>NC_079189.1:542646194-543014814 GCF_029499605.1 Hyla sarda | reverse complement strand
GTGCTCTCTGGTCAGACAGGAAATCATTTCCCAACTTTCTCTGGAGCATACAGCAACTGATAAGTACTGGAAGGATTAAGATTTTTGAATAGGAGTAATTTACAAATCTGTACAACTTTATGGCACCAGTTGATTTGAAACATTTTTTCCCCACCGGAGTATCCATTTAACTTCCCAGTCAACTTCACAGGGCTGCATTGCAAACAATTTCCACTGTACCAATTTACCGACAAGGGACTTCCCAACAAGACCCAGCCACAGCCACCCCCCCCCTTCCCCAATCAGGTTGCCCATACCCAGCTGCCTTTGTCCTAGAGCCGGGCAACTAACAGGCTGACAATGCAATTGGTATAAACTGCTTCAGCATCAGTTCACATGGCACACTGCAAGCCACCTACAGTATGTGCACAGCCAGTCCCTATGTAGCCCCAGGATAGTCACTTCAACAGCCCACAATCCATAACACCATCCCTGACTGTAAAAGAAGCATTACTTCTCCGGTGAAGAATTACCCCTCCTGCACTGCACAAGTCTACACGGCATTTCCCATTCTTCAGCAACTTCATAGCTCCCATTCCGCTTTGTTTGCAAAGGTGCAAGCCAGTATTCTACAACACAAGCTCAGACCTAATATTCTACACATCAACAGTGGTGTCACTGCTTCTCTCATGGCTGTCACCTCACAAACTCTCTTTTGGATCTCTGCTTTTGGTCAGTTTTCCCTCCCCTCCTCTTTAATGTGGTATTGGGGAATACCAGCGTCACCACACATGTCTACTTGCCAATATGAGGCCTCCTAAGGGCCTATATCTAAATCATTTCTGGAGGCTGGCATCCCAGGAGACCCTCACCCCCATGTAGTGCAGCCCACCAATAAGGTGTGCCTGTATGCAGACTCATACTGTGTCAGTACTAGTGAAGAGCGGCATTGGCCATATTCAAATTCCCGATATTTCGCGAATATGTAGATGAATATTCGTCCTATATTCGCGAATTTCGCGTATTCGTTATATTCGCATATTCATTCTTTTCACTTTTTGGCCAATTAGAATGATGCAAAAAAAAGTGCCTGAAACTTTTCTTGTTCATTTTTTAATCACACCCTACCATGCCATACTATGCTGTAAAAATGGCGGCAGAAGGGTGTTTGTGAAAGTAGTGCTAGCTTCAGGGCACCTATTTTACCAAAAACTTCCCCTGCACATTACTAATCCTGTAACTGTGCCCCCCTTTGAGTAAGTGACATTTAGGAAGGGGTGGGTGGGAAGGCGTAGGGGGTAATGTTGACAAGTTACCTCATCGAATGTCTGTAAGGTTATGTCTGTCACCGCTATATGCATCCAAACCCTTACTGCAAAACCTTCCTGATGACGTTCAGCTATTTATTAGTGTTGAGCGGCATAGGCCATATTCGAATTCGCGAATATTCGCGAATATATGGACGAATATTCGTCATATTCGCGAATATTCGCATTTTCGTAATATTCGCATTTTATTTTCGCATATGCGAATATACTCGTGTGCGAAAATTAACATATGCGAAAATTCGCATATACAAAAGTTAACATAAACGAAAATTTGCATATGCGAAACTTAGCATATGCAAATTTTCGTATATGCGAATATTCGCACACCGGTCTCACACAGTAGTATTAGAGCCTTCTTACACCACATAAGCTGGAAGCAGAGAGGGATGATCACTGTGATGTGTACTGTGAAAAAAACAAAAACAAACAAAAAAAAAACTAATATTCGTAATTACGAATATATAGCGCTATATTCGCGAATATTCGCAAATTCGCGAATATGCGATATTCGCGAATAAAATTCGAATTGCGAATATTCGCGAGCAATACTACTATTTATATCAGATATGTGACAATTACATCAGCCAGAAAAATCAACATCTGGGTCAGTATTGGAGATGATCATGATCATGCCACAAAAGTTCTTTTTCTGAAAACAACATTAAGATTAGAAGAAACGGGACTGAGGTGTTCATGGTCAAAGAGCTGGTTTAGAGCAAAAATGTATCTTGCCTATAAGGTAGAAAACCAGCTTTGAGGTGCCTCGTTGTACAACAATGCCCAGATGCCAACAGAGCCAGAGTCAGTATTTATATGTTTTACTCCAAGTTTGATCAAGGTTCTTGTATCCTTTTTACTTGATATGGTCCATCTCTGGCTTTGGTGGGGACAGTAGCTTTTGGTCTTCAGATGACTCTTTGAACTGAATGTTGTTATAGCTTAAAGGGGTACTCCACCCCTAGACATCTTATCCCCAAAGCTGTCACGCCCCCTCCCATAGACTTGCATTGAGGGGGCGGGGCATGCCATCACACGGGGGCGGATTCGTGACGTCACGATCTTCCATCCCCGTGGTCGGGAGCCAGACCCTCCAGCGCTTCCGGAGCAGTAACAGGTGGGTGCTGCGTGCTATATTGTGGGGACACATGGTCAGTCAGAAAATTTAGCTGTGTGAATTTTTATGCTAACTCGCAGCAAAGCTGTGGGTACTACACTTCAGGTGCAGAGGGCTCGGTAAACATAATTTTAATTCTGTATTATAGAGGAGTTGGACTCCCATAATTTTAACAAGCTCTGAACAGGGTTTCCCGCTTAAGAGCAGAATGTGTGCAATATTTGCTTGTTTTTTGTCTTGCTTTTGTCCCCTTGCCATGTTGTGGAAGTTGGCTGGGATAGGTGGATTATGGAGGAAATCGATAACGAATTAGAAAAAAAAGACTGTTGAGAATATTTTGGTAATCACACAATTTTGTGAAACAAATAAAATATCCTAATGTTCTTGCTTCATTTACACAACTTTAAAATAGTCCACATATAAAGGACTATATATCTGACATCTAAAGCCCATCAGTGTAAAAAGTGCCTCTTCAGCATATGTGAGCCAAACATTTTAGCAAACACTCTGAAGTATGTGACTCATGTTTTAATATAAATTATTTATCCTGACTGCTTTTAAGAATTTAATCATACCACATATTGGTATAAATACAGAATGTAAGAGGCTGAGGTGAATTCACAAGATAAAAAGCTTTATCTTTTCCAAAAGTTGGTGGGCCTTTTTAGAGATGAGGGAGCCAAGCATGGCGAACCTGATCTCGCTCAGAACTTGAAAAAAGCTGACCGAGCATTCAAAAATTCGTATAGCAGCGGTATATTGGCAAAAGGGATGAGGAACACATGGCAATTTGGCACCTGAATTAATGGAGGAAGTACTAGGAATACTAATATATAAGGGTAGCCCAGCATACTTTGCAGATAGCCGCAAGATCACATAACCCCAGGTAAGCCAATCACTGCTTGCAATATGTGACATACAGCTCCCAGGCCAATCAGGAGACAGCATAGGGGTGAGTTTAGGAGACTATTAAGATACTATACACTGCATTATGACCACCATCTTGGCAGGAGAGCAGTGCACAGAAACTACTGATCCCAGAAAGCCTTTACAAGTACATTGGAAAGCAGATGAGCGAGACATTGAACAGTTGGCTGACCTTTGACAGTGATCGATTACCTCCATAACTGTACCTTGTTGATGCACTACAAATCCCAGCAGTGTCTTTGCAATCTGTGAATTAAAACTATCACATTTCCATAACTAGCAAGTTGAGCAAGGCAGTGGGCTGACCTGTAGTTTGCCGTAAATATGCAATAAAAACTTTGAGACTGAATGTGTTAAATGCATTGAAGGCCCAATAACTCGTATTTTCTGGGTTTATTAAAAAAATATAGCATTTCAACCTGGATTTAACAAAAATATGCATTAAAAGTGTTGAGATTGAATGCAGAATAGGCATATAGACACGCTGGCCGTGAGCACACTGTCATGTCTCTGTTGCCGGCGGGGCTGGGATCCGCATCCCAGAACGCGCCCGCATACGAATCCCATCACCCACCTTCCTTTGCCTCACTGTGTTCCTGTCCTCGCAGCTCCGGTGCATGTGCCTCCGCCTTCTAGGGCGCACGCGTGCCGGAGCTCTGTTTCTTAAAGGGCCAGTGCCCAATTAATTAAAGTGATTACACCTGTCACCTGGTCCATATATTCCTGCTCCTCCCTTGCTTCCCTGTGGGATCTTTGGTTGTTTATGCCATAGAGAAGTCCTGTGTCTCGATACTGTGTACCTTTTCCCTACCTAACCTGTACCTGTGTACCTGCCTTGACCTTCTGCCATCTGCCACATCCTGCCAGTGCCCTTCCACGCCATGCCACCCCCCCTGTGCTGGGGGTAGCGACCTAGGTGCCTCCTGCCGCAGCAAGACCATCCCGCTTTGCGGCGGAGGGCTCTGGTGAAAACCAGCAGCACATTACACTCCGCTCCCTGGCACGGCTCACGTCTACATCCACTCAGGCCATGAGGATCCCCCTCCTGTTGTCCACCTTCTGTGATTCCTAACAGTTAGATCCGGCCATGGATCCCGCTGGGGTGCCTTTGCCAGATGTCTCGGATCTTCCCTCCCCCATGGCCCAGCAGTCGCAGCACTTAGCCCGTCAGGCACAACAACTGAACCAACTTACAGCCATGATGCAACTGCTCCTTGCGGCCCAGCAGCAGCAACAGCAGCAGCCACATGTTCCTGAGCCTCCTCCTGTGCTTGCAGCTTCTCCTGGGACTCAGCTCCATTTTTCCTTGCTTTCTAAATATCACAGAGACCCCAAGCTGTGTAGAGGCTTTGTGACACAGTGTTCTGTCCATCTCGAACTCATGGCGGATCTGTTACCGATGGAGTGCGCTAAAGGGGCATTTGTCTTCAGTCTGCTGTCCGAAAAAGCCCTAGCCTGGGCTACTCCTCTCTCCCCCCGTTGGCGACTACGCGGTTCAGTTCCGCACTCTTGCCTCAGAACTTTCTTGAATCGACGAGGCCTTGTGTGCTACCTTTAAAAAAAAGGACTTTCCCCTCGAATCAAGGATGCTCTCACTGCAAGAGATTCTCAACTAACCTGAGCGAACTTATCCATTTGATCCACCCGTATTGATATGCGTTTTGCAGAGGGGCAGGAAGAACTTCTTTTGGAAGGAGAACCTGTGTACTTCAGAGCTTCTTCTTGGTCTTCCTTGGTTTCAACGCCATTCTCCACATCTCGACTGGAAGACCGAAGAAATCACTTCCTGGGGACAATATTGCCAAGATAACTCTCTTGATCCTCCTTTGATTACTTCAGTACCTGTTAGAAGATGGAAGACTCCTCGACTGAAACCTAGAAGTTCCTTACAGCCTTTGCCCATTTCTAACACCCCTTGGTCTCATGTGGTGGGGAAATTTTTTTTTATTTCCAAAAAAAAGGGGGAAACCAAAGGGGTACTGTAACAACCAAGCTCTGGCCAGACACGCTGGCTGTGAGCGCGCTGTCATGTCTCTGTTGCCGGCGGGGCTGGGATCCACATCGCGGGACACGCCACGCATGCGAATCCCAGCCCGTCACTCACCTTCCTTTGCCTCACTGTATTCCTGTCCTCACAGCTCTGGTGCGTGTGCCTCTGCCCTCTAGGGCGCGCTCACGCGCTGGAGCTCGGTTTCTTAAAGGGCCAGTGCCCAATTAATTAAAGTGATTACATCTGTCCCCTGGTTCATATATTCCTGCTCCTCCCTTGCTTCCTTGACGGATCATTGGTTGTTTATGCCATAGTCAAGTCCTGAGTCTCGCTACTGTGTACCTGTTCCCTATTTCCCTACCTAACCTGTACCTGTGTACCTGCCTTGACCTTCTGCCATCTGCCACATCCTGCCAGTGTCCTTCCGTGCCACGCCACCCTCCCAGTTACCTGTGTGGACGAGTTGTGCAAGGGGTAGCAACCTGGGTGTAAAATGATCAGTAGAAAAATCTCTGTACTGTCCCTTAATATATTTGTACATTATGTTTAAATATATAGTGGCCTTGGTCTTGTAATCCTCGCATATCATCAATTATCTTTGTAGTCCTCCTCTGCACCCTCTCCAGTTCAGCACACAATATTTCATATGTGGTCTGACTAATGATTTACACAGCTTGTTGCAAGCCTCTATGCCTCTCTTCATACATCCTATTACTTTGTTAGCCTTGGCAGCCGCTGCCTAGCACTGATCACTAAAGTTTAGCTCACTGTGCACCAATATCCCCAAGTCCTTTTTGGTAGAAGTTTTACCTAATGTTTTATTATTTAGCACATAATTGTACATGTTGTTTTTATGGCCCAAATGCATAACCTTTAATTTATCCACATTAAAATTAATTTTCCATGTCTGTGACTCAACCAGTGTAAGTTCCATTAATCCCCACCCATGATCTTGCGTAAACCCATGTTGGCACTGTGTTGTAGGGTTACTTTCATTAAGATACTCCAGAATAGCAACTCTCAGAAACCCCTTAAAGGGGTACTCTGCCCCTAGACATCTTATCCCTATCCAAAGGATAGGGGATAAGATGTCCGATTGCGGGGTCCCACCGCTGAGAACCCTGCGATCTTTCCTGCAACAACCCGTGTCATTTGTGGCACGGAGTAAACTTTGCTTCATGCCTGATGATGGGTGATACAGGGGCCGAAGTATCATGACATCACGACCCTGCCCCTCATGACGCCACCTCCCACCCCCTTGATACAAGTCTATGGGAGTGGGTGTGACAGCAGCCACACCCCCTCCCATAGAATTGCATTGAGGGCGTGGGGCATGACATCACAAGGGGGCGGGGCATTGATGTCATGATACTCCGGCCCCTGTATCGCCCATCATCAAGCATTGAGTGAAGTTTGCTCCGTGCAGCAGATGACACGGGGAACTGAAGGAAAGATCATGTGGGTTCCCAGCAGCAGGACCTTCGCAATCCTTTGGATAGGGGATAAGATGTGTTTGGGGCGGAGTACCCCTTTAAAAATAATTTCTGCAACAGATGTTAAACTATGGTTTCCAAGATCCCATTTTGACCCCTTTTTGATGCAACCAGGTAGAGGACTACAAAGGTGTAAAAAGTCATGGAAAGTCGAGACAACAGCTGAAATCTATATGTAAGTGAAAAGCAGTCCAGTAAGTGCAAATTAATATCAGCTGGTTCAATCCCAACTGTGACCTACAAAAAGGTCTCATTATCAAGATGTCACACAAGACACATCTCATGATGGATAAAATAGCTGTCTCAAGACTTTCACAACCTAATTGTTGCAATACATAGCAATGATGTTGGTTACAAGCACATTTATGAGCTTCTGGATGTTCAGTGTGCAGTGTTGGAGCCATAATACGGAAGTGGAAAGACAATGATTTCATAAATTTGCCTCGACCAGGTGCACCCCAGAGAAGAATAATCTGAGTTGTCCAAGAGCCAAGGATCACTTGTCAAGAGCTTCAAGAAGACCTAGAGTTAGATGGTACTGTTGTCTCAAAGAACTAGTATTGGGGGCATTCACACCACGGCAGGGGTATCACTACGTTAAAACATTTGGGGCCCATGCCCTGGCATTAAAGGCTAGTGCCCTAAATGTGCCCTGAAAAGCTAGTGCCTCTCTGCCATTGGCATACAGTAGCCTACGCCGACAGACTGCTATTTGCCAGTGGTGGTGTGCTGGCGACACACATCAATTGCTTATACAGTAGGCCCGCCCTCTCTACCATCAATCCAGTGCAGGGCAAGCCCTTTAACAGTGCGGGGGCTGCTGGTCTGTTGACGTGTGTGCTGTGGTGCGCACGCACATCTGTTACCAGGGACTGACGTCAGTGACATCACGAGCCCCACCAGAGAGGAGTCCAGGTTGCGGCACTCACACAGTGAAATATAAGTAAGGGGATGGTAAAAATTTTTTAAATACTGTGGATTGGTACAAAAAGAGTTTTAGGTTTGGGCCAGTTGCATAGCCTATAGCTCTGCGGATGACCCAAAACTACACCTCCCAGCTTGTTGCACCATAACCTATTCTGTAATACTATATAGTGCAACATGCTGGGAGTTGTAGTTTTGGAACAGCTGTAGTGCCATATGCTGTATCAAGGCATGGTGGGTGTTGCAGTTACTAACTACAATGCCCAGCTGTATCAGGGCATGATGTGCATTGTAGTTAGTAACTGCAACACGCAGCATGCATTAATACAGCCTATGGCACTGCAGCTTACCTAAAACTACAACTTCCAGCATGTTCCACCATATAGTATTACAGAATAAGTTATGGGGCAACATGCTTGGAGTTTTAGTTTTGGTTTAGAGTAGCTGCAGAGCCATAGGCTGTTAGGGCGTGCTGGGAGTTGTAGTTTGTTAGTAACTAACAGCAACTCCCAGTTTTCCCTGACACAAAAATATAATAATAATGCATGAAATGCACCACTGGAAACTGGAAAAGCATAGCGTGCGGCCAATAACACTGAACAATCCTTTGCTATGGCACAGCAGTGTTCATTGTTTGCAATTGAAAGATTCCATGTAATAAGCCCCTTCCCTAATAATAGTTTGATTCATCTCCCCTTTTCCCATCTTTCAAATAAAATAATGTAAAAAAAAAAATAAACATAAGCATGTGGTATTGCCGCAGCAGGAAACGTCTGAACTATTAAAATATAATGTCACGAAACTGCACAGTCAATGGCGTAAATGAAAATTGCTCAGAATTGCAGATTTTTGGTCACTTAGTATGTGAGAAAACAAATTATTAAAAAGCAATCAAAAAGCCTCATCCAAACAAAAATGGTAGCAATAAAATCTACAGACCACGGTGCAATAAATGAGCTCATGTACATATATAAATATATATATATATATATATATATATATATATATATATATATATATATATATAAAGAGTTATAGGGGTCAGAAAAGGACAATTTTAAGTACATAAATTTTCTTACAAAAAGTAGTAAAATAAAACAAAGCCTATATACATTTGGTATCATTATAACCGTATGGACCTACAAAATATAGATAGTATGTCCTTCATGGTAAGAAAAAATGTACATCGGCACTCACCTGTAAAACATAGCCTTTATTGTGTCATCATCATAAAATACAGCCGGCCTGGTGGGAACAGGAGCAGGGAATGCAGCAGCCGAAGCTGTGCGGGTGAGTGGCAAACAGCTGGTTTCGTGGGTGAATCCGCTTCCTCTGACCTCACCTGTCGTCACATCCAGGTGGGTATTTAACATATTGAGATGTGTGACGTAACCCAGGGGGGAGGGCGCTCGGGGTGAGCGCCGGTGAGGATAACATGCAAATTACAGAAAGACACCTAATTTATAAAAGCATGAGAAAGAACAAAAATGAGTGCGAAAATCATAACAAAGTTACAAAATGTCAAATGGAAAAATATCCTGACAGGGATGTGTAGAAAATCAAAGAAAAAAATCGCAACAGAAAAAACAAGGGGGGATTATAGAAAGACAGTTAGTTTGTTTCGGTCATTCAAACCCAGAATGCCGAGTGCGTCCGTGCGCATTATCCAGACAGCCTCACGCTGTCTCAGGATCAGTTCCTTCATGTCTCTGGTCACGGTGATCCTTTCGATGCCACAGAAGGTGAGATGCTCAGGGTTACTTCCATGCTGGGATCGCATGTGGTCGATGAGCAACCTCAAGGACGATATCCAAGTAATGAGCACAAGAAACTTGGAATACCGTATCACCAACCTCGCTGAGAAATACGTCTATTTTGGACAGTTAAATCACTTAAATCATATGCCAGCTGCAATAGAATAACTAGAGGATTAAGACAGTTCAAAGAAGCATCATATTTTCAACATGATCCTTCATTTCAAGCTCGCTGGAAAGACATCCAAATGGAAAGCGCTACCAAGATGCTACATCTGGTACTCTCCAGGAATGAAGAGGAATACAATACCATCACCACAGAACTAAGTGAATGCAAAATAGAGCTAAGGAAGTGACTTATGGACGGACAAGTACAACAATTCTTTCAAAAACTAGAAAAGAAATTAATACCGGTGCAAGCAGAGATTAAAGAGCGTAAAAAAGACAAGTTTCTGAGGGATAAAGCCGATTACAATAACAATCGTATTTTCACTTGGCAACAAGAAAGAGAGAAAAAAAGGAGAGCATCTAATAAAAGGAATGTACGTAATAAGAATAAAAATAAGGAATACTGGACTTCAGACACCGACTCCAGTTCTACAGAAGATGTCAGAACAACTGAAGACTTTAAGGACACACAAAATGAGGGATCAAAAAACGCAAACGCCCCTCTGGAAGGCGCATCCGGCGGGGCAGAGGCAAAAAAAAACAACAAAAACCAGCACAGAGACTGAAGAGACAGGTCACCTGGAGCAAGAAGTCCTAGCTCCTACCTCCACTACTGTGATAAACCTCTCTAATGTGGAACTGGATGATGACTGTAAACAACTGCTATCTAAAGGACTTAACTATTGCCTACCTGCTAAATTTGAAATTGTCAGCTTCGAGGTGGATCTCTTTAAAGGCATCTGTCGGATGAACCTTTTTAAGTTTTTCTAAGTCAATAACAGTACCAACACTGCCACAAAAAAAAAGAAAAAAAGAAAAAGAAGGTGAAATTCCTACTACAATAGGACTACTCGGTTTCTTCGCCCCCTCTACCCTCTCCACAAGCGACAGAACATGTCTTTTGGACCTGCTGGAGGTGGAACAAGGCACCACTACACCTTCAGATGACACCATTAACATCAGTGATTTTATCGGTGGCAACCCATCCACGTTCACACCGCAAATACAACCCGGCAGCAGCCTGGAATTATTCTCAGCACAAGTAGTGAAGGAGGTGAAATCCCTGATTTATCCTACAGCCCCCAGCAATCTGACCAAAAAAGAAACAAGAGCATTAAAATGGTTACGCTCCCGGTCAGATTTGATCATCAAGAAAGCAGATAAAGGGGGCAGTGTAGTAGTCATGTCCAAAGACTACTACGTGAAGGAGGCGCACAGACAATTAAAAAATGAGGACACGTATCTCCCTCTTAAATCCGACCCTACCACAAAAAACCTAGCCAAACTATGGAGCTACCTGCATAAAAATGTAGAATTGGGTATCATCAGCAAGAATAAAGCTGAAAAATTAGTGGCAACTCACGCCAGTAAGCCGCAATGGTACTTTTTACCCAAGATTCACAAGAGTCTTGACTCCCCCCCTGGCAGGCCAATTGTGGCAGGTATCGGGGCCCCACTAGAGTATTTGTCTAGTTACCTTGACTGGTTACTGCGCCCTATCCTTCAAGATATTCCTTCATACCTGAAGGATACAGATAATTTTCTCCTCCTACTTGAAGACTTCCATTAGGAAAATACTTACAACATGGCTACCATTGCTGTGGAGAGCCTTTACACCCGGATCCCCCAGGATCTGGGGGTCCGGATAGTAAGAGACTTTCTGCTCACCGCAGAAAAAAGCACTGAATACGTGCACTTTGTCACTACAGGACTGGAGATGGTCCTAGGAAACAATTGTTTCATGTTTGATGGCGATTGGTATACCCAAAGGACAGGAACTGCGATGGGGACACCAGTGGCATGCACATTTGCAAATCTCTACCTTGCTGCCATGGAACAGAAAATGATTTACAACCCCAGTAATCCTTTCATAAAAAATCTGAGACTGTACACCCGCTCTATGGATGACGTGTTCATTATTTGGGAAGGGGACGAAACCGATTTCACCATGTTCCTTAAATATCTCAATGAACAAAACCACATGAATATGTTTTTCACGAGCAAATTTGCCACCAACATTATCGATTTTCTTGATGTGGAAGTCCGCATCATTGATGGTTCCATCACCACCACTGGCTACAGGAAGCAGACGGAAACTAATTCTTACTTGCATTTAAACAGCTACCATCCAGCCGACACTAAAAATTCTCTACCTTATAGTCAGCTATTGCGACTAAGGAAAATCAACAGTACTGAGGCTCAGTTCAAATTTCAAGCAGATGAACTCATCACCCGCTTTACTCAGAGAGGGTATCCTAAAAAATTGCTTCTGTCTGCACTCGAAAAAGTAAGCAGTATCCCCCGTACGGATTTAGTGCACAAAACCTACAAAAAGAAGAAACAGAAAAAACAAAAAGAAAAGCAATTTGTGTTCTCCTTTCAGTTTAACCCTTTATCTGACATCATAAAAAGAACTTTGCATAAAAACTGGCACATCCTGGAAAGTGATCCTATTCTTCAGGATGTTGCAAAGAAAAAACCACTGGTCACCTTCAGGCGCAGTACTAGCCTGAAAAATCTCCTGGTGTCATCCACTTTCTCCTCTAAAGCTCCCAATGAGAATTGGTTAGCAAAAAATGATTTGAAGGGTAACTACAGATGTGGCTCCTGCATCCACTGTCCTCAGCTCCGAAAAGGAGCTTTTCTCAGACTGGGAGGCACTGAAATTCTGCCGTTCAGAATGGGTAGTCTATGCCCTTCTGTGCCCCTATAACTTCTACTACATCTGCTCCACCAAGCGCTGTCTGTTTTCACGCTTTCGGGAATACAAGAGATCCCTGATCACCGGCATTGGATCTGCTAGGCTCATTGACCACATGCGATCCCAGCATGGAAGTAACCCTGAGCATCTCACCTTCTGTGGCATTGAAAGGATCATCGTGACCGGAGACATGAAGGAACTGATCCTGAGACAGCGTGAGGCTGTCTGGATTATGCGCACGGACGCACTCGGCATTCTGGGTTTGAATGACCGAAACGAACTAACTGTCTTTCTATAATCCCCCCCCCTTGTTTTTTCTGTTGCAATTTTTTTCTTTGATTTTCTACACATCCCTGTCAGGATATTTTTCCATTTGACACTTTGTAACTTTGTTATGATTTTCGCACTCATTTTTGTTCTTTCTCATGCTTTTATAAATTAGGTGTCTTTCTGTAATTTGCATGTTATCCTCACCGGCGCTCACCCCGAGCACCCTCCCCCCTGGTTTACGTCACACATCCCAATATGGTAAATACCTAACTGGATGTGACAACAGGTGAGACCAGAGGAAGCAGATTCACCCGCGAAACCAGCTGTTTGCCGCTCACCCGCACAGCTTCAGCTGCTGCGTTCCCTGCTCCCGTTCCCACCAGGCCGTCTGTATTTTATGACAATGACACAATAAAGGCAATGCTTTACAGGTGAGTGCCGATGTGCATTTTTTCTTACCATGAAGTTCATGCAGATGTCTCTCTTTCATTAACATCATGCACTCCTGCTTACCCGGCAATCGCCCTCCCGACTCCGTGATTTATAGACTGTGTCTTCTGCTATTTTTGCTGCCCAGTAATGCCGTCCCCACTAACCTCTACTGCCTCAGTATATATAGTATGTCATCTGTATCAGAAAGTGCATTATGTAGAAGCTGAAAACCACAAATTTGCAAAATTGTGTTGTTTTTTTTACCCCACAAATGATGTATTTGTATACTGGGGCACAAAGGGGCCTATAACTATATATGTGGGCTCAGAGTGGCCAACAACTATAAATGTGGGAACTATTACTGTGGGGCAATAGAAATGGGGGGGGGGGGGGGTTGTATAGAGGTAAGGATTGTGATGGAGAAAGGAGCCTGAAATGTTTGTCTGGTAGGTTCTGTAGAGTAGAGTCATGGCCAGGAGAAGTCATTGTGATGGTCTTGGCTGTGAAGAGAAGAAAAGGAAAAGTGAACTACTCCGAACAGAGAAGACATCATCTGTGACTGACTCCGAAGACTCTGTCTGTGATTGACTCTGAAGACTCCGCCTTTGATTGACTCAGAGAAGGCAACCCTGTGATTGACTCAGAGAAGACGCCCCCTGTGATTAACTCAGAGAAGACGCCCCCTGTGAGTCTATAATATCATGCTGTATTCTGCCTGATTGTGTCCCATCAGCGCTTAAGTCACTTGTACATTCTGCAATTATGTTTAATGAAACAACTACTCCCAGCATCCTCTTACCACTGCTTATATCTTACTGGGAGCTGTAGTGTCACAAGGTTAAAACACCTTTTTTTTTTTTTTTTTTTACATATTTGATTGCAAAATGTTCTCACAGAAGAAAAAACAAACATAACAACTGTAAACAGTCCAGTAAAGTACAAGTGAGTGCTTACATACGAGAAAAAGAAATGTACAGACACCCCCCATAATATAATGAAAAAGGCATATACATAAAAATAAGGAGAACTAAATCAGTGTTTCCCAACCCAGTCCTCAAGGCACACCAACATTCCGGGTTTTTTCAGTTACTCCATTGGAATAGAACAGGGAAAAATTAAAATCCTGGACTGTTGTTGTGCCTTGAGGACTGGGTTGGGAAACACTGAACTAAATACACACTATGGCGGGAGCTGTAAGACACCCACGTGTTTCCTATAGACCCTAAACAGTACCATTCAGTGGAGCTAAATGGTCTAACAATATCCGCAATTTCAGTTGCTGTATATTGTGAGAGAATAAAGATCTTCCATTTGTCAAATCATTTCTCAGTGTGAGTCAATCCTATCTATCCCACACAGTTTTTTGAGTTGCATAATCACCATGGACAGAGTAGGGACAGAAGGGGAAAGCTAAAAGGGAAAAATACAGCGTAGGGCCACTAAAAATATATCAACTAGAGATGAGCGAATCGAAGCTGATTAATCCTAATTCGTTATGAATTTCATGAAAAATTTGATTTGCAAAGAATGCGAATAATGCCACGATACTATCACGCAAATTGCTTCATTAAACTCCATTTAGTGCGGTCCAGGCTCCAGGGCATCTAAAATGGTGGATCCACAAGTGAGGACATGGAGCAAGGAACTCTGGGAAGGCGGGAAGGCGGGATGACCCTGACCCTGCAGCCTGTTAGCAGCCAGTCACCCCTGTGACGTCACAGATCTATGCAATCAGCAACCATATTCCGGATCATCACTTCATACTTTCACAGCAGAGATAGGACGGACGTCCTCTGTGTGTGTGTGTGTCATACAGAAAAGCTTTTTCCAGCAGCGTTTCACCTCCTAGTCACATTAGTGTTTTGGTGGACAGAGAGCAGTGCGTTTTTGCATCGAAAATATTTTTTTTTACTGCAGCCATTAACCTCCCAGTCATTTTCGACAGCATTGCATTACAGAGAGGGGCAGAGAGCTGTGTGTTGCCTCATACATTTCAACAAGCTGGCTCATCATGATGAACCTTAAGAGGATGGAGGAATAATTTTTCAGCACAGTTCTGTGTCTTTTTTCCACAACAAATGGTCTGCTGGTTATACTAGTCTGTAGACGGTATAATACCCAGCAGTCCTTTCCTAATAGTCTTTGAGAGAGTGCAATTTTGGGTTTAGTACACAGCAACTGTGTACTGCTGATGTTGTTCAAAAATATGTTTTTTTAAAGCGTACTGTAGAGCATTTTTCTGCCCTCATAAGTGCATAACACATACGTACATCTAAGTAGTCTACAATTTTGTACCTGTTAATCTTTCAAGGGCTTACATACTGTGAAAGTCCAGGCAAAAGTAATCACCGGCTGGTGTTTTACTCCAATACTTTTTTTTAAAAGCGTACTGTAGCGCATTTTTCTGCCCTCATAAGTGCATACCACATATGTACATCTAAACAGTATACAATTTTGTACCTATTAATCTGTCAAGGGCCTACATATTGTGAAAGTCCAGGCAAAAGTAATCACCGGCTGGTGTTTTACTCCTTGTCCCTGTTCTCCCATTGCCTCTGTCCTCTGCTGTTCCCTCCCCTAAAGAAGTATCTTATGCTGTGGGTTCAGCACCACTATTCAGTGAGGACAATCTTATAGAGGACAATCAGCAGCTACTGCCCAGCCAAGAAGTGGAGGAATTAACCGCAGCTTCCTCCACTAATGTCACGATGCCGGCTGGCAGGAGGTGGATCCTCTGTGCCAGAGAGGTATTGGCGTGGACCGTGCTAGTGGACCGGTTCTAAGTCACTACTGGTTTTCACCAGAGCCCGCCGCAAAGCGGGATGGTCTTGCTGCGGCGGTAGTGACCAGGTCGTATCCACTAGCAACGGCTCAACCTCTCTGACTGCTGAAGATAGGCGCGGTACAAGGGAGTAGACAGAAGCAAGGTCGGACGTAGCAGAAGGTCGGGGCAGGCAGCAAGGATCGTAGTCAGGGGCAACGGCAGGAGGTCTGGAACACAGGCTAGGAACACACAAGGAAACGCATTCACTGGCACAATGGCAACAAGATCCGGCGAGGGAGTGCAGGGGAAGTGAGGTATAAATAGGGAGTGCACAGGTGAACACACTAATTAGAACCACTGCGCCAATCAGCGGTGCAGTGGCCCTTTAAATCGCAGAGACCCGGCGCGCACGCGCCCTAGGGAGCGGGGCCGCGCGCGCCGGGACAGGACCGACGGAGAGCGAGTCAGGTACGGGAGCCGGGGTGCGCATCGCGAGCGGGCGCCACCCGCATCGCGAATCGCATCCCGGCTGGAGGCGGTATCGCAGCGCACCGGGTCAGAGGATCTGACCGGAGCGCTGCAGTAGCGAGAGTGTAGCGAGCGCTCCGGGGAGGAGCGGGGACCCGGAGCGCTCGGCGTAACAGTACCCCCCCCTTGGGTCTCCCCCTCTTCTTAGAGCCTGAGAACCTGAGGAGCAGACTTTTGTCTAGGATATTGTCCTCAGGTTCCCAGGATCTCTCTTCAGGACCACAACCCTCCCAATCGACTAAAAAAAAAGTTTTCCCTCTGACCTTCTTGGAGGCCAGTATCTCCTTTACGGAGAAGATGTCCGAGGAGCCGGAAACAGGAGTGGGAGAAACAAGTTTGGGAGAGAAACGGTTGATGATGAGTGGTTTAAGAAGAGAAACGTGAAAGGCATTAGGAATACGAAGAGAAGGAGGAAGAAGAAGTTTGTAAGAGACAGGATTAATCTGGCACAAAATTTTGAAAGGACCAAGATAGCGTGGTCCCAATTTGTAGCTAGGGACACGGAAGCGGACATATTTAGCGGAGAGCCATACCTTGTCTCCAGGAGAAAAAATGGGGGGAGCTCTTCTTTTTTTATCAGCAAACTTCTTCATGCGTGATGAAGCCTGTAAGAGAGAATTTTGGGTCTCTTTCCATATGGTGGAAAGATCACGAGATATTTCATCCACAGCGGGCAAACCAGAGGGCAAGGGAGTAGGGAGGGGGGGAAGAGGGTGACGGCCGTACACCACGAAAAATGGGGATTTGGAGGAAGATTCAGAGATTCTGAAGTTATACGAGAATTCGGCCCATGGTAGAAGATCTGCCCAGTCATCCTGGCGGGAGGAAACAAAATGCCGTAAATAATCACCCAAGACCTGGTTAATTCTTTCTACTTGCCCATTGGATTGAGGATGATATGCAGAAGAAAAGTTTAATTTAATCTTGAGTTGTTTACAGAGAGCCCTCCAGAATTTTGACACGAATTGGACGCCTCTATCCGAGACGATCTGCGTGGGCAACCCGTGAAGACGAAAAATGTGTACAAAAAATTGTTTTGCCAACTGAGGCGCTGAAGGAAGACCAGGAAGAGGGATGAAATGTGCCATTTTGGAGAATCGATCAACGACCACCCAAACAACAGTGTTGCCACGGGATGGGGGTAAGTCTGTAATAAAGTCCATACCAATCAGAGACCAAGGCTGTTCGGGGACAGGCAGAGGATGAAGAAGACCAGCGGGCTTCTGGCGAGGACTCTTATCCCGGGCACAGACAGTGCAGGCTCGCACAAAATCCACGACATCCGTCTCCAGAGTCGGCCACCAATAGAAACGAGAGATGAGTTGCACGGATTTCTTGATGCCCGCATGACCTGCGAGATGGGAGGAGTGACCCCATTTGAGGATTCCGAGGCGTTGGCGTGGAGAGACGAAGGTCTTCCCTGGAGGAGTTTGCCTGATGGAGGCTGGAGAAGTGGAGATCAGGCAGTCAGGAGGAATGATGTGTTGCGGAGAGAGCTCTACTTCCGAGGCATCCGAGGAACGAGAGAGAGCATCGGCCCTAATGTTCTTATCGGCAGGCCGAAAGTGAATTTCAAAATTAAAACGGGCAAAGAACAGAGACCATCTGGCCTGGCGAGGATTCAGCCATTGGGCAGACTGGAGATAGGAGAGGTTCTTGTGATCGGTGTAAATAATAACTGGAAATCTTGATCCCTCCAGCAGATGCCTCCATTCCTCAAGTGCTAATTTAATGGCTAGAAGCTCTCGATCCCCGATGGAGTAGTTCCTCTCCGCCGGAGAGAAGGTCCTAGAAAAAAACCCACAAGTAACAGCATGCCCGGAAGAATTTTTTTGTAGAAGGACCGCTCCAGCTCCTACTGAGGAGGCATCAACCTCCAATAGGAAGGGTTTAGATGGGTCAGGTCTGGAGAGCACGGGAGCCGAAGAAAAGGCAGACTTGAGCTGTTTAAAGGCGTCTTCCGCTTGAGGAGGCCATGACTTAGGATTGGCATTCTTTTTGGTTAAAGCCACGATAGGAGCCACAATGGTAGAAAAATGTGGAATAAATTGTCTGTAATAATTGGCGAACCCCAAAAAACTTTGGATAGCACGGAGTCCGGAGGGGCGTGGCCAATCTAAGACGGCAGAGAGTTTGTCTGGATCCATTTGTAGTCCCTGGCCAGAGACCAAGTATCCTAGGAAAGGAAGAGATTGGCATTCAAACAGACATTTCTCCATCTTGGCATAAAGTTGATTGTCACGAAGTCTCTGAAGAACCATACGGACATGCTGGCGGTGTTCTTCTAGATTGGCAGAAAAAATCAGGATATCGTCCAGATATACAACAACACAGGAGTATAAGAGGTCACGAAAAATTTCATTAACAAAGTCTTGGAAGACGGCAGGGGCGTTGCACAGGCCAAAGGGCATGACCAGATACTCAAAGTGTCCATCTCTAGTGTTAAGTGCCGTTTTCCATTCATCCCCCTCTCTGATGCGGATGAGATTATAAGCACCTCTTAAGTCCAGTTTGGTAAAGATGTGGGCACCTTGGAGGCGATCAAAGAGTTCAGAGATGAGAGGTAGGGGGTAGCGGTTCTTTACCGTGATTTTATTAAGACCGCAGTAGTCAATGCAAGGACGTAGGGAGCCATCTTTTTTGGACACAAAGAAAAATCCGGCTCCGGCAGGAGAGGAGGATTTGCGGATAAAGCCCTTTTTTAAATTTTCCTGGATGTACTCAGACATAGCAAGAGTCTCTGGGGCGGACAGAGGATAAATTCTGCCCCGGGGTGGAGTAGTGCCCGGGAGGAGGTCAATAGGACAGTCATAAGGCCTGTGAGGAGGAAGAGTCTCAGCTTGTTTTTTGCAAAAAAACATCCGCAAAGTCCATATAGGCCTTAGGGAGACCGGTTACAGGGGGAACCACAGAGTCACGGCAAGGAGTACTGGGAACCGGTTTAAGGCAGTCCTTGAAACAAGAGGGGCCCCAACTCTTGATCTCTCCAGTGGACCAATCCAGGGTTGGGGAATGGTGTTGAAGCCAGGGTAGTCCAAGGAGAATTTCGGAAGTGCAATTGGGGAGGACCAAAAACTCAATTTTCTCGTGATGAGGTCCGATGCACATTAGGAGGGGCTCCGTGCGGAGACGTATGGTACAGTCCAATCTTTCATTGTTAACACAATTGATGTAGAGGGGTCTGGCGAGACTGGTCACCGGGATGTTGAACCTGTTGATGAGAGAGGCCAGAATAAAATTTCCTGCAGATCCGGAATCCAAGAAGGCCATAGTAGAGAAGGAGAAGGTAGAGGCAGATATCCGCACAGGCACAGTAAGACGTGGAGAAGCAGAGTTGACATCAAGGACTGTCTCACCTTTGTGCGGAGTCAGCGTACGTTTTTCCAGGCGGGGAGGACGGATAGGACAATCCTTCAGGAAGTGTTCGGTACCGGCACAGTACAGGCAGAGATTCTCCATGCGGCGTCGTGTCCTCTCTTGAGGTGTCAGGCGAGACCGGTCGACCTGCATAGCCTCCACGGCGGGAGGCACAGGAACGGATTGCAGGGGACCAGAGGAGAGAGGAGCCGGGGAGAGAAAACGCCTCGTGCAAACAAAGTCCATATCCTGGCGGAGCTCCTGACGCCTTTCGGAAAAACGCATGTCAATGCGAGTGGCTAGATGAATGAGTTCATGTAGGTTAGCAGGGATTTCTCGTGCGGCCAGAACATCTTTAATGTTGCTGGATAGGCCTTTTTTAAAGGTCGCGCAGAGGGCCTCATTATTCCAGGATAGTTCTGAAGCAAGAGTACGGAATTGTACGGCGTACTCGCCAACGGAAGAATTACCCTGGACCAGGTTCAACAGGGCAGTCTCAGCAGAAGAGGCTCGGGCAGGTTCCTCAAAGACACTTCGAATTTCTGAGAAGAAGGAGTGTACAGAGGCAGTGACGGGGTCATTGCGGTCCCAGAGCGGTGTGGCCCATGACAGAGCTTTTCCAGACAGAAGGCTGACTACGAAAGCTACCTTAGACCTTTCAGTAGGAAACTGATCCGACATCATCTCCAAGTGCAGGGAACATTGGGAAAGAAAGCCACGGCAAAATTTAGAGTCCCCATCAAATTTATCCGGCAAGGATAGTCGTAGGCCTGGAGCGGCCACTCGCTGCGGAGGAGGTGCAGGAGCTGGCGGAGGAGATGATTGCTGAAGCTGTGGTAGTAGCTGCTGTAGCATCACGGTCAGTTGAGACAGCTGGTGGCCTTGTTGCGCTATCTGTTGTGACTGCTGGGCGACCACCGTGGTGAGGTCGGCGACAACTGGCAGAGGAACTTCAGCGGGATCCATGACCGGATCTACTGTCACGATGCCGGCTGGCAGGAGGTGGATCCTCTGTGCCAGAGAGGGATTGGCGTGGACCGTGCTAGTGGACCGGTTCTAAGTCACTACTGGTTTTCACCAGAGCCCGCCGCAAAGCGGGATGGTCTTGCTGCGGCGGTAGTGACCAGGTCGTATCCACTAGCAACGGCTCAACCTCTCTGACTGCTGAAGATAGGCGCGGTACAATCCCCCCTATCAATTTACCCAAGGTTACGTCTGACTGTATTCTAGCCATGAGACCTCTAAAAAATGACCCCTTGTCTCCATTACATGCATAGATATTATAGAGACTTAGTGGTTCCCCATCGTGTTCCAGCTGGAGATGTGAAACCCGACCCTCAATGTCAGCCGTGTGGGAGAGGAAGGTAGAGGCAAATGATCTGTTGATAAGTATTAGAACCCCATCATTGCCGTCCCTAGCTAGCGAGCCATAAACATGCCTCACCTGTTGCTGCTGCATCCAAGAGAAATCAGTCTCAGGCAGGTGGGTTTCCTGAAGCAGGACTATATCTTGGGAGAATCGTTTGAGATAGCGTAAAAAGTGCCACTTCTTTTGCAGGGCCCTTCACATTCCAGGAGATGACTTTAGCCATTGGCAGTGAGTAGTGAGGAAAGTACCACAAGAGAGAAATTGAAATGGGCACAAAACAATAATCGGGGAGAGGACACAGCAGCGATGAGAGAGGCATCCAACCCACACTGATCCCAGGGAAGGAAACAGACAAGGAAAGAAGCACAAGGGCAGGGCAACAGGGGAGGAGAAAAAAAAAACATGACCTGGGTAGAACTATGTCTGCTAGGAAGTCCACTTCATCGAGGAAAGACCAGCCTGTTCAGAACTTGGCAGGAGAAAGATATCTCAGTCAGGAGAAGACTGGCGGTCGCTTCCATACCCATGGCGTGGGGAGCATTGTCGTAGACGTCGGTCCCTCGGATCAGGAGAGTGCGCAGAGTCTCTTGTAGGTGATCTGGAGCGTCGAAGACCTCTAGGGGAACGAGATCTGCGGCTTGGTGTGGAGTGAGTAGAACATCTTGAAGATGAGTTCCGGATCTGTTCCAGAGAAGAGGCCACCGCCTCTGGACTTTTATAAACTGAAATAGTCCTGTCTGCATGAAATACCCATAATATGGCAGGATATAGAAGCTGGACGTGATATTTAGCCTTAAATAGTGAGGTACAGATAGCACTGAAAGCTTGCCTGCATTTAACCACTATCATTGAGAAATCTGAGTAAGATGTGCATGCCGTGAATCTCTAACGATTGTGACAGGCGTCTGTAGGCTTGAAGTATATCCTCTTCATCATTAAAGTCTAGGAGCCTCAATATGACCTGGCGAGAGCAGTGTGAGAGTGCTGAAGTAGCTTCTTGTGAGAAGGCAGGTGCTGGGCCAATCCTGTGGCCCCGTTCTAGCCAGCGGGCGTGGGAGAGACCAAGAGATTTAGGCAGATCCCTTTCACAAAAGTGCTACAGATCTGGAGAGGCTACTGATTCTTTGACGCCAACTATGTGTAAATTTTTGCCCCGAGACCTATTTTCCAGATCTTCAAGCTTATCATTTATTCTGGTCAGTTCAGACTCTGTTGCCCTGAGGCAATGTTCAGTAAAGGTCTACCCATCCTCCAGGTGTGACACTCTCTGTTCAACCTCAGTGATACGACCAGTGTGCTCCTTTAGCTCAAGTTGCAGATTTTGTAAAGTAGCTTTAAGTACCTCCTCCACAATGTGCTATACAGTAGGGTGCTGTGGAGTGCTACCTCAGCAGCTAGAAGCTGGTAATCAATGTGCACAGAGGCTCCATGAGGTGCAGGGAGCAGCAAGTCCTGGGGAGCTGCAGTTGTGTGCTCATCTGTGCCCTGTGATGAGCTGGCAGACTGTGGTGGCTGGTCTGCCTGCAGGGTGACCTCCATGCAGCCTGCTGGGACGGTGTCAGCAGGCGTGCGCTCGGAGCAGCCGACTGCTGCAATGTTTCCCTCGTGGCCAGAAGCGCGGGTGGCATGGAGAAAAGCGGGCTGCCTCGCTGGATGGACCAATCAATGCCTGAGGTGGTACAGTGGCACTGGGGACCTCAGTCTTCCAGGGAGGTGGCCTGCAGCAGGTATGAGGCAGGTACAGGCCAGGAGGGAGCGGAAGCTCACTGCTGAAGCGCCCTAAATTAGCCGCGCCAGAGCCAGAAGAAAGGTTAAAACATTTTTAGTGCTTTTCCATTTCTTGGCAATCAGTATATTTGATCATTATAGTTAAAATATTTTCCGCAACACTCTACACCACAAGCGTCCATCTCCCAAAGTAGGGAACCTGTTAAAAATGTTTACCCTGTTCCCTGCTGCTGTCACCTGAGCCTCAGCTCAGCTTAGAACATACAGTGGTCTCATCTAATACATCTTCACTGTGATGCTCCTCATTGGCGCTTGTGTTCTCTGGCTTATAGTAGAGTAGCATCAGTTGACAGCCAATAAGACTAACCCCTCCCTCAAACACCAATGCGCGGAGCAAACATTTGCATAGTCATGCAACATTAAGTGGCCCTTGGCCTCTCCTTTTTGTGGCTCCACCCTCAGCCATGATGAGCCAGGAGCACCGCCCATGGCCCATGCCCTGGATCTTTTGGCAACCAAGCAACACCCCTGGACCACGGTTTGTCACCACAGGAACTAGATCCGGCTGAGGGGAGTGAAAACCGAGCTCTCTTGTACCCCAGGTGGACCCAGCCTGCATCTCATTCTTTTGAATGAGCCGACTGGAGTCAGATAATGACTCTGGTCGGCTTATTTTTCCCTTATTTTTGTAACCGGTTTTGTGACAGGACCCAAGATACGGGGCAAAAAATAGCCAGACGGAGTCACTATCTGATTCCAGTCGGCTTATTCAAATAAATGAGATACGGGCCGGGTCCGCCTGGGGTACGGGAGCTCCCAGTTTTCACTCCCCCAAGCCGGATCCGGTCCAAATATTAATAAAATGTGGTGTGAACCCAGCCTTAGTATTTCATCCACTGAATGTAGGTCTTCATCTAGCCCTTCACCAGACCTAAGGGTAAGGTCATAATTTTGCTTAATGGAGGGGGGAATAAAATTCACATTTTACTGGAGTGCTTTTTTCTGGTTTTTGCTTACTTTGGATTATTTTGGGCCCTGGTCAGGTCTTGGACCCTTGGACCTGACTACAAGTCTCAGCATTGTGCCTTTTTAGATTTTTTTCAAAATTCATGTGCTGTGCATCATGCTTCATTTCCAGTGGCTTATTTTACATGAAGCATATACAACTTTTATTCATCAGTGAGTTGGGAAAAGGTGAAACCATTTACTTCACATATTAATAGATTCACACATCTTTATTTATTACCCCAAATGTTTACAGATCAATCCTTAGCATTGGGATCCTTCACTCCGGGAACGAGCTGCTTAAAAGGCAATGACTATTGACACGTAAATGTTTTGCTCTTTGAATTTATTTCCTTTGCAATAAGTTTTTTGCCCATTATTTGATTTGTCTTATTATTACTGAACTTTTAAGTCAGTGCTTTAGAGAATAGACATTATGCTACCTTGATATTTTACCTCTGCATTAACCTCTGCATTAATCCCTAATGTGTTAAACACTTTAACATAAGGACGATTTGATGAATATAAATGTCTGGGTGGCTGCTATTAACTCTACAAGGATATTTCTTAATTTCCCTGCAGAGCTTATTGTGCCACAGAGACTTTGCAGCTGCCAAAGAGGAGAGCTGGCAGTCAGTGACAGCCAAAACTCTGCAGAGAGGAGGCAGGGATGGTTGATTGCTGCCCCTGCCTTCCTGAATTCGATATAATCAGTGCTGTGTATACAACACAGCCGGTGCCATAAAACTTCCTCCTTTTTGGCCTTGAGGTCATTGAGTACCCCCTATGGACGTGTGAGCTGTCCAGGACGCTGGCAGGTGATTTGTGGTGGACCTGAGGAAGGCGCAATTTTGTGCTGAAATACGTTGTCCTATTGTTTTGCATGAATAAAGTCAACTTGTCCTGTGCATCGATTGTGGTAGTGATGTTTAACACAGATATATGGCAGTGCCTCTAAGACCTTACTTTTCTTTTCCTTCCATTGACCTTGTGATCATGTGACCGCCGATGCCAGATATCTCTATATTTCTAAAAAAAACAAATGAGAAGATACTTTATGGCTTTCAAATCCACTTGTCAGAAAAAAAACGTAAGTTATTATTTTTATCATTGCTGTTATTGCTATTATTATTATTATTATTATTATAGTTGCTGTTATTGCTGTTATTATTATTAGAGATGAGCAAATAGAAGCTGATGAATCCGAATGCTTTACGAATTTCATGAAAAATTTGATTTGCAACTAATGTGATTTTATTGCGCAAATCGCTTCAATAAATTCCATTTAGTGTGGTCCAAGCTCCAGGGCATCTAAAATGGCGGATCCACATGTGAGGATATGTGGCAACTCTGGGAAGGTGGGAAGGCAAGGCACGAAGGCGGGTAGGCGGGATGACTCTGAATAACATGCAGGTTGCAGCATCAGCAGCCAGTCACCCCTGCGATGTCACAGCCCTATATAATCGGCAGCCATATTGCGGCTAGCCACTTCATTCATTACACTGCATTGAGACAGGACGGACAGCCTGTGTGTGTGTTACACAGAAAAGCTTTTTCCAGCAGCGTTTCACCTCATTGTCACATCAGCGTTCTGGTGGACAGAGAGCAGTGCTTTTTTCCTCTGAAAAGGATTTTTACTGCAGCCATTAACCTCCCAGTCACTTTCTACAGCACTGTATTACAGAGAGGGGATGAGAGCTGTGTGTTGCCTCATACATTTCAACAAGCTACCTCAACTTCATAAACCTTAGCAGAGGAGGCAGGAATAAAATTTCAGCACAATTCTGTGTCTTTGTTCCAAAAAAAATCATCTGCTCTTTATACTAGTCTGTAGACGGTATGATACCCAACAGTCCATTCCTAATAGTCTTTGACAGAGTGCAATTTTGGATTTAGTACACAACTTTTATGTGCTCCAGCACTGTTGTGTACTGCTGGTGTTGTGCAAAATTAAGTTTTTTTTTTAAGCGTACTGTAGTGCATTTTGCTGCCCTCATAAGTGCATACCACATACCTACATTTAAGTAGTGTACTATTTTGTACCTGTTAATCTGTCAAGGGCCTAGATACTGTGAAAGGCCAGGCAAAAGTAATCACCGGCTGGTGTTTTACTCAAAACATTCTTTAAGCATACTATAGCACATTTTCTGCCCTAATAAGTGCATACCACATACCTACATCTAAGCAGTGTACTATTTTGTACCTGTTAATCTGTCAAGGGCCTAGATACTGTGAAAAAACTGCCAAAATTAAACACCAGCTGGTGTTTTACTCAAAAACTTTTTTTAAGTGTTCTGTAGCGTATTTTATGCCCTCATAAGTGAATACCATAGAAGTACATCTAAGTAGTGTACTATTTTGTACCTGTTAATCTGTCAAGGGCCTAGATACTGTGAAAGGAAAGCCAGAAGTAATCACCGGCAGATATTTTACTCCAATTAGTTTTTTTAAGCGTACTGTAGCGCATTTTTCTGCTCTCATGAGTGAAAACCACATACCTACAAATAAGTAGTGTACTACTTTGTACCTGTTAATCTGTAAAGGGCCTATATGCTGTGAAACGACAACCAAAAGTACACACCTGCTGCTGTTCTAGACAAATACTGTTTTAAGCGTAGTGAAGTGTATTGTGCTCCCCTCGTATACTCAATAAGTATGTCAGGCAGAGAAGTGCCAGGACATGCACAGAGGAGTGGCAGAGGCCTAAATACTTCAGGCAGAGTTGGCAGCAGACTTGGGGCAAGTGGCAGCAGGAGTCGCAGTAAGAGGCCTGAGCTCCAGTATCAGCTAGCGGTCGTGTCTCAACCAGCAGCTCATCTGCCATCATCGATTATTTAACATGGTCACTAACTTCATCACAAGGGACATCTGATACCCTCAGTCAACATTTGGTGGGTTCCTCAGGCACAACCCTCAGTTGGCATGGCCCGGATGCAGTACCTGTCCTCCCATTGCCTCTGTCCTATGATGTTCTCTCCACTAAAGAAGTATCATATTCTGTGGGTTCAGCTTCACTATTCAGTGAGGACAATCTAATAGAGGACAGTCAGCAGCTACTGTCCAGCCAATAAGTGGAGAAGACATCCGCCTCTTCCTCCGCTAGACGGGCAAGTAGTGATGAGGAGAGTGACATGGGTGTTTCCAGCCTTCAGGGTCCTGAAGCAGACTCTGTGGAGGAACCTGAGGAGGACATCAGTGATGTGCAGACACAACTCGATGATGATGAAGCCGATTGCACTTGGGAGCTGGGTACAGAAGAGGCTTCATCATCAGGAGAAGAGGGTTGCAGGTTGCCCGTGAGGCAGCAGCTGAGCCAGCAAGGTGGTAGCATGGTTGGCAATCAGCATGGTGGCAGAAGCGGAAATTCTGGAGCCAAACGTGCCCGGGCGAGAACACCTGCTTCGCGGCAGCCTACTTTTCCGGGAGGTAATGGAACAGCGGTTCCTGGAGATGGCGGCAGTACCAGTCAATTAGTGCAGACTGTTGGTGGGAAAATCAGCTACTTGGCGGTGTGGCAGTTTTTCATCACGCATCCAGAGGATGTTAATATAGCCACATGCAAGATATGTCGGCAGATGGTGAAGCGTGGCCAGGGTCCCAAGGTTGGCACCACGGCCCTGCATCAACATATGATTCTCCACCATAAAGCACCTGGGAGAACTGTGGCTCCAATGTAGTGGTCCAGCCTGCTGCATCACAAAGTGGCATGCTGCTCCCTCTTTCAGCCAGCCAAGGCTCCACCTCCTCAGTCGAAGGAAGCTGTGTGTCATACCCTCCTTCTGTTGCTCTAGATGCTCCTGCTCCTCCTACTTTTAGTCAGTCATTCCGCCAACAATCCATAGGCGCAGCCATGTCCAAGAGATAACAGTGTGCGCCCACTCATCCAACGGCGCAGAAGCTCTGTGCTCCTGTCCAAGTTGCTGGTGCTGCAGTCCCACCCTTTTCAAGTGGTGGACTCTGCACCTTTGAGAGAACTGATGGCTTGTGCCGAGCAGAGGTAGAGAGTGCCAAGCCATCATTTCTTTGCAAAGAAGGCAGTACCGGACCTGCACAATTTTGTGGAAGAAAAGGTGGGCCAGTCCTTGAGCCTGTCGGTGTGTACCAAAATGCACAGCATCAAAATAGAGAAAGACTTCACAGTAGCACACCAATAAATCATCCAATCAAATTTTATTAGAAACAGAAAAATGTTTACACAAAGAAAGACCAATTACACACATAGTGGTTTGATAATTAATGACAAAAACCACATTAAAAACATTTAAAATACTGGCTCACATGAGCCAGTTGCACAACCTAGGAGAGGGGCCATGAACCCCCTCACCTAAACTGACACCCGTCCTCATACACTTTAAGTAGAGTCAATAACAGATACACACTAACATATACTCCAATCTGTAAGTAGATATGCAATACAGTACTTGACTATTATAAACGGGGATCAGGTAAAAGCAAATATATTAAACAAATTCTTCTCCACTGTATCCACCGAGGAAAATGAAATGCCAGGTGAAATACAGCGAGATCTCCCCAGTACAGGTCACCTGTCTTACCCAGGAAGAATTACGGTGCCGCCTACAAAAAATCAAAATAGACAAATCACCAGGTCCAGATGGCATTCACCCCCGTGTTCTAAAGGAATTAAGTAATGTAATAGACAGGCCCAAATTTTTTATATTCAGGGACTCTATAGTGACAAGGACTGTTCCCCAGGACTGGCGCATGGCAAATGTGGTGCCAATATTTAAAAAGGGGTCAAAAGGTGAGCCCGGGAATTATAGACCTGTTAGTTTAATCTCCGTTGTATGTAAATTTTTAAGGTTATTTAGTTTCGAAAAAAGAATGCTTAGGGGCGACCTAATAACTATGTATAAATCTATCAGGGACAGTACAGAGATCTCTCCCATGATCTATTCATACCCAGGACTGTATCTATGACAAGGGGGCATCCTCTCCGTCTAGAGGAAAGAATGTTTCTACACCAGCACAGACGGGGGTTCTTTACTGTAAGAGCAGTGAGACTGTGGAATTCTCTACCTGAAGAGGTGGTCATGGTGAACTCTGTAAAAGAATTCAAAAAGGGTTTGGATGCTTTTTGGAGAATAATAACATCGCTGGTTATGTATACTAGATCTATAGGGACAGAAGGTTGATCCAGGGATTTATTCTGACTGCCATATTTGGAGTCAGGAAGGAATTTTTACCTCTAGTATGAGGGGTTTTTGCCTTCCTCTGGATCAACTCAACCAGTAGGAACCTATTAGGGGTATAGGTTGAACTTGAAGAACTCTGGTCTTTTTTCAACCTTACAAACTATTTTACTATGTTATTATAAAGGATATAAATCGTAAAGTGCATAGTGATAGTTAATATAATATATCATATAAAGTGACCAATGCTAGTGCAATACACAAAATAACCTGCGTAAGTAAATGGACCACAATAATAATAGAATACACCTAAAAATGATGTTTTAATACTTGCATATCAAGATTTCCATAGTCAGAAGCAAGCATCTTAGACTGGATTAAGAATAATGCACTGGATAATGCACCAAATAAAGGATGACGGAGTCAACGAGAACCCCACGTGTTCCGTTGCCTAACTGGCAACTTCCTCAGGGGTGTTGTGCTGTTGTGGACATGAAGCAGATATATACACAATGTCATTAATTTCCCATACCCTGCAGATGTGGGTCGGTTTGTGTCCATGTGCTTGTTAATGGCCGGACGCCATGGCCAACGTCTGGAGCTGTAACTATGGTCAGGGACAATACATGTCCTATACAGCTCACTGGGTAAATGTGGTTCCTGCACAGCCACAACACCAACTTGGACAGGTCATGCTGCTTCCTCCTCCACGCTCTCAGGCCATTGGTCCTGTGACAGTGTGCCACTTCACCCCCTCATCCTTCACCCTGTCCTCAGCCTCCACTGCCCAGACAAGTCTCAGTGCCCCTTCAGCATACCATGTGTGCAGGGCACGCTGGTGTCACACTGTTCTTCACATGGTTTGCCTTGGCGAATGGAGTCACACAGGGGAGTAACTGCTGAAAGTAATTCGTAAAGAAATCGGAGCATGGCTTACTTCACGAAAACTGGAAATGGGAACCATGGTGACTGACAATGGGAAGAACATCTTGTCTGTGCTGCGACTGGGAAGGCTGAGCCATGCGCCCTGCATGGCACACGTGTTCAATCTGGTTGTCAAGCGGTTCCTGAAGTGTTCCCCCCATTTTCAAGACATCCTAAAAATGGAAAGGAAACTTCAGCCACGAATCTCTGAGGAAGGAAAGCGTACTTTCTGAAAGGCATAAGATCCTTTTTGGCCCTATGCACTTGTAGTAGGGACATCACTAGCAGTTTTATCGGGTCACGGCACATTGCATTACCAGGGAAGCTAGCCAGTAAGACACTTCCGGACGGTACAGTTCTCCCGGCATTGGGCTCCCTGTCATCACGGAACTCCGCACACATTACAGGACTTCACCTAGGTTCTGCCAGTTATCTGGGACCACAACAGAGAAGTAGAAGTCAAAGAACCGCAAGCTCGAAGTGAAGCTGCATTTTACCGGTGAACTCTGCATGAACTCTAAGTAAGTTCCTTACAGTTTAGGTCCTTCTGTAGCGCCAATGCACAATACTATTGTTTAAATAATTCTATTTAGTCAGTTGGCCGATGCCTATCAGCGCCATCATCCATCCTCTTGCAGGACTGAATCGGGGGGCCTTCTGCATTCACCTTCCACTGCCATGGCTGCTGGGGAGGGGTGGGGTGGCATGAGCAGTGCCAGCTCCATCAGCAGCAGCCTGAGTCTAAAGCCTGAGTCTAAAGTCATCTGCATTATGAAACAACTCATCAGCAGCAGGTAGACCTGGAATAGGACCTGAACAAGCAGGTGGTGGCATTCCTTTACATGACCATGCCAACACACCTTGAAGATCCGCTGGACTTCTGGGCAGCCAAACTTGATTTGTGGCTGCAACTAGCAGAGTTTACCCTGGAAAAGCTGTCCTGCCATCAAAGGGTGTGTTTAGTGCACCAGGGGCCATAGACACCCCATGGAGAACTCGTCTTTCCTCAAGAAATGTGGAGAGACTGACCTTTGTGAAGATAAATCGGGCATGGATCAGCCAGGATTTCCATCCACCAATGCCTGATGCATCAGAGTAGATAGACCATGGTGTCACAGTAACACTTCACAAATATGGATAGTGCCAAACAGATTTAAGGTACTGCTCCCCAGTTACAAACATTCCTCCGCATCAGACCTTTCTTCACCCACCTTCTTCACCGGGTATTGGTATTGCCACCCACTGCACCACTCTATCACCGGGTCACTTTCAGGATACCTGATGCTTCTGCTGCCACCTCCAGGCTGTGCCATTCAGCCACTATATGGCCTCTTCATGCTTCACCACCTCCAGGCTGTGCCATTCAGCCACTATATGGTCTCCTCATGCTTCAGCCAACTCCAGACTGTGCCATTTAGCCACTACATGGTCTCCTCATACTTCAGCCACTCCCAGGCTTTGTCATTGTGCCGCCATGTGACCTGTGACTCCTTGTTAGATTTGGTCCTTTATAACCACACACCGGGACATTACAGAGTGTAATTTTAAATTTCAATTTCAAAATCTTCCATTTCAGTTTTAAAATTCATCTTTTAATCTTGCGGTTTGTGAAGCCTTATTGTCTACTCATTCTGCCGCCAGCTCCAGCCTGTGCCATTCAGCCACTATATGGTTTACTGATGCTGCTGGCCCTGGGACATTACCTAAAAATATTTTTTGGTAGCACTAGCTGCCATAAATCTTCAATTTAAATTTTTTAATTAATCTTTTAATCTTAGGGATTGTGAAGCCCTATTGTCTACTCATGCTGCCGCCAGCTCCAGGCTGTGTCATTGTGCCACCATATGGTCTCCTTGTGTTGTTGGCACCTTAAATTTAACTTTAAAAATGTTTAGATATCTAAAATCTTCAATTTAATATTTTAAAAATATCTTTAATCTTCTCTATTGTGAGGCCCTATGGTCCTGTCAGGCTTTTGCGACCTCCAGACTGGGTCGTTCTGCCACTATATGGTCTCCTCGTGCTGCTGCCAATTCCAGGCTGTGTCATTCTGCCAGATTATGGTCTCCTCATGCTGCTTCCACCTCTAGGCTCTGTCATTGAGCCACTATGTGACTCCTTATTAGATTGGGTTCTGTGGTCATACAGTATTAGTTCAAAGTAAACACCAAGACATTAAAATGGAAATCTAATATAAATCTTAAATTTAAAAAAATCGATGTATTCTTTTAAAGACTGAGACCCTATGGTCGTCTACGTCATATTATCTGTGGAATTATCACAAGAATCCAATGAAACAGCTTGGATCGATAACAATGAACCATAACTGATTAAATGAAACATTTGCACTTTCATAGTCAGGGGGGCGCTGAGAGGTAGGGGGGCTGGAACAGGTGGTATCTCATCAGGACCACCAGCTCGATGCTCATCACAATAAGTACTCAAAAAATGTAAATACATTCAAATTAAATTATATTAAATTGAAATTACATAATTAATCTCTTTATTCTCTTCAATTTTGACACCATATGGTCTCCCTGCTGCCACATTGACGCTCTGCAGCAGTGATTCTAATAGCAATGCCTTTAATCTGCATGTCATACTTAATAACAGTATTATTTCACAAACACAGCACACTCCTTATGCGTGTTAGGACAAGGAAAAGTGCTGTAGTCCGCTATTGAGGCTCTCTGTAGGCCAGAAATAGCCGTCTTTATTAGCGATTCGCCGCAAATAAATTCGGTCTGAAATGAATTTTTACGGTAAATTCAGCGAATCGGCTGAATTACATTTTTCTGAAGTTTGCTCATCTCTAATTATTATTTGTGGTGTCCCAGTACCGCATTCTATACGGTACTTATTTATTTATGGGTCCCCATAGCCAGAGTCCCTAGGACTTAAGGATTCCTATAATCCAGTCTACCCCTAGTCGCCTCTATCCTCATGTATAATTAGTAATTTATGCATAGATAATGTAAATAGTATAGAATAAATGTAGATAAATGGTCAATTACTTGTTTCCATGGTGTCCCAGGGCCTTCGGGTCATGTGATGCGTTCCAAGCCTCATTCTGGATGCGTTCCAGGCCTCACTTTGGTATCTCTAGCCTCATTTTGGTTTTACAATGTGTATAGATCCTGTGACGTAAACAATTCCATGACACCATGGAAAGTGAATGGCAGACGTTCGGACCAATCAGATTCGCCATGCCCCCTGCCCATCAAAGGGAGTGGCGGCCATCTTATCTCTCTCTTGTTCCTGGGATAGCAAGCAAGCAAGACCTGTACAGCAGTAATCGCAGTGAGTTAGGCCCCAGCCTTGCGGCAACGGCTGAACGAATATATTTATAGAGTGTATCACTTCCCAAACACTCTGCAGCATCTCCGGACCTACTACCTCCCCTAAATCCGGACAGATCTGCAAATCTCTTCCTAAATTTAGAGACTTATTGTCTAACTCAAGGTCCACAACTACTGACAGTCGCTGAGTACCAAGGACTGTTTGTATGAGACTGTTACTGTGCCGTGAATATTGCAAGCACTTCAGTAAACGTTATTCAAGTTCAAACCTCCTTGTGGACCTTCAGTTATTTTATGCACCTATCGTCACTGGGAAGGGCGGCGATAGGCCGGAACACTGATTCAGCGTACCAGCCCTCAGCCTGGCGTCACAAACTCTTCTAGGGTTAACATTAACCCCGTATATACCTATACCATACCACCACTACCATATACCCCCCAAGGGCTACCACATATTATTTTTAATACTATTATAAATTTGCCTGTTCATGAAAAGGGAGGGGGGGACTTGGTAAAAGACCTGTCTGGAAGTGATTTAATTAAGTTGTTTATGATGTCTTTCTGACACTGTTGAGCTTATGGTAAAACTCATTTGTAGGTGTCTTGTGCCTGAGGATCACAGATATACCGCATATAGGAAGTGGAGAAGTGTGAAGAGTGTGAAGACATAGCTTTATAATTGCAGTCTTGTTTTAATTCTAGGCAGAGCAATTTTAATTTACAAATGAATTCTTCACTTTTTTGAGATACAAATAGATCTTGTACAGTGTGAAGTCATTGCGTGAGATGTCTGGGGAACCCTGGGACAGGTTTTGCTTTAGGACACAGGATCTTCAGGCTATGCTACTGACGATACTTAGACAGAACATAATTTCTATTTCTGGAAAGCCTTATTTGACATATAAATCACGCATAGACTAAGCTTTTTAATGTGGATATTATATTTAGCTGCTTAATTCTAATAACACTTAAGTTGTTTTAAACTATAGAAACATAATATGTAACTGGTAAAAGTCCACCTGTACAGTATATATGAGGACATGTAACATATATCCTACCATACGAGCCATCACTGGAGTTGTGCTTTAACCCCTTAACGACCACGGATGTATATTTATGTCCGTGGCTGGCTACCGCAATATAACGCCGGGTCAGTCCTGGCATGTAACTGAAGCCAGGACCCGGGGATAGTAGCGCGCGCTATTAACCCTTTAGACACGGCGTTCAAAGTTGAATGCCGCGTCTAAAACTAAAGTTAAAGCTTCCCGGCTGCTTGGTGGGGCTGTTCGAGACCACCGCAGTGAAAATGCAGTATCCCAATCAGTTAGGATGCGAGCGTAGGGTCACTTACCTTCCTCCAGAGCGTCCGATCGGCGATTGATTGCTCCAAGTCTGACATCCAGGCTGGAGCAATCGACCGCCGATAACACTGATCAATGCAAAGCTATGGCAAAAAATACGTTTAAAAAAAGTTAATAAATCTGATTTAACCCTTTCCCCAAAAAAACAAACATGTATATAAAAATAAATATAAAAATATGTGGTATCTCCGCATGCATAAATGTCCAAACTATAAAAAAAATATCATTAATTAAACCGCAAAGTCAAAAAAATTCCAAATTCCAAAAGAGTTTTTTTGATCACTTTTTAGATCATGAAAAAATGAATAAAAAATGATCAAAAAGTCCAATCAAAACAAAAATGGTACTGATAAAAACTTCAGATCACAGTGCAACAATGAGCCCTCATAACTCCCCATATGCAGAAAAATAAAAAAGTTATAGGGGTCAGAATATGACAATTTTAAACGTATAAATTTTCCTGCATGTACCGTATTTTTCGCCGTATAAGACGCACTTTTTCTTCCCCAAAACTGGGGGGAAAAAGTCGGTGCGTCTTATACGGCGAATACACCCCTATCGCGGCGGTCCCTGCGGCCATCAACGGCCGGGACCCGCGGCTAATACAGGACATCACCGATCGCGGTGATGCCCTGTATTAACCCTTCAGACGCGGCGATCAAAGCTGACCGCCGCGTCTGAAGGGAAAGTGACACTAACCCGGCTGTTCAGTCGGGCTGTTCGGGACCGCCGCGATTTCACCGCGGCGGTCCCGAACAGCCCGACTGAATAGCCGGGTTAGTGCTTACAGGACACCGGGAGGGACCTTACCTGCCTCCTTGGTGTCTGCTCCGTGCCGGGATCCCCTGTATGGCCGGCGCTCTCCTTCCTCGTCATCACGTCGTCGCGTACGTACGTCGGCGTGCGTAACGACGTGATGGCGGCGACGGAGAGCGAGGATACCCGGCCGGCAGCAGAGACGTTCCGGAACGACGGGGACACGGTGACAGCGATGGAGCGACATCCAGGGCAGCGGTGACGGGTCCGGAGCGGCGGGGACACGTGAGTATTACCTCCTCCTGCAGTGGTCTTCAATCTGCGGACCTCCAGATGTTGTAAAACTACAACTCCCAGCATGCCCGGACAGCCAACGGCTGTCCGGGCATGCTGGGAGTTGAAGTTTTGCAACATCTGGAGGACCGCAGGTTGAAGACCACCATTGGGTTCAAAATCTTTATTTTTTAAGATTTTGCCCCTAAAAATTGGGTGCGTCTTATACGCCGGTGCGTCCCATAGGACGAAAAATACGGTAGTTATCATTTTTTCCAGAAGTACGACAAAGTCAAACCTATATAAGTAGGGTATCATTTTAATTGTATGGATCTACAGAATAAAGATAAACAGAAACAGAAGCCCCCAAAAGTCACAAAATTGTGTTTTTTCTTCAATTTCGTCGCACAATGATTTTTTTCCCCATTTTTCCAAAATTACTGATGTCACTGCAAAGTACAATTGGTGGTGCAAAAAATAAGCCATCATATGGATTTTTAGGTGTAACATTGAAAGGGTTATGATTTTTAAAAGGTGAGGAGGAAAAATCTAAAGTTCAGAAACGGAAAAACCTGTGGTCCTCAAGGGGTTCATAGAAAAATATACACAGTTTAGATAGCAGCAGAACTGCACTGAAGGGGATTAAGAGTTTGCACCATTTTATATGCAGTTCTTGATCTTTGAGCTATGTCAGTATGTCAGCTGTGAACGGGCTACCACATAGACTTTGGCTGAACAAACATTTCTGGTTTACACAAAAAGCTATCTCTCCATATACAGTATGCATGCTTGGCTCTGAATGAGGAGGGGAGAAAGTCGCAGGAAGACTCCAACTACCCAATTCCTTTCTTTCTCTTTTCTTCCTGTTTTCACATAAGATAGCCAGCTGATTCTGCCAAAATTGGTGTGTTTAGTTTCATATTTTGTTCAGAAGGCTCGGAGCCGGAGACTGTGATTGTGAGGTCACGCCACGCCCCCTCCATACATGTCTTTGGGAGGTCACGCCATGATGCCCCCTTCCAAAGACATGAATTGAGGGTGTGTGGTGTGACATCACAAGGGCCATTACCGTGACGTCATGACTACGGCCGCAGGAACCCGGCATTCAACAAGAAAATGATAGAAAACCCGAAGCAACCCTTTATGAGCTGTTTTCTTTTGTAGTGTGCATTCTATGAAAAGGCTCTATTTCCATTTTCACTATGGCTTCTGTCAGTAGCGATGTGCATCATTGCCATCATTGGACATTGCCACTGTGTCATGTAACTGTAGATTATGAGAAATTCACTGACATCTGGCTCAACGTTATATCTTCAGACTCCTCCTCCTGAGATAACCGAGATTGAGCCAACCATTCCACAATGGCTGTATAATCCTCAGAAACAACACAACCCTTGGAAGACATGGACAAATTTTGATTGCTGATGCGGCCTCTACTACTAGCACCAGGCTGCGGTGGTCCCAATCAGCTCTCTGAGCTAACCGGCAATATATTTTTCCCGTTTTAGATTCCTCAATCAACTTTGATCAGGGCCTCTAAAGAGTTAATAGCGGACATCAGCCAGATCGGCAGAATATGACATTAGCTGTGGGTCCCGGCTGCTGATAACGACCAGGACCCACCAGGTATGAAGCTCTTTCAGCCCCTGACCATGCTTTATACAACAGGATCAGGACAAAGGTGTACATTTATGCCCGATGTCCTGAAGGTGATTTTAGAGCTCTCAATGCTGTTATTAAGGGGGTTATCCCCCATAAGGTGATTTTAGTACTTACCTGCCAGAACTGGGTATTTCCTGTTTGATTTTGTTCTCTAAACTTCACATCCCACAGTTCCATGCTTGAAAGTTTGAGGTCACTTTCATTTCTCTCACACATCAGCCACCCCACCCATTGAAACACAGTGTTTTCTAACCAGGGGGCCTACAGCTGTTGCAAAATTGAAGCAGGACAGGCTCCCTCTGATCACCTGACTAGTGATGTCAGGTCTCGACGCACTGCAACCTGGGAAATCGAGAGACATGAGTAATTTTGTATGCTGTTAAAAATAAATATTTAGGCGATAATCACAGAAGAATTGTGAGACCACCGTCACACACAGGTACAGACACTATATTATGAACTACACTAACTTTACAGCCCCTGGAGCATAGTCAAATAAAAAAAAAATCCTGGAATACCCATGGAATACTTAAAGTCCTTGTTTCTCATCTTTATCATTTGTCAGAATTACACAAACAGTTACTTCTTCCCTTACTTCTCTAGCCAATCACATCACACTTTTCCACTGCTCCCACTTCCTGCAATCTGTCTTGGTGTTTCTGTAGCTAGAGATGGATTTTCCCTAGTAATATGCAGTGGACAGTAGATTTCCTTAAAGGTGGCATCTAGTGGCCAATAGTTTAAAGCTGTTTTTCTAGGGTAAGGAGTAGTGTTGCTCGTGAATATTCGCAATTCAAATTTTATTCGCGAATATCGCATATAAAATATACTATATATTCGAAATTACGAATATTCGCTTTTTTCACAGTACACATCACAGTGATCATCCCTCTCTGCTTCCAGCTTTTGTGGTCTAAAGAAGGCTCTAATACTACTGTGTGAGACCGGCTGCCGAATATTTGCATATGCGAATATTCGCGAATATTGATCCCTCCCTTCTGCTTCTTCTATCAAGTAACACTGGTATACTTGCTATAAAGTTCAGAAATTTTCACATATGCGGATTTTCGCATATGCGGAAAAAAGAATATTACGAATATGCGAATTTAGCAAATATATGACGAATATTCGTCCATATATTCGCGAAATATCGCAAATTCGAATATGGCCTATGCCGCTCAACACTAGTAAGGAGTTCTTTTTGTTTAATTATCTGATTAACAAAAATGTTCGGAAAGGTTGTTTGAAATGATTAAGGACCATTTGATTGTATAAATAGATAATGGAGAAGCTGACATTGATATCATAAGGCTCTGAAATCTTTGTCTGTTCATTATGTTCAATGCAAATGTCAACTGCCTCTAACTCTAGGTAAAATGTAGACAGTGAAGTAATAAACGTGAGCTATGCAAAAATGAAATGCCAATACAAATGGTGAAGGAACCCAAGCATACTGAATGTCATTCTGTAGATATCATATGTAAGATTGCAAAGTATAGCACATGTAAGTGGAAGCAGACCAAGCACTTATGTTTTTTTTAAAATGGCTATGATTTTTTAATGCTACCCAAGTCATATATCATGTCCTACTTACTAGTAGAAATACATGTAATCTATATACTTAATATTAAACATAAGCAGAGAATTATAATTAAAACATCTGCACTCAAGAGTATCTGACAGTGTATGCAACAGCAAAAAAATAAAGAAACTCCAATAAAAAAAACGCTATAGTATCTATAGTTTTCACATTTGTTGAAATACATTTATTATGTAACCCCCTAGGCTAATGTTTTTATTGCATTTGTATTTTACCATAGAACTAAAACAAAAAGTCAAACCACATGTGAAGTTGAATTCTAAGAATGCTGGAGACTTGTTTTGTTCAATCGATAATTCCTTTAAAAGTATGTCTGTTTCTTTTTTTCGATATTTATTGAATTTTAACAAGAGCACGGAAGGTTAATACTGGTCAGATAATGCAGGAAGGTCCATTAAAAGCTTATATAAAATAACAGCCAAGGAAAAGTTGTGTATAGTAATTTGATGTTTTTAATGCCACTGAGCTCTTGTTTTTTAAGGCACAATCAAAGGAATGTATCAATGTTTACTGGTGTAAAAAAGTTGCACAGTTCTGTGCAATGCTCTTTATAGAAAGGTTTAAACTTTTTTGACAAATGGGGCTTGAGCAACAAATGTGCAACTTTATGGCAGATAGCTGGCATGCAAACCTTGTGCAATCGCCTAATTTTTTCGTGTAATTTGGGTTTACAATAGATTGAAGCTTTCCCACACTGTTTACTCACTTTTCCTCTTTCTCATTGCACAACTCCCTTGGCGTCCATGGCTCTCCAGGCATCATACTTTTCAGTCTCAATGGCCACAGGTCTTACGTTTGGTCTGCATGAGAATTGGCCCCTTGTCTTGATGATCATGCCTCATATACAGATGTGTCCACTCTTAGCTTAATTCTTATTTGGCAGAAGGCTATAATTTGTCATGAAACTGGCTCAAAGCAATATCACAACATCACTACAGGAACACTGTCCACACATAGACAAACATGACATATAAATCTTTTGGCACCAAATCATGTTGTTGTGAAATGCTGGTAATCTGTCACCAAACATCTCAGGATATGTTCAATTTAGAGACCAGAACAGTCCAATGAAGGTAATCATGTACCCATATAAAATCTAAAATATTGTAAAGGTTACTATACCTTTTTTTTTTGGCTAATGAGAAAGGGACCTATTGGGGTCCTGAGATGCGTATAGCCCACCACATTAACTATTAGTACTTGACCACCTATTTAAGATTTATCCCTACAATGAGAGCTATAAAAAAAAGAGTTATCAAGGGAATAGTAACAAAGACTTTTATGCATAAGGGTGCGATCCCATGTAGAGCTAACGCAGCTTATTTCATGGTGTGCAAAATGTGCTGTGCAGTAGGAAATACACTGCATATCCTGTGATGAGCATAAACACAGGGCTACCTGTCAGCAGCCCTGTGTGTTCAGTGAGGTTTGGGAGCGGGGCTGCGCGTCCCAGTCACAACTGTCACGATGCCGGCTGGCAGGTAGTGGATCCTCTGTGCCAGAGAGGGATTGGCGTGGACCGTGCTAGAGGATCGGTTCTAAGTCACTACTGGTTTTCACCAGAGCCCGCCGCAAAGCGGGATGGTCTTGCTGCGGCGGTAGTGACCAGGTCGTATCCCCTAGCAACGGCTCAACCTCTCTGGCTGCTGAAGATAGGCGTGGTACAAGGGAGTAGACAGAAGCAAGGTCGGACGTAGCAGAAGGTCGGGGCAGGCAGCAAGGATCGTAGTCAGGGGCAACGGCAGAAGGTCTGGAATCACAGGCAAGGAACACACAAGGAACGCTTTCACTGGCACTAGGGCAACAAGATCCGGCGAGGGAGTGAAGGGGAAGTGAGGTGATATAGGGAAGTGCACAGGTGTAAACACTAATTGGAACCACTGCACCAATCAGCGGTGCAGTGGCCCTTTAAATCGCAAAGACCCGGCGCGCGCGCGCCCTAGGGAGCGGGGCCGCGCGCGCCGGGACAGAACTGACGGGGAGCGAGTAAGGTACGGGAGCCGGGGTGCGCATCGCGAGCGGGCGCTACCCGCATCGCGAATCGCATCCCGGCCGGAGGTGGTAACGCAGCGCCCCGGGTCCGTGGAACCGACCGGGGCGCTGCAGTGAGGGAAGTGTAGCGAGCGCTCCGGGGAGGAGCGGGGACCCGGAGCGCTCGGCGTAACAGTACCCCCCCCCTTGGGTCTCCCCCTCTTCTTGGGGCCTGAGAACCTGAGGATCAGACTTTTGTCCAGGATATTGTCCTCAGGTTCCCAGGACCTCTCTTCTGGACCACAACCCTCCCAATCCACTAAAAAAAAAGTTCTTCCCCTGACCTTTTTAGAGGCCAAAATCTCTTTAACAGAGAAGATGTCCGAGGAGCCGGAAACAGGAGTGGGAGGAACAGATTTAGGAGAAAAACGGTTGAGGATGAGAGGTTTAAGAAGAGAGACGTGAAAGGCATTAGGGATACGAAGAGAAGGAGGAAGAAGAAGTTTGTAAGAGACAGGATTAATTTGACACAAAACTTTAAAAGGACCAAGATAGCGTGGTCCCAACTTATAGCTCGGGACACGGAAACGGACATATTTAGCGGAGAGCCATACCTTGTCTCCAGGGGAAAAAATGGGAGGAGCTCTTCTTTTCTTATCTGCGAATCTCTTCATGCGAGAAGAAGCCTGTAAGAGAGAATTTTGGGTCTCTTTCCATATGGTGGAAAGATCACGAGAAATTTCATCCACAGCGGGCAGACCAGAGGGCAAGGGGGTAGGGAGGGGGGGAAGAGGGTGACGGCCGTACACCACGAAAAACGGAGATTTGGAGGAAGATTCAGAGATTCTGAAATTATACGAGAATTCGGCCCAAGGTAGAAGATCTGCCCAGTCATCCTGGCGGGAGGAAACAAAATGTCGTAAATAGTCACCCAAGATCTGGTTAATTCTCTCTACTTGTCCATTGGATTGAGGATGGTATGCAGAAGAAAAATTTAATTTAATCTTGAGTTGTTTACAGAGAGCCCTCCAGAATTTAGACACAAATTGGACGCCTCTATCCGAGACGATCTGTGTAGGCAACCCGTGAAGACGAAAAATGTGTACAAAAAATTGTTTAGCCAACTGAGGCGCTGAAGGAAGGCCAGGAAGAGGGATGAAATGTGCCATTTTGGAGAATCGATCAACGACCACCCAAATAACAGTGTTGCCATGGGATGGGGGTAAGTCAGTAATAAAATCCATACCAATCAGAGACCAAGGTTGTTCGGGGACAGGTAGAGGATGAAGAAAACCAGCGGGCTTCTGGCGAGGAGTCTTATCCCGGGCACAGATAGTGCAGGCTCGCACAAAGTCCACCACATCAGTCTCTAGAGTCGGCCACCAATAGAAGCGAGAGATGAGTTGCACAGATTTCTTGATGCCCGCATGACCTGCGAGATGGGAGGAGTGACCCCATTTGAGGATCCCAAGGCGTTGGCGTGGAGAAACAAAGGTCTTTCCTGGAGGAGTTTGCCTGATGGAGGCTGGAGAAGTGGAAATCAGGCAGTCAGGAGGAATGATGTGTTGAGGAGAGAGTTCAATTTCAGAGGCATCTGAGGAACGAGAGAGAGCATCGGCCCTAATGTTTTTATCAGCAGGCCGAAAGTGAATTTCAAAATTAAATCGGGCAAAGAACAGAGACCACCTGGCCTGACGAGGATTCAGCCGTTGGGCAGACTGGAGGTAGGAGAGGTTCTTGTGATCGGTGTAAATAATAACTGGAAATCTTGATCCCTCCAGCAGATGCCTCCATTCCTCAAGTGCTAATTTAATGGCTAGAAGCTCTCGATCCCCGATGGAGTAGTTCCTCTCCGCCGGAGAGAAGGTCCTGGAAAAAAAACCACAAGTAACAGCATGCCCGGAAGAGTTTTTTTGTAGAAGGACAGCTCCAGCTCCCACTGAGGAGGCATCAACCTCCAATAGGAAGGGTTTAGATGGGTCAGGTCTGGAGAGCACGGGAGCCGAAGAAAAGGCAGACTTGAGTCGTTTAAAGGCGTCTTCCGCTTGAGGAGGCCAGGACTTGGGATCGGCATTTTTTTTTGTTAAAGCCACAATAGGAGCCACAATGGTAGAAAAATGTGGAATAAATTGCCTGTAATAATTGGCGAACCCCAAAAAACGTTGGATGGCACGGAGTCCGGAGGGGCGTGGCCAATCTAAGACGGCAGAGAGTTTATCTGGGTCCATTTGTAGTCCCTGGCCAGAGACCAAGTATCCTAGAAAAGGAAGAGATTGGCATTCAAACAGACATTTCTCTATTTTGGCATAGAGTTGATTATCACGAAGTCTCTGAAGAACCATACGGACATGCTGGCGGTGTTCTTCTAGATTGGCAGAAAAAATCAGGATATCGTCCAGATATACAACAACACAGGAGTATAGTAGATCACGAAAAATTTCATTAACAAAGTCTTGGAAGACGGCAGGGGCGTTGCATAGACCAAAGGGCATGACCAGATACTCAAAGTGTCCATCTCTGGTGTTAAATGCCGTTTTCCATTCATCCCCCTCTCTGATGCGGATGAGATTATAAGCACCTCTTAAGTCCAGTTTGGTAAAAATATGGGCACCTTGGAGACGATCAAAGAGTTCAGAGATGAGGGGTAGGGGGTAGCGGTTCTTAACCGTGATTTTATTAAGACCGCGGTAGTCAATGCAAGGACGTAGAGAGCCATCTTTTTTGGACACAAAGAAAAATCCGGCTCCGGCAGGAGAGGAGGATTTACGGATAAAGCCCTTTTTTAAATTTTCTTGGACGTATTCAGACATGGCAAGAGTCTCTGGGACGGACAGAGGATAGATTCTGCCCCGGGGTGGAGTAGTGCCCGGGAGGAGGTCAATGGGACAATCATAAGGCCTGTGAGGAGGTAGAGTCTCAGCTTGTTTTTTGCAAAAAACGTCCGCAAAGTCCATATAGGCCTTAGGGAGACCGGTTACATGAGGAAGCACAGGGACACGGCAAGGTTTACTGGGAACCGGTTTTAAGCAGTCCTTGGAACAAGAGGGCCCCCAACTCTTGATCTCCCCAGTGGACCAATCCAGGATTGGGGAATGGAGTTGAAGCCAGGGAAGTCCAAGAAGGATTTCAGAAGTGCAATTGGGGAGGACCAACAGTTCAATCCTCTCGTGATGAGATCCGATGCACATTAGAAGGGGCTCCGTGCGGAAACGTATAGTACAGTCCAATCTTTCATTGTTTACACAATTGATGTAGAGGGGTCTGGCGAGACTGGTCACCGGGATGTTGAACTTGCTGACGAGAGAGGCTAAGATGAAATTTCCTGCAGATCCAGAGTCCAAGAAGGCCACAGCAGAGAAGGAGAAGGCAGAGGCAGACATCCGCACAGGCACAGTAAGACGTGGAGAAGCAGAGTAGACATCAAGGACTGTCTCACCTTTGTGCGGAGTCAGCGGACGTCTTTCCAGGCGGGGAGGACGGATAGGACAATCCTTCAGGAAGTGTTCGGTACTAGCACAGTACAGGCAGAGATTCTCCATGCGGCGTCGTGTCCTCTCTTGGGGTGTCAGGCGAGACCGGTCGACCTGCATAGCCTCCACGGCGGGAGGCACAGGAACAGATTGCAGGGGACCAGAGGAGAGAGGAGCCGGGGAGAAGAAACGCCTCGTGCGAACAGAGTCCATATCCTGGCGGAGCTCCTGACGCCGTTCGGAAAAACGCATGTCAATGCGAGTGGCAAGATGGATGAGTTCATGTAGGTTAGCAGGGATTTCTCGTGCGGCCAGAACATCTTTAATGTTGCTGGATAGGCCTTTTTTAAAGGTCGCGCAGAGTGCCTCATTATTCCAGGATAATTCTGAAGCAAGGGTACGGAACTGTACGGCATACTCGCCAACGGAAGAATTACCCTGGACCAGGTTCAACAGGGCAGTCTCAGCAGAAGAGGCTCGGGCAGGTTCCTCAAAGACACTTCGAATTTCCGAGAAGATGGAGTGTACAGAGGCAGTGACGGGGTCATTGCGGTCCCAGAGCGGTGTGGCCCAAGCCAGGGCTTTTCCAGACAGCAGGCTGACTACGAAAGCCACCTTAGACCTTTCAGTGGGGAACTGGTCCGACATCATCTCCAAGTGTAATGAACATTGGGAAAGAAAGCCACGGCAAAACTTAGAGTCCCCATCAAATTTATCCGGCAAGGATAGTCGTATTCCAGAAGCGGCCACTCGCTGCGGAGGAGGTACAGGAGCTGGCGGAGGAGATGATTGCTGGAGCTGTGGTAGTAACTGTTGTAGCATAACAGTCAGTTGAGACAGCTGTTGGCCTTGTTGCGCAATCTGTTGTGACTGCTGGGCGACCACCGTGGTGAGGTCAGCGACAACTGGCAGAGGAACTTCAGCGGGATCCATGGCCGGATCTACTGTCACGATGCCGGCTGGCAGGTAGTGGATCCTCTGTGCCAGAGAGGGATTGGCGTGGACCGTGCTAGAGGATCGGTTCTAAGTCACTACTGGTTTTCACCAGAGCCCGCCGCAAAGCGGGATGGTCTTGCTGCGGCGGTAGTGACCAGGTCGTATCCCCTAGCAACGGCTCAACCTCTCTGGCTGCTGAAGATAGGCGTGGTACAAGGGAGTAGACAGAAGCAAGGTCGGACGTAGCAGAAGGTCGGGGCAGGCAGCAAGGATCGTAGTCAGGGGCAACGGCAGAAGGTCTGGAATCACAGGCAAGGAACACACAAGGAACGCTTTCACTGGCACTAGGGCAACAAGATCCGGCGAGGGAGTGAAGGGGAAGTGAGGTGATATAGGGAAGTGCACAGGTGTAAACACTAATTGGAACCACTGCACCAATCAGCGGTGCAGTGGCCCTTTAAATCGCAAAGACCCGGCGCGCGCGCGCCCTAGGGAGCGGGGCCGCGCGCGCCGGGACAGAACTGACGGGGAGCGAGTAAGGTACGGGAGCCGGGGTGCGCATCGCGAGCGGGCGCTACCCGCATCGCGAATCGCATCCCGGCCGGAGGTGGTAACGCAGCGCCCCGGGTCCGTGGAACCGACCGGGGCGCTGCAGTGAGGGAAGTGTAGCGAGCGCTCCGGGGAGGAGCGGGGACCCGGAGCGCTCGGCGTAACAACAACGGCATGTGGCCCTGCCCCCAAACGTTACTGAACACACAGGGCTGCCGCCAGGTGGCCCTGTGTATGCTGAACGGACCCCGGACCCTGAGTGTACACCATTATATTACAACATTATATTTCTGGGACGTTTTTAGGTGGTCATTTTTGCATTTTATTGGTATATAAAGTTTTTATATATTACCTGCAGCTATTTATTTTTATGAATATCCCTGTTGTACGTTTTAGTATCATTTAAAGGGTACCTCTCATCAAATAAACTTTTGATATATTTTAGATTAATGAATGTTGAATAACTTTCCAATAGCATGTTAATGAAAAATATGCTTCTTTCTATTGTATTTTTCCCAATCAGTCCTGTCAGCAAGCATTTCTGACTCATGCTGGAGTCCTAAACACTCAGAGCCGCCAGCCTGCTTTGTTCACAGCCAAACAGGCTGTGAACAAAGCAGGCTGTCAGCTCTGAGTGTTCTCCTTTGTGAACAAAGCAGACTGGCAGCTCGTAGTGTTTAGGACTCCAGCATGAGTCTGAAATGCTTGCTGCCAGGAATGGTAGGGAGACCCCTAGTGGTCATTTCTTCAAAGTGGAAAATTAAATAGAAAGAAGCATATTTTTTAATAACATGCAATTGTAAAGTTATTCTGCATACATTAATCTATAATATATCAAAAGTTTTTTTGATGAGAGGTACCCTTTAATATAAATTTTATATCATATAAAAGCTGTCAGAGTTTATGTATTATGATTCATTAAATTGTATATATTGTATGTAAACATGTTGGCTACACCATTTATTTATTGATTTATTTATTTCTACTTACACCAGGAATTTACAGTATATCCTAGGATACCTAGAGTGTCAGCACCTCTAATTCTTTCTATATTTTGCACTGTCAACTCCTTAGGTATAGGTGCATTGCTGTCTGGCTTAGAAGGTGAGCCTCCCCATATTGTAATTTTTCTAACAAAGTACACATCTTGCACTCATGTTCTATTTATTAACGTGTTTACCTGTATTAAATGGTACTTCTATGGATTCTGGCTCTGACCCAGATCTTGGTTTCAATTCCAGATTCTTCTCTTGTCTCATAGCTTGGATTAGATGCTTGTACTTATTATCCTACTACTGGCTTGTTCTGTGTCTATGCCTTTGTTTTCTATTCCAGCTTGACACATTTTGATCTCTTTGCTGGTGACAACCCTTGGCTTACATTCTGAATACTCAATTGCTTAATTCAGTTCACCCGCTGCCAGCCATGGACGATTCTGAGGATTGCAACTTGGGAATCTTACCAGGAAAGTCAATACCTTCTTGTATGTGTCACAGATAAAAAAGGGACATTTTGTAAACTCCTTTCCCCATTCTAGCTTGTGCCAAGTTTAACACACAAATGATGAATCAAAGTATGGCGGCAGATCTGCTTTAAAAGGGAAGATTGCAGAAAATATATGGCTCAGTGATATCGGAAGAAGGAAATAAGGATGAAGAATTAAAAAAACACGATAGAAAATGTAAAAAGAAAAAACATGGCATATCCTATATTAAATAGCTCTGGTATAAGTAATAATAAAAATTAAGCACAGCCATTCTAAATTTGTCAAAAACGAAAATTCGGTTCAGTAAAATCATGCCTTCTAGAAAGACCCTATTTTACCATGTTATCAACTGGATAGTCTGGTCAGATTTCTAATAGTCCTGGCAGTTTAGATCAGTGCCAGACCAGAGACTTTAGAAAAAATACCATAACAATCCTACTAGTTACCCTCTTGTGACCCGGGAAAACAGAGTTGGGTTGCAATGGTTGGGTGTCCCAGTGGTCAAACCCCCATGATCCTGCGTTTATTAACTATCCAGTAGATAGGTGATTAAGACTTGTATTAATACCCATTTTATTAATTTAGAAAACCCCCGGTGAATAAAGTTGTGCCCTCCAATTGCAGACTATTAAACCAAAAGTAAATATGTATTCCAGTTGTACAAATCATTAACTAAGACATATTTATATTAATGTATGGTGTCAATAAAAGGGGGTTCTCTGGGGATGAATATTTTTCTACAAAGGATCCCTGGTGCTACTATAATAAAAAAAAATAAGGTATATTCATATGCCCTGAACCTACACTGCTGCCAACCCAACAGATCCTGGTCCCTAGTCCTCTCCAATTCTTCCTTCTTCCAATGACAGTAGACCCTGCCGAAACTGCCTGGATAGCCAATCCCTGGCTGTATTGGTGACCCCCTCAGCCAGTCATTGGTTGAGCAGGCAGTTCCTGCAGGGCTGCAAATCATGAGAAGCAGGAAGAAGCTGAAGGGGACCATAGACTGTCAGCATCAAGGGATCAGGGCAGGTGAGTATGCTTTCTTCTTTTTTTTTTTTTTTGCAACTCCCATGTTCCATTGTAAAAAAGAAAAAAATCATCTGACAAGAATACACTGAGGTGACCCCTCTCTTTTGCAGTTTATTAATGTACATCTCTATGTTAGCCATACAGATTTATATATGTTATATAGAGATGAACACATTTTTTGAAAAATTTGATTTGGCCGATTCGCCAAATTTTCCGAAAACATTTGGTTTGATCCAAATTTATTTGTGGTAAATCGCTATTAAAAACGGCTATTTCTGGGTTACAGAGAGCCTCAATAGGGGTAGAACATTTTGCCCTGTCGTAACAAGCATAGGGAGTGTGCTGTGTTAGTGAAATAATACTGTTATTCAGTATGACATGCAGATCAGAGGTGTCACTATTAGAATCACTGCCGCACAGCGGCACAATGACAGAGCCTGGTAATTGTAATGAGAAAACTTTAAATCCTTTTTTGAGGACCCATTGGAGGGCAAGTCTGGTGCCGCCAGCCGCGGTAATTCCAGCTCAAATAGTGTATAATTGCTGCAGTGTATATGGTGCTGCAGTGAAAAAGCTTGCATTTGTATCTTAAAATAGAGCTGGTGGTGACCTTTCACTAACTGGCCCAAATTAGTTTAACAGGAAAAAAAATTGTACACCATGTAGATGTATGTACAGTTTACACTTATGAGAAGAGGACAATACATTCCACTATGCTTAAAGCTGTATAAGGCTACAAAAACAAGTGTGTGTAGCTTTGGGTGGTCTTCCACAATAACTGGCCGAAATTAGTATAACAGGGGAAAAAATCGTACACCATGTAGGTGTACGTACAGTTTACACTTATGAGAGGAGAACAATACGCTCTCCTTAAAACTGTATTAGGCTACCAAAACAAGTGTGTAGCTTAGGCTGGCCTTTCACAGTAACTGCCCGATATTAGTTTAACAGGAAAAGAAATTGTACACCACGTAGTTGTACATACAGTTTACACTGAGAGGAGGTCAAGACACTCCACTACGCAACCTGTATTAGGCACTAAAAGAAGATGCCTATGGCTTTTAAGCTCACCCTAACTGGCCTTATTAGCTTTAGAGTTGTTGTACACCCCACTGCAGCAGTACAGAGTCACTGTGTAGTACACCCAAAAGTGTACTTTCTCTCCCTTCCCTGTCAGTGCTTTTCTGCCTGCAGTGATTTTGGCTTGTGGTGAATCGCTGCTGTAAAGCTGTTTTTCTGTGGAACACACACCCTACTCTCTCTCTGCAATAAAACACTGAAATGACTTTCTGCAGCAATGGCTGCCAATATATAGGACAGTGACATCACAGGGCTGGCTTGCTGCTGATAGGCTGCATGCTGCATGTGATTCAGGGTGATCTCACCTACCCGCCTTCCCAGAGTTCCTTGCCCCATGTCCTCACACGTGGAGCAATCATTTTAGATGACCTAGGGCCTAGACCGCACTAAATGGAGTTTAATGAAATGATTCGTTTTATCGAATCACGGCGATATTCGGATTTGTTACGAATCAAATTTTTCAAGAAATTCGTAACAAATTGGGATTCATCAGATTCGATAATCTAATCTTACACATATACTATTTTATGTTTTTAGTCCTAATGACTATGTATTAAAAGTATTGCAACTCCCTAGTGTATCCAAAGCAAAATGTACATTTTAATTTCCCTTACATAAACTAGAGTGAAGCTACCTACACACTGAACTGTGCTTAAGCAAACATAGTTTCCATGGTTACGCTTGCCGCATTCTAAATGTAGTATATGATTTAATTAGCTAAAATGACTACGTACAAAATTGATGACAGCTGAGCTTGTAGGCTAGTGAAAAATCCAATAAATAGAAGTAACCTTGCTAGTAAAATTATTTGTTTTATGAAAGGTTTTAAGAGAAGGAATTGGAAGACCGCTAAAAGTCACCTAAGACGCAAACATTGCTGTCCCAAGGACAGGCAGCGTTTCTCAGCAAGCAGCACACTGCTTCGATACCTTAAACTCTCATTTGTATTTCATTTTAAACTTGGTCAATTATGGACACCTTTACACTTATTTTTTTTATTGTTTGATTTGAATTGTCTGCTGAATGCAAAATGTGGCAACACAAATAGAGAAACATAGCCACACATCCACCAATTGTATTTTGATCTTCTTGCTTCTCAGCATAATAAAAAAAAAACTAACAGGTTGTTAGTATTCATTTTGATCAAAAGTACAAGCCCACTCGCCACGTCAAGGCCACCTAGTCAGAGTAGGTCCCTAACCTAATACTGGCGTAGTGCCGGGCGGCGACCACTGTCTCCGAGACACCATGCCCACAGGGGGCCCAGTGGCCAGGCAGCCCGACTGCTGCCTGACCAAGCCCCTGGCTTTTGGCCGCACCCTCCCACAGAGAAAGCATCATAGAAACAATAGCTGCCACAGAGAACCACACCAGTGTGAACACCTACCATGTGCTCCCTACCAGAGAGCGGCTGGGAGAATGTTAGGAGGAAACCCTTATGCAGTGTCCTGCTAATTAAAAATGACTATGCCGAATGGAGTGGAGTGCTGGCCCTCTGGTAAGGGAGCACATGGTAGGTGTTCACACTGGTGTGGTGCTCTGCAGCGATCATTGTTACAGTGATGCTTTGTCTGTGGGGTGGAGTGGCCCGGAGCCTGGGGTTTGGTCAGGCAGCAGTGGGGCTGCCTGGCCACTGGGTCATTCCCCTTGTGGGCATGGTGTGGCAGAAGCAGTGGTCGCCTCCAAGCACTACACCAGTGTTAGGATAGGGAACCAATCTAAATAAGTGGCCTTGAAGTGGTGAGTGGGCTTGTACTTTTTGATCAAAATGTATGCTAACAACCTGTTAGTTTTTTAACTTATACTGAGAAGCAAGAAGATCAAAATACAAATTGTGGATGTGTGGCTGTGTTTCTTTTTCTCTTTGTGTTTTACAATTTTAGTCTCTCCCCTTTTTCATAGCCAACTTTCTCCCAGCCCTCCTAACTTTCTCCCAGCCCTCTGGCAGGGAGCACATGGTAGGTGTTCACACTGGTGTGGTGCTCTGCAGCGGCCATTGTAACTGTGATGCTTTCTCTGTGGGGTGGAGTGTCCCAGAGGCAGAGGCTTGGTCGGGCAGCAGTGGGGCTGCCTGGCCACTGGGTCATTCCCCTTCTGGGCATGGTGTCATGGAGGCAGTAGTCGCCACCCGGCACTATGCCAGTGTTAGGTTAGGGACCCACTCTAAATTGGTGGCCTTGATGTGGCGAGTGGGCTTGTATTTTTTGATCAAAATGTATACTAACAATCTGTTAGTTTTTGAATTTATGCTGAGAAGCAAGTAGATCAAAATACAAATGGTGGGTGTGCGGCTGTGTTTCTTTTTCTCTTTGTGTTTTACAATTGTTTAAATAATTTTAATTCAAAAGTCTTACCATTTAGCTGCTAGAAAAAGATTAGATAAGTCCATCAGTGTCTGAGGACATTCTGCTATAACAGAGGAAGGAATGGGGGAATTGTTTACACACCAGCTCAGATAGTAGATGGGGGCAAAGAAACCTTGGAGAACAGCTCATACAGGCTGAAGAGGGCGGACACAAGTCTACTGGTGAGAATCATGCAGATTGTGTAGTGAAGAGAGAAAATTTAGCTTATACAACAAACTATACAGGCTGTTCATGCAAATGTAAACATCATTTTTTGTCAAACCTATGGAGAAAATGTTTTTTGCACTTGTCACGTTGGGCAGGGCTGAGCAGTGCAGCCCTGAGCTCACCCATGGCTCCTTTCCCAGTCTACCTAAGTAAAAAAAAATATTGTTCTGGGCTTATTAAACTTCAAGTGTAACAAATAAAATATTAAAACATGATAAAGTAGAATTATAATCATAAACATGAAAAATAATAATTTGTATTGTTTGAGCCATAATAAATACAGATGATTAAATACAACACAACCCGCCTATATAGACCAAAATGTATGTTTTTAATTAACATTTAAAATTGCATCAAAAATACATATATGACTAAAAATATAAATGTTTGGTGGGGATGGTGGTTTGTGGAGGGGTCCAACTGTTGGGAGCCCCTGTGATCTCCAGAATGGGGCCCAGGCTCTCAGAGAGAATGCATGCTGTAGACAACACTTGGTGTCATTCATTTCTGTACAGCATTCGGGCATCTCCAGCACTTCAATAGAAATTAATGGAGTGTGGGCTGTCTTCAGCACGCTCGCTCTCATTTAGGGGATACATTGTTTTTCACTCTACAACCCCTTTAATGCACCATATTCACTCCAGCATAACACCCAAGGTTTGCACATAGAGGGATCACTGATAGAATTATAAATAGCCTTTTCACTTTTTTTTCTCTACTCTGCCTCTAGGGGGAGGGGTACAGGTGTTTAAATCTTAGTTTTGGACTCAGTTCTGAGCTTGGTCTGTCTGAGTGCTGCTTTGGAAGAGAGGTAGTTGAAAGAGAGTTGTAAAACAGGAGATGTCTGCTGTGTGGAGTGAATCTGTGGATCTGGAGTGACTTGTGTGAGTACTTACATTTTCTTATAGAGAGATCACTGATAGAATTTTAAACAGCCTTTTCCCTTTTTTAACTGCATCTCTTCCAAAGTGCTGCTTTGGAAGAGAGGCAGTTGAAAGAGAGTTGTAAAACAAGAGTTTGAAAGCAGGAGTTTGAGATCGCTGTGAGGGTTACTTTGTGAAATCGCCATAACTAGATGGCCTCCATGTTGGAAAATGCAGTCCGGTGTACATCTTGCACGATGTATGCAATCCTTGAACAGCAGTTTGAGGGTGCATATTGTGTGAGATGTGTGCAAGTTGTTCATTTGGAAGCCCAGATCCTGGATCTAGAGGAGCTGCAAAACTGAGATGCATTGACAACTTGGAGAGGAGTCTCCTGCTAACTGAGCAAGTACTCTCTGGGGTAGAGGTGGGGAGGATAGTAGGACAGAGGTGCAGGACAGTCAGGTAGCAAGCTGGGTTACAGTTAGAAAATGGAGTACAGGGAAAGTGTCAGGGAGGCTAGTCCTTATCTGGCACACCACAACAAGTTTGCCAGGTTGGCAGATCAGGGGGATGCCATTTCAGAGCTACCAGTACTGTAGCAGGACTCTGTCTCTGACCACCAGGGGGGTGTCTGCTACAGTAAGGAGGGAGGGAGGAGTGCCGGGCAGGCCAGATAGGTACTGGTAGTGGGGGGACTCAATTATTAGGGGGACAGACAAGGTAATCTGAAACAAATACAGCGGTCATGGCACATATTGGCACCAATGACAAAGTAAGAGATGGGTGGAGTGATTTCAGGGACTTAGACCGCAAGCTTAAGGCAAGGACCTCCAAGGTAATGTTTTCTGAAATATTATCTGTACCACAAGCCACACCAGAGAGGCAGCTGGAGATCAGGGAGGTAAACAAGTAGCTCAGAAGCTGGTGTAGGAAGGAGGGGTTTTTCGGTTCATGGAGAACTGCGCCAACTTCGCTGTCTGATACCAGCTCTACTGTAGGGACGGGCTGCACCTCAATAGGGGAGGGTGCCGCTGTGCCTGGGGAGAAGATGGCTAGAAGGGTGGAGGAGTGTTTAAACTAGGGACTTGGGGGGAGGGAACCTACAACATGAAGGGGGAAGATAGTGTAGATAGAGAGGGGGGACTTATTAATGTACCTTTGGGGTGGAGTGGAGGGAGGGGTTAGAATAGTTATTAGGGATAGGCTTCATAGGAAGGAAAAACATACACCATTGAATTGCATGTTGACTAATGCCAGAAGTCTATCCAATAAAACTGACGAACTGGAGTTGATAATGTCTAAAGAGAATTATGACATAGTGGGTATAACAGAGACTTGGTTGGATGATAGCTGCGACTGGGCGGTCAACATACAGGGTTATAGTCTATTCAGGAAGGATCGGACAAAATGGAAAGAGGGAGGAGTTTGTCTTTAAGGGAAATCAAGACTGAAGGGCGTACTTCGGGAGGAGATATGGGAGGGAAACGATAATATGGAGTCATTATGGGTAGAAATATATGGAGATAAAAATAAAAAAAATTCTGATAGGGATTTGCTATAAGCCACCAAACATAATGGACGAGGCAGAAGATCAATTACTGAAGCAAACAAACAAGGCAGCAAATCAGAATGAGGTGATAATAATGGGGGACTTTAACTATCCTGATATAAACTGGGAGACTGAGACCTGTGAATCTCATAAAGGAAACAGGTTTCTAACTATAACTAAAAACAATTATCTGTCCCAAATGGTGCAGGGCCCGACCAGAGGGGGCGCCCTACTGGACTTTAAGGAGATATCCAATGGTGAAAAAAACTAAATTAAGTACCTGCCACAATGTAGACCTTCCCTCCATCATCACACAGCACTTTTCATTATTTGTCTGACCGCTCCAGTTTGTGAGATATGCTGCAGTGAAAAGCCTTGTATTTCCTGGTTATGGAGCTCAGCTCCCATCATCCTCTTCACTCTCACACAGCCAACTTCCTCCCAAGTACAAAACATAATGTACGCCCACATATAAAAAAAACGCTCCCAAGCCGTCCTCTAACACGCCCTACTATTCTAAGTCACTGCCATTCCTAGTGCTCACCAATCACAATCCTCATAGCTGCACCAATCACAGCCCTCAGCTTCATCCCGGCTAGCTGCGCTGGCTAGCCTGACATAAAAAGATGTGTGCAGTGCGCATGCATGACTTGTGCTTGTTACGATCCTCCGGCGCAAGTAAATAGAGCAGTGGTCTTCAACCTGCGGACCTCCAGATGTTGCAAAAGTACAACTCCCAGCATGCTGAGAGTTGTACTTTTGCAACATCTGGAGGTCCGCAGGTTAGAGACCACTGAAATAGAGTATGCTGGGCTTGCGCAGCAAAGCATCAATGATTGACTGGCTACAGAGCCAATCGAATAGGGCTTTTTATGATTCTACAGAGCCAATCGTATAACTGTGGAGGAGAGGGGCTGTACAGGGGGAGGAGAGGGGAAAAGGAATGGGCCGGGCGAAGCTGTGCACGGGGCGGGCAGCAAAGAAGAAAGAAGTCACGAGCCGACCTCAAAATGGCCACGGGTACAGAGAAAGCATGGGTCGACATGCATTATACTCCAGCGCTTCCTGTCCAGAGGAAAAGCAGGAAAAAAGCTACTTTACGTTCAACTTGGTTTAAGTGAGTATATTACAAAGTAATATAACTTTTAAAACAGTTGTTAACTTTAATGAATTTTATGCTGTTGGACTACTCCTTTAATATTAACCAACAGACCTGACAGTGTAACTAATGTTCAGGTAGAAGGAAACCTAGTAAATCATAATATTTATTGATCATAATATAATACATTTTAAATTGTTTTTCAATAAGGGAATCTCTCGAGGGGCCACAAAAACAATGAACTTTAGGAAGGCAAAGTCTGATCAACTCAGAGAAGCCCTTAACAATATAAAATGGGATATTGTCCTCAAAAACAAGAATTCTGACACTATATGGGAGACTTTTAAGAATATTTTTAATTCTCACTGTAAGATGTATATACCTTATGGGAATAAAAGGGTCAGAAATAAAAGAAAACCAATATGGATGAATAAAAATGTTCAGGGGGCAATAAATGACAAAAATAAAGCATTTATACTCCAAAAACAGGATGGCAGTGAAGAAGCATTAAAAAGCTACAGAGAAAAAGCTATAGAGAAAAATGTAATATGTAAAAGACAGATAAAACACGCAAAAATAGAGACAGAAAGATTCATTGCCAAAGAGAGTAAAACTAACCCCAAAATGTTCTTTAACTTTATAAATAGCAAAAAGGTAAAAAATGAAAGTGAAGACCCTATAAAAAATGATAAGGAAGACATTATAGACAGGGATCAGGGAAAAGCAGATATATTAAATAAATTCTTCTCCACTGTATTCACCGAGGAAAATAAAATGCCAGGTGAAATACAGCGAGATAAGGTAAACTTCCCAGTACAGGTCACCTGTCTAACCCAGGAAGAAGTACAGTGCCACCTACAAAAATTCAAAATAGACAAATCACCAGGTCGAGATGGCATTCACCCTTGTTTTCTAAAGGAATTAAGTAATGTTATAGACAGACCCCTATTTAATATTCAGGGACTCAATAGTGACAGGAACTGTTCCCCAGGACTGGCGTATGGCAAATGTGGTGCTAACATTTAAATAGGGGTCAAAAGGTGACCCTGGGAATTATAGGTCTGTTAGTTTAAAGGGGTACTCCGGTGGAAATTTTTTTTTTTTAATCAACTGGTGCCAGACAGTTGAACAGATTAATAAATTATTTCTATTAAAAAATCTTAATCCTTCCAGTATTTATTAGCTACTGAATACTAGAGAGGAAATTCTTTTAGTTTTGGAACACAGAGCTTTCTGCTGACATCACAAGCACAGTGCTCTCTGCTGACATCTCTGTCCATTTTAGGAACTGTCCAGAGCAGCATATGTTTGCTATGGGGATTTTCTCCTACTCTGGACAGTTCCTAAAATGGACAGAGATGTCAGTAGAGAGCACTGTGTTCGTGATGTCAGCAGAAAGTACTGTGTTCGAAAAAGAAAATCATTTCCTCTGTAGTATTCAGCAGCTAATAAGTGCTGGAAGGATTAAGATATTTTTATAGAAGTAATTTACAGATCTGTTAAACTTTTTAGCACCAGTTGATTAAAAAAAAATAATAATAATAAAAACAGGTTTCCACGGAGTACCCCTTTAACCTCAGTTGTATGTAAATTGTTTGAGGGTTTTCTAAGAAATGCTATTTTGGAGTATCTTGATAAAAATAAATGTATGATGTCAGCATGGATTTATGAGGGATCGGTCCTGTCAAACTAACCTGATCAGCTTTTATGAGGAGGTGAGCTCCAGACTGGACCAGGGGGAATCGCTGAATGTTGTATATCTGGATTTTTCCAAAGCATTTGATATGGTGCAATATTTGATACGTGCCAAAAAGATTGGTACATAAAATGAGAAGGATTGGGCTGGGGAGAATGCAAGTGCAAGTGGGTAAGTAACTGGCTAGGGGATAGGAAACAGAGGGTGGTTATTAATGGTACTTATTCTGATTGAGTGAATGTTACTAGTAGGGTACCACAGGGGTCAGTCTTGGGTCCTGTTCTATTTATTATATTTATTAATGACCTTGTAGAGGGGTTGAATAGTAAAGTAGCAATCATTGCAGATGATACTGAACTCTGTAAAACGGTAAACACAATAGAGGACAGTGCACTATTACAAATAGATCTGGATAGGTTGGAGGTTTGGGCTGAGAAGTGGCACATGAGGTTCAACACTGATAAATGTGAGGTAATGCACATGGGGAAGAAACATCCAGGCTGAGATTATGTATTAAATGAGAAAACACTTAGGACGACTGATGTGGAAAAGGTCTTGGGAGTCTTAGTTAACAGTAAATTTAGCTGTAGTGACCAGTATCGGGCAGCTGCTGCCAAGGCAAATAAAATCATGGGGTGCATCAATAGGGGAATAGATGCCCACAACAAGGAAATAATTCTACCGCTGTAGAAATCACTAGTCAGACCACGCATAGAATACTGTGTACAGTACTGGGCACCAGTGTACAAGAAAGATATAGTGGAGCTGGAAAGGGTTCAAAGATGGGCAACCAGAGTAATACGGGGAATGGGAGGACTACAGAAAGATTATCACAATTAGGGTTATTTAGTTTAGAAAATATAAGGCTCAGGGGCGACCTAATAACTATGTATAAATATATCAGGGGGCCGTACAGAGATCTCTCCCATGATCTATTTATACCCAGGACTGTATCTATAACAAGGGGGCATCCTCTAAGTTTAGAGGAAAGAAGGTTTCTACACCAGCACAGAAGGGGGTTCTTTACTGTAAGAGCAGTGATATTGTGGAATTCTCTGCCTGAGGAGGTTGTCATGGGGTACTCTGTAAACTAGTTCAAAAGGGGTCTGGATGCATTTTTGGAGAGTCATAACATTGCTGGTTAGGTATACTAGATTAATGGGGACAGAACGTTAATCCAGGGATTTATTCTGATGCCATATTTGGAGTCGGGAAGACATTTCTACCTCTAGTATGAGGGTTTTTTGCCTTCCTCTGGATCAACTCAGTAGGGACTCATTATCGATATAGGTGGAACTTGATGGACTCTTTTTTCAACCTTATGAACCATGTTACTGTTACTCCATAATGACTAGAGATGAGCGAATCGAAGCTGATGAACCCGAATTCGTTACGAATTTCATGAAATATTTGATTCGCAAGGAATGCAAATATCGCCGCGATTCAATCGCGTGAATCGCTTCATTAAACTTAATTTTACAGCGTTCCAGGTTTTGGAGACCTAAAATGGCGGATCCACGTGTGAGCACATGGGGCAGGGGATTATGGGAGGGCAGGAAACAGCGACAGGAATGAAGGTAGGCGGGATGACCCTGAATCACATGTGAGATGCAGCCTATCAGCATTCATTGACCCCTGTGATGTCAAAGCCCTATATAATCGGCAGCCATCTTGCCTCTCTTCATTTTGTCTATGCACTCAGAGATAGAGAGAACGGGACTGCATGTGTCTGACTAGCTTACACCACAGCGTTACACTGCAACTGCTAGTCACATCAGCATTAGGGAAAGGCAGGAGTGCAGAGTGCTGTGCTGTTACACTGAGAAGGATCTTTGATCTATAAATCTCCTATTCATGTTATTGAGCATTGCAGCAGAGAGGGGCAGATAGCTGTTAGCTGCCTCATAGAGATCAACAAGCTTTCTGAACTTTATCTACCATCTTACCACCTAATTTTTTCAGCGCAATTCAGTATTTTTTTTGCTCCACAAATCATCTGCTGCTCAGAATTGTGTGACAGAGTGCAATTTAGGGTTTAATCCCTGTATTTTTTTTTTATTGTGGTGCTGAACTCTTGGGTCCTGCTGCTGTTCACAAATACGTTATTTTTCAGCGGACTCTAGTGCATTTGTCTGCCCTCATACATGCATAACACATGCCTACATCAAAGCAGTCTACTATTCTGTATCTGTAACAAGTCTAGATACAGGGAAAGTCCTGACTCCTGGCAAAAGTAATCAGCTGCTGGTGTTTTTAAAAAATACTTATTTTTTCTGCATATTGTTGCGCATATTATTGCTCTCATCAGTGCATACCGCATAGGTACTTCCAAGTATTGTACCATTTTTTACTTGTTAATCTGTCAAGTGGCTACATACTGTCAAAGTCCAAACAATACTATTCACCGGCTGGTGTTTTACGAAAATACAGAGTTTTTTCTGCGTGTAGTTGCACATATTACTGCCCTCATCAGTGTATACCGCATAGGTACATCCAAGTATTGTACCATTTTGTACCTGTTAATCTGTCAAGGGGCTACATACTGTCAAAGTCCAAACAATAGTATTCACCGGCTGGTGTTTTTCAAAAATACAGAGTTTTTTCTGCGTATAGTTGCACATATTACTGCCCTCATCAGTGCATACCGCATATGTGCATTCAAGTATTGTACCATTTTTTACCTGTTAATCTATCAAGGGGCTACATACTGTCAAAGCCCAAACAATAGTATTCACCGGCTGTGTTTTACAAAAATACAGAGTTTTTTCTTCGTATAGTTGCGCTTATTACTGCCCTCATCAGTGCATACTGCATGCGTACATCCAAATATTGTACAATTTTTTACCTGTTAATCTATCAAGGGGCTACATACTGTCAAAGTCCAAACAATAGTATTCACCGGCTGGTGTTTTACAAATAAACTGAGTTTTTTCTGCGTATAGTTGCGCATATTACTGCCCTCAACAGTGCATACTGCATACGTACATCAAAGTATTGTACCATTTTTTACCTGTTAATCTATCAAGGAGCTACATACTGTCAAAGTCCAAACAGTAGTATTCACCGGCTGGTGTTTTACAAAAAAACTGAGTTTTTTCTGCGTATAGTTGCGCATATTACTGCCCTCATCAGTGCATACCGCATACGTACATCCAAGTAGTGTACCATCTTGTACCTGTTAATCTATCAAGGGCCTACATACTGTGAAAGGACAGCCATAAGTAATCACCTGCTGCTGTTCTATACAAATACTGTTTAAAGAGTAGTGTAGCGTATTGTAATATCCTCATATACGCACTAAGTATGTCAGGCAGAGAAGTGCCAGGATGTGCACAGAGGAGTGGCAGAGGCCTAAATACTTCAGGCAGAGTTGGCAGCAGACTAGGGGCGAGTGGAAGCAGGAGTCGCAGCGAGAGGCCTCAGCTCCCGTTATCAGCCAGCAACCCATCTGCCATTGTCAATTGGTTAACACGCTCATCCACATCATCCCAAGTGAGATCTGACACCCCCAGTCAACAGTCGGTGGGTTCCTCAGACACAACCCTCAGTTGGCATGGCCCGGGAGCAGTCCCTGTCCTCCCATCGTCTTTGTCCTATGCTGTTCCCTCTCCTAGAGAAGTATCTTATGCTGTGGGTTCAGCTCCCCTATTTACAGTCAGCAGCTACTGCCCAGCCAAGAAGGGGAGGAGACATGCGTCGCTTGCTCCGCTAGACGGCCAAGTAGTGATGCGGAGAGTGACGTGGGAGGCGGTGTTGCAAGGGTTCAGGGTCCTGAAGCAGACAGTGTTGGGGAACCTGAGGAGGACATCAGTGGCGTGCACACAACTGTTGATGATGATGAAGCCGATCGCAATTAGGAACCGGGTGCAGAAGGGACTTCATCATTAGTGTTGAGCGGCATAGGCCATATTCGAATTCGCGAATATTCGCGAATATATGGACGAATATTCGTCATATATTTGCGAATATTCGCATATTCGTAATATTCTCGTTTTATTTCCGCATATGCGAACATTCGCGTATGCGAAAATGAACATATGTGAAATTAGCATAAGCGAAAATTCACATATGCGAAACTTAGCATATGCAAATGTTCGCATATGCGAAAATTCGCACATCCGTCTCACACAGTAGTATTAGAGCCTTCTTTACACCATACAAGCTGGAAGCAGAGAGGGATGATCACTGTGATGTGTACTGTGAAAGAAAAAAAAAAAAAAACGAATATTCGTAATTACGAATATATAGTGCTATATTCGCGAATATTCGCGAATTCGCGAATATGCGATATTCGTGAATAAAATTCGCATTGCGAATATTCGCGAGCAACACTATTCATCATTATCAGGAGAAGAGAGTTGCAGGTTGCCCTTGAGGCAGCAAGGCGGTAGCACAGTTGGCAGTCAGCGTGGTGGCAGGAGTGGAAATTCAGGAGCCAAATGTGCCCGGGGGAGACCACCTGCTTCGTGGCAGCCTACCTTTCCGGGAGGTAGTGAAACAGGGGTTCCTGGAGACGGCGGCAGTAGCAGTCAATTAGCGCGGACTGCAGGTGGGAAAAACAGCTACTCGGCGGTGTGGAAGTTTTTCATCAGGCATCCGGAGGAGGTTCACGTAGCCACATGTAAGGTCTGTCGGCAGAAGGTGAAGCATGGCCAGAGTCCCAATGTCGGCACCACAGCCCTGCGTCAACACATGCTTCGCCACCATGAAGCAGCCTGGGAGAACCGTGGCTCTGATGTAGTGGTCCAGCCTGCTGCATAACCCAGTGGCCATCCGCTCCCTCCTTCATCCAGCCAAGGCTCCACCACTTCAGCCGAAGGGAGCTGTGTGTCAAACTCTCCTTCTGTCGCTCCTGCTTCTCCCGCTTTTAGTCAGCCATTCCGCCAACAATCCATCGGCGAATCCATGTCCAAGAGACAACAGTATACGCCCGCTCATCCAACGGCACAGAATTTGAATGTGCTCCTGTCCAAGTTGCTGGTGTTGCAGTCCCTCCCTTTTCAAGTGGTGGACTCTGCACCTTTCAGAGAATTGATGGCTTGTGCCGAGCCAAGGTGGAGAGTCCCAAGCCAACATTTCTTTATGAAGAAGGCAGTACCAGCCCTGCATAAGTTTGTACAGGAGAAGGTGGGCCAGTCCTTGAGCCTGTCAGTGTGTTCAAAAGTGCACGGCAGCGCCGACGTGTGGAGCTGTAACTACGGGCAGGGACAATACTTGTCTTTTACGGCCCACTGGGTAAATGTGGTTCCTGCACAGCCACAACAGCAACTTGGACAGGTCACACCGCTTCCTCCTCCATGCTGTCGCTCTCAGGCAGTTGGTTCTGTTACAGTGTGTGTCGCCGCCTCCTCATCCTCCACCGTGTCCTCAGCCTCCCCTGCACGTCCAAATCTCGGTGGCCCTTCATCGTACCATGTGTGTAGGGCACGGCGGTGTCACATGGTTTGCCTTAGCGAACGGAGTCACACAGTGGAGGAACTGCTAAAGTTCATTCGTAAAGAAATCCGAATATGGCTTACTCCATGAAATCTGGAAATGGGAACCATGGTGACCGACAACGGGAAGAACATCGTGTCCGCGCTGTGACAAGGAAGTGTGAAACATGCGCCCTGCATGGCACACATGTTGAATCTGGTTGTCAAGCACTTCCTCAAGTCTTCACCCCATTTGCAAAACATCCTGAAAATGGAAAGGAAACTGTGCATGCACTTCAGCCACTCGTACACCGCCAATCATACCTTCCTTGAGCTGCAGCGTCAGAACGGTATCCCACAACATAGTCTTATTTGTGACGTTGCCACACGTTGGAATTCCACCCTCCATATGTTGGACAGACTATACGAACAAAGAAAAGCCATCAACGATTTCTTGTTGATCCAAGCAGATAGGAGTACTCCCCTGTGTAACTTCAATGTGAACCAGTGGCAGCTCATACGTGACACCTGTCGTTTGCTGAGGCCCTTTGAGGAAGCCACATTATTTGTAAGTCGCCTGGATTATACCATGAACGACGTAATTCCACTCCTACATTTTCTACAACAAATGATTGAAACCATGGCTGGTCATGGCAATGGAAACGTTGTGCCTACATCTCAAGGTTACATGAGCCCTGTGGGGGCTGAACTGGAGGAGGAGGATGATGAGGGGCCGAGCGGAGCACAGTTTAGGTTGGATGAGATGGCTGGTGTTTCTAGTCATGGGACAGGAGAGGAGGAGCAGGATAAGCCAGAGGAGCTGGAGGGTTATGAGGAAGGCGAGACAGAGGACCCAGACACACCGTGGCAGTATGCAGTAGAGATGGAGGCAGGTAGTCCCTCCGAGTCACTGGCGCAAATGGCACGATGCATGCTCAGTTGCTTGCGTAGTGACCCCCGAATTGTCAAAATTCGTCAGCGGGATGACTTCTGGATCTCCACCTTATTAGACCCTCGCTACCGTCCCAGAATGGGGGCCTTTTTTACACCCACTGAGAGGGAGGACAAACTGACCTACTACAGAGAGATTCTACATAGTCAGTTGGCCGATGCCTAACGGCCACATGGTCCATCCACTCGCAGGTCTGACTCGGGAGGCCCTCTGCGCTCACCTTCCACTGCCATGGCTGCTGGGGAGGGTAGGGGTGGCAGGAGCAGTACCAGCTCAATCAGCAGCAGCCTGAGTCTACAGTTGCTGATGAGTAGCTTTCTTCACCCGCATAATGAAGCAACTCATCAGCAGCAGGTAGACATGGAGCAGGACCTGAACCAGCAGTTGGTGGCATACCTTTACATGACCATTCCAACAACTATTGAAGATCTTGGCTTCTGGGCAGCCAAACTTGATTTATGGCCGAAACTAGCAGAGTTTGCCCTGGAAAAGCTGTCCTGCCTGGCCAGTAGTGTGCCATCAGAGCGGGTGTTTAGTGCGGTCGGGGCCATAGTCATCCCAAGGCCAACTCATCTGTCCACTAAAAAGGTGGAGAGACTGACGTTTGTCAAGATGAATCAGGGATGGATCAGCCAGGATTTCCAGCCACCGATGCCAGATACCTCAGAGTAGATTGACCATGCTGCTACACCAACACTTCTCAATTATGGTTGGTTATGAAACCCTCTTGAGTTATCAATTAGGGTTATGAACCCCTCTTTGGTACTGTGACTGCCTGCTCCTGGCTCATCCTGTGTCTTTCAGGAACTACTTGCCTCACTGATGCTTCTGGCCTTGGGCCTTTAATTTTTGCAAGTTTAGCAGTAGCTAAATACATGTTTAATGCAAATTTCAACATTGATCTTTAAATGTAAGGGGTTATGAAACCCTCTTGGGTACTGCGAATGCCTGCTCCTGATTCATCCTGTGTCTTTCAGGAACTACTTGCCTCACTGACGCTTCTGGCCTTGGGCCTTTAATTTTTGGATGTTTAGCAGTAGCTAAATATATGCTTAATGCAAATGTCAACATTGATCTTTTAATGTAAAAGATTATGAAACCCTCTTGGGTACTGTGAATGCCTGCTCCTGGCTCATCCTGTGTCTTTCAGGAACTACTTGCCTCACGGGTGCTTTAGACCTTGGGCCTTTAATTTTTGGATGTTTAGCAGTAGCTAAATACATGCTTAATGCAAATTTCAACATTGATCTTTAAATGTAAGGGGTTATAAAACCCTCTATGGTACTGTGAATGAATGCTCCTGACTCATTCTGTGTCTTTCAGGAACTACTTGCCTCCCTGATGCCTCGGGTCTTGGGCCTTTAATTTTTGGATGTTTAGCAGTAGCTTAATATATGCTTAATGCAAATTTCAACATTGATCTTTAAATGTAAGGGGTTATGAAACCCTCTTGGTACAGCGAATGCTTGCTCCTGACTCATCCTGTGTCTTTCAGGAACTTCTTGCCTCACTGATGCTTCTGGCCTTGGGCCTTTAATTTTTGGAAGTTTAGCAGTAGCTAATGCATGCTTAATGCAAATTTCAACAATGATCTTTCAATTCTCGGCGCTCTGCCAGGGCCTTCTCCTACCCTGCCGGGGCCGATCTGAGGACCTCACTAAACCATCCAATTAGTAGTAGAGACATGCGGTGTGTACAAAGGGCAGGAACTTAATGAACCTGAGCTTATGACCCGCACTTAGTTGGGATTCTTCTTTCCTGGCAAATAATTGCAATCCCTGATCCCACGAACGGGGTTCAGCGGGTTACCCGCACCTGACAGTGAAGGACAGACACACGCTGGTCCGTTCAGTGTAGCACGCGTGCAGCCCCGGACATCTTAGGGCATAACACACCTGTTTTTGCTCGATCTCGGGATTGATCGTGCAATGTAAGGGGTTATGAAAGCCTCTTGGGTACTGCTGATACCTACTCCTGACTGCTCCTGCGTCTTTCAGGAACTACTTGACTTCATGATGTTTCTGGGCTTGGGCCTTTAACCCCTTCCCGCTATTGGACGTATGCATACGTCCAGGCGAACTACACGTTCGCGCAAATGGACGTATGCATACGTCCAAGCGATCTCCTGCTCTGCCGCGGGCAGCGCAGGAGATCGCGGGTGGGACTCAGCTGTCAATCACAGCAGGAGTTCCACCGCAGCTGCCGAAGCCGCGATCGCGCCGGTCCCAGCAGCATTAACCCCATAGATGCCGTGATCAGTTCTGATCAAGGCATCTATGGTGTTTGCAGGGAGAGCGCTATCCCCCTGCCCATCAACGGCGGCTCCGTGATAAAATAAGGGGGATCGAGGGTGTCCAAGACACAATCGATCCCCCTTGAAGAGATAGGAGTGAGGTGGCAGGGTTGCCACCCCTCCTATCCCTGCTATTGATCGGCCGACCAATAGCAGACTGGGGGCGGGGGGGGTTAAAGTTCGGTTCCCCCCCGCTATGCCCACCTATCGGTGTCCGGGCACAGCGGGGGGAACCGTGTAGTAGCGGCGGCGGCAGCGGCGGTCACTAACCCGGCGGAGGCTGTGATCATGGCGGCGGTGGAGGTGAGTATGGCGCCGCGTGTCCGGGAGTCTGTTGCCTAGCAACATCTGCAGGGCGACAGTTTGGAGAGTGGTCTCTAAACTGTGGCCCTCCAGATGTTGCAAAACTACAACTCCCACCATGCCTTGACAGCTGTTTGCTGTGTTGGCATGCTGGGAGTTGTAGTTTTGCAAGATTTAGAGGGGTTCAGGCTAGAGATCACTGACAGTGGTCTCTAAACTGTAGCCCTCCAGATGTTACAAAACTACAACTCCCAGCATGCCCAGACAGCAGTTTGCTGTCTTAGCATGCTGAGATTTGTAGTTTTGCAACATCTGGAGGGCCACAGTTTAGAGACCACTGTCAGTGATCTCCATACTGAACCCCTCTAAATCTTGCAAAACTACAACTCCCAGCATTCAGGAACAGCAAATGGTTGTCTCGGCATGCTGGGAGTTGTACTTGCGTGCCTCCAGCTGTTGCATAACTACATCTCCCAGCATTCCCTTTGGCAACCAGTACATGCTGAGAGTTGTAATTCTGCAACAGCTGGAGGCACACTGGTTGGGAAATACCGAGTTAGGTAATAGGTTCTATTACCTAACTCAGTATTTTCCAACCAGTGTGCCTCCAGCTGTTGCAAAACTACAACTCCCAGCATGCACTTTCTGTCATTGCATGCTGGGAGTTGTAGTTTTGCCCCCCCCCCCCCCCCCGTCCCATGTGAATGTACAGGTTACATTCACACTGGCGGCGGATTACAGTGAGTTCCCTGCTTCAAGTTTGAGCTGCAGCCGCAGCTCAAACTCCTAGCGGGAGACTCAGTGTAATACGCCGTCAGTGTGAATGTAACCTAAAAACACTACACTACACTAACATAAAATAAAGAGTAAAACACTACATATACACACGTACACTGCCCCCCCCTACCATCCCCCCTTCCCCCCCAATAAAAATGAAAAACGTATCCTACAGTAGTGTTTCCAAAACGGAGCCTCCAGCTGTTGCAAAACAAAAACTCCCAGCATTTCCGGACAGCTATTGACTGTCCAAGCATGCTGGGAGTTTAGCAACAGCTGGAGGCACCCTGTTTGGGAATCACTGGTGTAGAATACCCCTATGTCCACCCCTATGCAAATCCCTAATTTAGGCCTCAAATGCGCATGGCGCTCTCACTTTCGAGCCCTGTCGTATTTCAAGGCAACAGTTTAAGGCCACATATGGGGTATCGCCGTACTCGGGAGAAATTGCCTAACAAATTTTGGGGGGCTTTTTCTCCTTTTACCCCTTATGAAAAGGTGAAGTTGGGGTCTACACCAGCATGTTAGTGTAAAAAAAAACATTTTTGTACACTAACATACTGGTGTTGCCCCATACTTTAAAATTTCACAAGCGGTAAAAGAAAAAAAGTCTCCAAAATTTGTAACGCAATTTCTCCTGAGTACGGAGATACCCCATATGTGGGCGCAAAGTGTTCTGGGGACGCACAACAAGGCTCAGAAGGGAGAGTGCACCATGTAAATTTGAGGTCTAAATGGGTGATTTGCACAGGGGTGGCTGATTTTACAGCGGTTCTGACATAAGTGCAAAACAATAAATACCCACATGTGACCCCATTTTGGAAACTACACCCCTCACGGTATGTAATAAGGGGTACAGTGAGAATTTACGCCCCACAGGTGTCTGACAGATTTTTGAAACAGAGGTCTGTGAAAATGAAAAATAAAATTTTTAATTTGCACAGCCCACTGTTCCAAAGATCCGTCAAATGCCAGTGGGGTGTAAATTCTCCCTGCACCCCTTATTACCTTCCGTGAGGGGTGTAGTTTTAAAAATGGGGTCACATGTGGGGGGGTCCACTGTTCTGGCACCACGGGGGGCTTTGGAAATGCACATGGCCAAATTCTCTCTCCAAAAGCTCAATGATGCTCCTTCTCTTCTGAGCATTGTAGTTCGCCCCCAGTGCACTTCACGTCCACTTATGGGGTATTTCCATACTCAGAAGAGATGGGGTTACAAATTTTGGGGGGTATTTTCTGCTATTATCCCTTGTAAAAATGTAAAATTTGGGGGAAAACATTTTAGTGTAAAAAAAAAATATTTTTTTTTACATATGCAAAAGTCGTGAAACACCTGTGGGGTATTAAGGTTCACTTTACCCCTTATTACGTTCCCCAAGGGGTTTAGTTTCCAAAATGGTATGCCATGTGGGGTTTTATTCTGTCCTGGCACCATAGGGGTTTCCTAAATGCGGCATGCCCCCAGAGCAAAATTTGCTTCCAAAAAGCCAAATGTGACTCCTTCTCTTCTGAGACCTGTAGTGCGCCAGCAGAGCACTTTTCACCCCCATATTGGGTGTTTTCTGAATCGGGAGAAATTGGGCTTCAAATTTTGGGGGGGTATTTTCTGCTATTACCTTTTTTAAAAATGTAAAATTTTTGCTAAACCATGCATTTTTGGTAAAAAAAAATTTTTTTTTTTACATATGCAAAAGTCGTGAAACACTTGTGGGGTATTAAGGTTCACTTTATCCCTTGTTATGTTCCTCAAGGGGTCTAGTTTCCAAAATGGTATGCCATGTGTTTTTTTTTTGCTGTCCTGGCACCATAGGGGCTTCCTAAATGCGACATGCCCCCCGAGCAAAATTTGCTCTCAAAAAGCCAAATATGACTCCTTCTCTTCTGAGCATTGTAGTTCGCCCGTAGTGCACTTCAGGTCAACTTATGGGGTACCTCCATACTCAGAAGAGATGGGGTTACAAATTTTGGGGGGTATTTTCTGCTATTAACCCTTGCAAAAATGTGAAATTTGGGGGGAAACACACATTTTAGTGAAAATTTTTTTTTTTTTTTTACATATGCAAAAGTCATGAAACACCTGTGGGGTATTAAGGCTCACTTAATTCCATGTTACGTTCCTCAAGGGGTCTAGTTTCCAAAATGGTATGCCATGTGTTTTTTTTGCTGTTTTGGCACCATAGGGGCTTCCTAAATGCAACATGCCCCCCAAAAACCATTTCAGAAAAACGTACTCTCCAAAATCCCCTTGTCGCTCCTTCGCTTCTGAGCCCTCTACTGCGCCCGCCGAACAATTTACATAGACATATGAGGTATGTGCTTACTCGAGAGAAATTGGGCTACAAATTCAAGTATAAATTTTATCCTTTTACCCCTTGTAAAAATTCAAAAATTGGGTCTACAAGAACATGCAAGTGTAAAAAATTAAGATTTTGAATTTTCTCCTTCACTTTGCTGCTTTTCCTGTGAAACACCTAAAGGTTTAAAACACTTACTGAATGTCATTTTGAATTTTTACAATGGGGTCATTTATTGGGTATTTCTAATATGAAGACCCTTCAAATCCACTTCAAACCTGAACTGGTCCATGAAAAATAGCGAGTTTGAAAATTTTGTAAAAAATTGTAAAATTGCTGCTGAACTTTGAAGCCCTCTGATGTCTTCCAATAGTAAAAACATGTCAATTTTATCGTGCAAAAATAAAGTGGACATATTGTATATGTGAATCCAAAAAAAAAAATATTTGGAATATCCATTTTCCTTACAAGCAGAGAGCTTCAAAGTTATAAAAATGCAAAATTTTCAATTTTTTCATCAAATTTGGTGATTTTTCACCAAGAAAGGATGCAAGCAGGATGCAAGCAGACTCAATTATTAGGGGGACAGACAGGGCAATCTGTCACAAAGACCTGGATCGCCGAACAGTGTGTTGTCTGCCTGGCGCACGAGTTCGGCACATCGCGGATCGGGTTGACAGGTTGCTGGGCGGGGCTGGAGAGGACCCAGCAGTCATGGTACATATTGGCACCAATGACAAAGTAAGAGGTAGGTGGTGTGTCCTTAAAAATGATTTCAGGGACTTAGGCCGCAAGCTTAAGGCAAGGACCTCCAAGGTAGTATTTTCTGAAATACTACCAGTACCACGAGCCACACCAGAGAGGCAGCGGGAGATCAGGGAGGTAAACAAGTTGCTCAGAAGCTGGTGTAGGAAGGAAGGGTTTGGGTTCATGGAGAACTGGGCTAACTTTGCTGTCGGTTACCGGCTCTACCGTAGGGACGGGCTGCACCTCAATGGGGAGGGTGCAGCTTTGCTTGGGGAGAAGATGGCTAGAAGGGTGGAGGAGTGTTTAAACTAGGGACTTGGGGGGAGGGAACCTACAGCAAAGAGGGGGAAGATAGTGTAGATAGAGAGGTGGGAATTATAAATGTACCTGGGGGTGGAGCGGAGGGAGGGGTTAGAATAGTTAATAGGAATAGGCTTCATAGGAAAATAAAACTTACACCCTTGAATCCCATTAACCCCAATAACATAAAGGATGGAAATGTAAAGTGTATGTTCACAAATGCCAGAAGCCTAGCAAATAAAATGGGAGAGCTTGAGGTCTTGATACTGGAGGAACATATTGATATAGTTGGGGTCACTGAGACATGGCTGGACTCCTCGCATGACTGGGCTGTCAATCTGCAGGGGTTTACATTGTTTCGCAAGGATAGAATGAACAAAAAAGGTGGTGGAGTCTGTCTGTATGTAAGAAGTGGTATGAAAGTCAGTGTGAACGATGCCATAGTGTGTGATGATTTTGAGGAGGTGGAATCACTGTGGGTAGAATTACAAAAGGAGGGAAATACTGAAAAAATAATGTTTGGGGTAATCTACAGACCCCCTAATATCACTGAAGAGATAGAAGTTCGGCTTCATAAACAAATAGAGAGGGCCGCCCGGGCAGGTACAGTGGTAATAATGGGAGATTTTAACTATCCAGATATAGATTGGGGTCCGGGGTTGGCTAAAACTACAAAGGGGCGACAATTCCTAAATTTATTGCAGGATAATTTTATGGGCCAGTTTGTGGAGGACCCAACAAGAAGTGATGCCTTGTTGGATCTGATCATTTCCAACAACGCAGAGCTGGTTGGTAATGTAACTGTGCGGGAAAACCTTGGTAATAGCGACCACAATATAGTTACTTTTGACTTAAAATGTAGAAAACAAAGACAGGCGGGGAAGGCAAAAACATATAACTTTAAAAAGGCAAATTTCCCTGGGCTGAGGGCTGCACTACAGGACATGGACTGGGGGGAGGTGTTGTCAAATACTGATACAGAAGGTAAATGGGACATCTTTAAATCAACTCTAAATAACTATACATCTAAATATATACCAAAGGGGAACAAATATAAACGATTAAAACTAAATCCTACATGGCTGACACATGATGTTAAAAGAGCAATAAACAACAAAAAAATAGCCTTCAAAAAATACAAATCTGATGGGTCAGCTATAACATTTAAACAGTACAAGGAGCTTAATAAAATCTGTAAAAATTTAATAAAAACAGCAAAAATTCAAAATGAGAGACAGGTGGCCAAAGAAAGCAAAACTAATCCTAAATATTTTTTTAGATATATAAATGCAAAAAAACCAAGGACAGAGCATGTAGGACCCCTTAATAATGATAATGGGGAGGTTGTCACAGGCGATCAAGAGAAAGCGGAGCTACTGAATGGGTTCTTTAGTTCTGTATACACTATGGAAAAAGGAGCTGACATTGGCCAGGTCAGTGCTGGTAACACATCATGTAATGTACTGAACTGGCTTAATGTAGAGATGGTACAAGGTAAGTTAAGTGATATAAATGTAAGCAAATCCCCAGGGCCGGATGGACTACACCCAAGAGTTCTTAGAGAGGTAAGTTCAGTAATATCTGTACCCCTGTTCATGATATTTAGAGATTCTCTGGTGTCTGGCATTGTGCCAAGGGACTGGCGCAAGGCGAATGTGGTGCCAATCTTCAAAAAGGGCTCTAGGTCTTCCCCAGGAAACTATAGACCGGTAAGTTTAACGTGCATTGTGGGTAAATTGTTTGAAGGACTTATAAGGGATTACATACAGGAATACATAGGCGATAATTGTATTATAAGTGATAGCCAGCATGGGTTTACTAAGGATAGAAGTTGTCAAACCAATCTAATTTGCTTTTATGAAGAGGTGAGTAGTAGCCTTGACAGAGGAATGGCTGTGGATATAGTGTTTCTGCATTTTGCCAAAGCGTTTGATACTGTCCCTCATAGACGTCTGACAGGTAAGTTAAGGTCTTTGGGTTTGGAAATTTTAGTTTGTAACTGGATTGAACACTGGCTCATGGATCGTACCCAGAGAGTGGTGGTCAATGATTCATACTCTGATTGGTCCCCGGTTATTAGTGGTGTACCCCAAGGTTCAGTACTGGGCCCGCTGTTGTTTAATTTATTTATCAATGATATAGAGGATGGTATTAACAGCTCTGTTTCTATCTTTGCAGATGACACCAAGCTTTGTAGCACGGTACAGTCTATAGAGGATGTGCATAAGTTACAGGATGACTTGGATAGACTAAGTGTCTGGGCCTCCACTTGGCAAATGAGGTTCAATGTGGATAAATGTAAAGTTATGCATCTGGGTACTAATAACCTGCATGCGTCGTATGTCTTAGGGGGGATTAAACTGGCAGAGTCACTGGTAGAGAAGGATCTGGGTGTACTTATAGATCACAGACTACAGAATAGCATGCAATGTCAGGCTGCTGCTTCCAAAGCCGGCAGGATATTGTCATGTATCAAAAGAGGCATGGACTCAAGGGACAGGGACATAATACTCCCCCTTTATAAAGCATTGGTACGGCCTCACCTGGAATATGCTGTTCAGTTTTGGGCACCTGTCCATAAAAGGGACACTGCGGAGCTGGAAAGGGTGCAGAGACGTGCGACCAAACTAATATGGGGCATGGAACATCTTAGCTATGAGGAGCGATTAAAGGAGTTACAATTGTTTAGTCTTGAGAAGAGACGTTTAAGGGGGGATATGATAAACGTATATAAGTATATTAAGGGCCCATACAAAAAATATGGAGAAAAACTGTTCCAGGTTAAACCCCCCCAAAGGACGAGGGGGTACTCCCTCTGACTGGAGAAGAAAAAGTTTAGTCTCAAGGGGCGACACGCCTTCTTTACCGTGAGGACTGTGAATTTATGGAACGGTCTACCTCAGGAACTGGTCACAGCAGGAACAATTAACAGCTTTAAAACAGGATTAGATACATTCATGGAACAAAATAACATTAATGCTTATGAAGAAATCCCATCCCTTCCCCAATATCGCGCCACACCCCTACCCCTTAATTCCCTGGTTGAACTTGATGGACATATGTCTTTTTTCGACCGTACTAACTATGTAACTATGTAAGTTACCACAAAAATTTACCACTATGTTAAAGTAGAATATGTCACGAAAAAACAATCTTGGAATCAGATTGATAAGTAAAAGCATTCCAGAGTTATTAATTTTTAAAGTGACAGTGGTCAGATGTGCAAAAAAGGGCTGCGTCCTAGAGGTGAAAATGGTCTGTGTCCTTAAGGGGTTAATTTTATGATTTTTGAAATACATACATACATGCTTAATTTAAATTTCAACATTTATGGTGCAATGTATGGGGTTATTAAACACTCTTGGGTAGTGTTTTTTTTTAAAATTTTCTGATAATTATCACTGTAATAAACTTGAATTTTCCAGAGTAATAACCATGATAATAACCATTTCACTATTGAACACTTGTTGTAAAATTTTCCCAAAAAATATAGAGAGGGATGAACTCTGCTTCTTTATTTCATAAAAAATTATTCTATAGAAGAATGTTTTTGGTGGTCCGCCGTCCTGCATTATAGAGTCTTCTGGACTCTTGGATATGCGCTTGTTCTTAACCCCTTAAGGACATAGGGCGTATCCATACGCCCCCGTTTCCAAGTCCTTAAGGACTGAGGGCGTATGGATACGCCCTGAGCATTTCCGGCCCCCACCGCTAGCCGGAGGGGAGCCGGAGCCGGATGCCTGCTGAAATCGTTCAGCAGGCATCCCGGCATATCGCCCAGGGGGGTCATTATGTCCCCCCATGTCGGCGATTGCCGTAGATCGCTGGACAATTCAGTCCAGCGATCTGCGGCGGATTTCGGGTCAATCGGGTCTCCAGTGGCCCCGAACAGCCAGAGCCTGCAGGGGTGAGGTGGCACTGGTGCCACCTCACGATCGCCCTGATTCGTCGGCCGGATTACCGGCCGACCAATCAGGGCGCCTGCTGCGGGTGTCACTCCCGCAACCCGCTCCGCCCCTCTTCCGGAGGACATGAGCGGGTGCGGGAAGACGACCCCCGGTGCTGGGGACCCCGATCCCCGGCGTCCCTGTTGGGATCGGGGCCCCAGGAGCAACGGCGGCGGCGGAGACGACGAGGGACTGACCTGTGCGGCTGGATCGTTGGAGGTGAGTGACAGCCTCCTGCTGTTGCTTAGCAACAGCTCCCAGCATGCAACAAGGGCATGCTGGGAGCTGTAGTTATGCAACAGCAGGAGGCAGACCACCACGATCACCAGCGATCTGCGGCGGATTTCGGGTCAATCGGGTCTCCAGTGGCCCCGAACAGCCAGAGCCTGCAGGGGTGAGGTGGCACTGGTGCCACCTCACGATCGCCCTGATTCGTCGGCCGGATTACCGGCCGACCAATCAGGGCGCCTGCTGCGGGTGTCACTCCCGCAACCCGCTCCGCCCCTCTTCCGGAGGACATGAGCGGGTGCGGGAAGACGACCCCCGGTGCTGGGGACCCCGATCCCCGGCGTCCCTGTTGGGATCGGGGCCCCAGGAGCAACGGCGGCGGCGGAGACGACGAGGGACTGACCTGTGCGGCTGGATCGTTGGAGGTGAGTGACAGCCTCCTGCTGTTGCTTAGCAACAGCTCCCAGCATGCAACAAGGGCATGCTGGGAGCTGTAGTTATGCAACAGCAGGAGGCAGACCACCACAACTCCCAGCATGCCCTTATGGGCATGCTGGGACTTGTAGTTTTGCAACAGCTGGAGTCACATTCTTTCTATGTAAAAGTGTACCTTCAGCTGTTGTGTAACTACAACTCCCAGCTTGCACAATCAGCTAAAGTGCATGCTGGGAGTTGTAGTGGTGCATCTGGTGGTTGCATAACTACAACTCTCAGCATGCCCGTTGGCTGTCGGTGACTGCTTAGAGTTGTAGTTTTGCAACAGCTGAAGGCACACTGAGTTAAGTAGTAAGCCAGTGTGTCTCCAGCTGTTGCATAACTACAATCCCCAGCATCCCCAGCCAATGTAGTATGCCTCCGGCTGTTGCATAACTACAAGACCCAGCATGCCCTTCCGCTGTCCGTACATGCTGGGGGTTGTAGCTTTTGCAACAGCTGAAGGCACACTGGTTGCAAAACACTGAGTTTGTTACCAAACTCGGTGTTTCACAACCTGTGTGTCTCCAGCTGTTGCAAAACTACAACTCCCAGCATGCACTGATAGACCGTACATGCTGGGAGTTGTAGTTTTGCAACAGCTGGATGTTCCCCCCCCAATGTGAACGTACAGGGTACACTCACATGGGCGGAGGATTACTGTAAGTATCCGGCTGCAAGTTTGAGCTGCGTCAAATTTTCTGCCGCAGCTCAAACTGCCAGCGAGAAACTACTGTGAACCCCCCGCCCGTGTGACTGTACCCTAAAAACACTACACTACACTACCACAAAATAAAATAAAAAGTAAAAAACACTACATATACACATACCCCTACACAGCCTCCCTCCCCTCCCCAATAAAAATGAAAAACGTCAGGTACGCAACTGTTTCCAGAACGGAGCCTCCAGCTGTTGCAAAACAACAACTCCCAGTATTGCCAGATAGCCACTGACTGTCCAGGCATGCTGGGAGTTTTACAACAGCTGGAGGCCCCCTGTTTGGGAATCACTGGCGTAGAATACCCCTATGTCCACCCCTATGCAATCCCTAATTTAGGCCTCAAATGCGCATGGCACTCTCACTTTGGAGCTCTGTCGTATTTCAAGGCAACAGTTTAGGGCCACATATGGGTTATCGCCGTACTCGGGAGAAATTGGGCTTCAAATTTTGGGGTATTTTCTGCTATTACCCTTTTTAAAAATGTAAAATTTTTGGGAAAACAAGCATTTTAGGTAAAAAAAATTATTATTTTTTTCCATATACAAAAGTCATGAAACACCTGTGGGGTATAAAGGTTCACTTAACCCCTTGTTATGTTCCCCGAGGGGTCTAGTTTCCAAAATGGTATGCCATGTGTTTTTTTTTTGCTGTCCTGGCACCATAGGGGTTTCCTAAATGCGGCATGCCCCCAGAGCAAAATTTGCTTTCAAAAAGCCAAATGTGACTCCTTCTCTTCTGAGACCTGTAGTGCGCCAGCAGAGCACTTTTCACCCCCCTATAGGGTGTTTTCTGAATCGGGAGAAATTGGGCTTCAAATTATGGGGGGAGTTTTCTGCTATTACCCTTTTTAAAAATGTAAAAATTTTGGGAAACCAAGCATTTTAGGTAAAAAAAAAAAAAAAAATGTTCACATATGCAAAAGTCGTGAAACACCTGTAGGGTATTAAGGTTCACATTACCCCTTGTTACGTTCCCCGAGGGGTCTAGTTTCCAAAATGGTATGCCATGTGTTTTTTTTTGCTGTTCTGGCACCATAGGGGCTTCCTAAATGCGGCATGCCCCCAGAGCAAAATTTGCTTTCAAAAAGCCAAATGTGACTCCTTCTCTTCTGAGACCTGTAGTGCGCCAGCAGAGCCCTTTTCACCCCCATATGGGGTGTTTTCTGAATCGGGAGAAATTGGGCTTCAAATTTTGGGGGGTATTTCCTGCTATTACCCTTTTTAAAAATGTAAAAATTTTGGGAAACCAAGCATATTAGGTAAAAAAAAAAAATTTTTTTTACATATGCAAAAGTCGTGAAACACCTGTGGGGTATTAAGGTTCACTTTACCCCTTGTTACGTTCCCTGAGGAGTCTAGTTTCCAAAATGGTATGCCATGTGTGTTGTTTTTGCTGTTCTGGCACCATAGGGGCTTCCTAAAGGTGACATTCCCCCCAAAAACCATTTGACGCTCCTTCCCTTCTGAGCCCTCTACTGCGCCCGCTGAACAATTAACATAGACATATGAGGTATGTGCTTACTCGAGAGAAATTGGGTTTCAAATACAAGTAAAAATTTTCTCCTTTTTACCCCTTGCAAAAATTCAAAAATTGGGTCTACAAGAACATGCGAGTGTAAAAAATGAAGATTTTGAATTTTCTCCTTCACTTTGCTGCTATTCCTGTGAAACACCTAAAGGGTTAATACACTTACTGAATGTCATTTTGAATACTTTGGGGGGTTTTGTTTTTATAATGGGGTCTTTTATGGGGCATTTCTAATATGAAGGCCCTTCAAATCCACTTCAAACGTGAACTGGTCCATGAAAAATAGCGAGTTTGAAAATTTTGTGAAAAATTTCAAAATTGCTGCTGAACTTTGAAGCCCTCTGGTGTCTTCCAAAAGTAAAAACTCATAAATTTTATTATGCAAACATAAAGAAGACATATTGTATATGTGAACCCCAAAAAAATTTTTTGAATATCCATTTTCCTTACAAGCAGAGAGCTTCAAAGTTAGAAAAATGCAAAATTTTCATTTTTTTCATCAAATTTGGTGATTTTTCACCAAGAAAGGATGCAAGTTACCATAAAATTTTACCATTAAGTTAAAGTAGAATATGTCACGAAAAAACAATCTCGGAATCAGAAGGATAACTAAAAACATTCCAGAGTTATTAATGTTTAAAGTGACAGTGGTCAGAATTGCAAAAAACGCTCCAGTCCTTAAGGTGAAAAAGGGCTCGGTCCTTAAGGGGTTAAACAAAGGTACAAAAACAAAAAATGGCCGGTCAGGGCTATGGAGACGTTGCGCCTACATCTTACGGCCACATGAGCCCTGTGAGTGCTTGTGAGATTAGGTCCTTCGTACCCACACGGCGGGGTCCGGGACACAAATTTTGATTTACATTTCAAATAAAAAAAAATCAGACATTTCAACGGTCTCCTCATGCTGCAGCCAACTCTAGGCTGCGTCATTCAGGTAATATATAGGTAGCACCCGCTGTCCTAAATTTCTCATCAAAATTTTTCTTAAAAAATGTATTTAGTTTTATTAGGGATTGTGAAGCTTTGGTGCGTACTCATGCATCAGCCAACTCCAGGCTGTGTCATTCAGGCAATATATGGTTTACTGATGGCGCTGCTGGGCCTGGGAATTTCAAATTTTCTCATAGGTAGCACCCGCTATCCAAAAGTCTTCTTCATAAATTTCTACAATTGTTGTGTTTTTTTGGTGGGATCGTGAAGCCCTGGTGTGTACTCATGCATCAGCCAACTCCAGGCTGTGTCATTCAGGCAATATATGGTTTACTGATGCCGCTGCTGGGCCTGGATCTGGGAATTTAAAATTTTCTCTTAGATAGCAACTGCTATCCAAAATCTTCTTCATAAATTTCTACAATTGTTGTGTTTTTTTGGTGGGATTGTGAAGCCCTGGTGTGTACTCATGCATCAGCCAACTCCAGGCTGTGTCATTCAGGCATTATATGGTTTACTGATGCCGCTGCTGGGCCTGGGTCTGGGAATTAAAATTGTCTCATAGGTAGCACCCGCTATCCAAAAGTCTTCTTCATAAATTTCTACAATTGTTGTGGTTTTTGGGGGGGATTGTGAAGCCCTGCTGTGTACTCATGCATCAGCCAACTCCAGGCTGTGTCATTCAGGCAATATATAGGTAGCACCCGCTGTCCTAAATCTTCTTCAAAAATAAAAAAAATGGTTGTTTTTTCTTTGGGATTGTGAAGCCCTGGTGTGTACTCCATGCTTCTTCCTGCTACACTCTGTCAGCCCGTTGGTCCTGTGACAGTGTGCTACTCCGCCTCCACATCCTCCACTGTGTCTTAAGCCTCCACTGCCCGGACAAGTCTCAGTGACCCTTCAGCATACCATGTGTGCAGGGCACGGCGGTGTCACGCTGTTCTTCACATGGTTTGCCTTGGCAAAAAGTCTTGGAAACAATGGCCGGTCAGGGCAATGGAGACGTTGTGCCTACATCTCACGGCCACATGAGCCCTGTGGGGGCTTGTTATATTTGGTCCTCCGTACCCACACTCTGGGGTCCGGGACACTCAAAGTTTGATTTAAATTTCAAATAAAAAAATGATGGTGCTGCTGGGCCTGGGTCTGGGAAATTCTAATTTTCTCATAGCTAGCACCCGAGATCCAAAATCTTTTTGAAACATTTCTAAAATCGTTGTGTTTTTTCAGGGGGATTGTGAAGCCCTGCTGTGTACTCGTGCATCAGCCAACTCCAGAATGTGTCATTCAGGCAATATATGGTTTACTGATGCCGCTGTGGGGCCTGGGTCTGGGAATTTCAAATTTTCTCATAGGTAGCATCCGCTATCCAAAATCTTTTTCAAAAATTTCTAAAATTGTGGTGTTTTTTGGGGGGGATTGTGAAGCCATGCTGTGTACTCGTGCATCAGCCAACTCCAGGCTGTGTGATTCAGGCAATATAGGGTTTACTGATGCCGCTGTGGGGCCTGGGTCTGGGAATTTCAAATTTTCTAATAGGTAGCACCCGCTATCCAAAATCTTTTTCAAAAATTTCTAAATAGTGGTGTTTTTTGGGGGGGGGATTGTGAAGCCCTGCTGTGTACTCGTGCATCAGCCAACTCCAGGCTGTGTCATTCAGGCAATATATGGTTTACTGATGCCGCTGTGGGGCCTTGGTCTGGGAATTTCTAATTTTCTCATAGGTAGCACCCGCAATCCAAAATCTTTTTGAAAAATTTCTAAAATTGTTGTGTTTTTGGGGGGAATTGGGAAGCCCTGCTGTGTACTCGTGCATCAGCCAACTACAGGCTGTGTCATTCAGGCAATATATGGTTTACTGATGCCGCTGCTGGGCCTGGGTCTGGGAATTTCAAATTTTCTCAAAGGTAGCACCCGCTATCCAAAATGTTCTTCAAAAATTTCCAAAATTGTGGTGTTTTTTTCTTAGGGATTGTAAAGCCCTGGTTTGTACTCATGCATCAGCCAACTCCAGCCTGTGTCATTCAGGCAATATATGGTTTACTGATGCCACTGCTGGGCCTGGGTCTGGAAAAATCAAATTTTCTCATAGGTAGCACCCACTATCCAAAATCTTCGGTTTAAATTTCTTAATTCATCTTTTAATCTTAGGGATTGTAAAGGTCTAGTGCCTACTCATGCTGCTGGCAACTCCGGGCTGTGCCATTCATCCACTATATGGTCTCCTCTTGCTGCCAACACCTCCACGCTGTGTCATTCAGCCACTATATGGTCTCCTCATGCTGCCAACATGTCCACGCTGTGTCCTTCAGCCACTATATGGTCTCCTCATGCTGCCAACATGTCCTCACTGTGTCTTTCAGCCACTATATGGTGTCCTCATGCTGCCAACACCTCCACGCTGTGCCATTCAGCCACTATATGGACTGCTCCTGCTGCCAACACCTCCACGCTGTGTCATTCAGCCACTATATGGTCTCCTCATGCTGCCAACATGTCCACACTGTGTCTTTCAGCCACTATATGGTGTCCTCATGCTGCCAACATCTCCACGCTGTGCCATTCAGCCACTATATGGTCTCCTCATGCTGCCAACACCTCCACACTGTGTCGTTCAGTCACTATATGGTCTCCTGACACTGATGCCACCACCAGGCTCTGTCATTGCGATGCCGGTAATCTGCAGGTTATTCTGAATAACAGTATTATTTCACTACCCCAGCATACTCCATATGCGTTTTAGAACACAGCAAAGTGTTCTATACCCCCTATAGAGGCTGTATGTTGGCTAGAAATAGCCTTTTTTAATATAGATTCGCCGCGAAAAAATTCGGATCGAAACAAACTTTTTCGGAAAATTCGTCGAATCGGCCGAATCGAATTTTTGAAAAGTTCGCTCATCTCTAATAATGACCTATGAAAGAAATAAAGAAGTAATAAATAGCAGCACGGTACATGCATTGTTGTGGGCACAAAGGGATAAATCTGACTAGACGGTAGCTATCGTTTATAGCTTTATAGTTTTGCAGTGAAAATCCTGAGCAGAGAGGTGTGTGTGTCCTGATCATGGGAATCGGGACACACTCACTGCTCTGCTAAGTCTCACCAGTGTCCTGTCCCTCTTCCCAGTGTACTGCCCCCCTTCCCCAATGTCCCTAAGTACAGAAGTAAAAAAAAAATATATGTATATATATATATATATATATATATATATATTAAAATATATATATATATATATATATATATATATATATATATTTCTTTATTGCATGTAGATCATAAAGTGACAACGTGCAGCGGAGAACATGATGTGCAGCAGGCGAGGATGCCGGGATGCTCCCAGTACAGATGACAGCTGTTTCGTAGGAAACTCCTAGTTCTTCAGATCTACAAAACAGCTGTCATCTGTGCAGGGAGCGTCCCGGCGTCCTCTCCCGCTGCACATCATGTTCACTGCTGCATGTTGTCACTTTATGATCTACATGCAATAAAGAAATTGTCACGATTCGGCTGCCTGGAGGTGGATCCGCTGTGCCAGAGAGGGATTGGCGTGGACCGTGTTTGTGGACCGGTTCTAAGTTGCTACTGGTATTCACCAGAGCCCGCCGCAAAGTGGGATGGTCTTGCAGCGGCGGTAGCAACCAGGTCGTATCCACCAGCAACGGCTCAACCTCTCTGACTGCTGAAGATAAGCGCGGTACAAGGGAGTAGACAAGAGCAAGGTCGGACGTAGCAGAAGGTCAGGGCAGGCAGCAAGGATCGTAGTCAGGGGCAACGGCAGGAGGTCTGGAACACAGGCTAGGAACACACAAGGGAACGCTTTCACTGGCACAATGGCAACAAGATCCGGCGAGGGAGTGCAGGGGAAGTGAGGTATAAGTAGGGAGTGCACAGGTGAACACACTGATTAGGCCTGCTGCGCCAATCAGTGGCGCAGTGGCCCTTTAAATTGCAGAGACCCGGCGCGCGCGCCCTAAGGAGCGGGGCCGCGCGCGCCGGGACAAGACAGACGGGGAACGGGTCAGGTACGGGAGCCGGGATGCGCATTGCGAGCGGGCGCCTCCTGCGTCGCGAATCGCATCCCGGCTGGGAGTGATGTTGCAGCGCACCCGGTCAGCAGGTCTGACCGGGGCGCTGCGAATGAGAGGATGCTGCGAGCGCTCCGGGGAGGAGCGGGGACCCGGAGCACTCGGCGTAACAGAAATATTCCACGACCTCCAGAGGTGGTGAGTGCTATCCTAACGTCTTTTGAGGAAAGTGTTATTCGTCCTAAAAAGGGTGGCCCCACACAGGAACCTCTCCCTATTTCCACTTAAAAACCCTGGGAAATGGCAGTGTTTTTAGGGGGAAATAGGGAGAGATTCCTGTGTGGGGCTGCACTTTTTAGGGCAAGTAACACTTGCCAAGAAGGGAATTAATAATGCGAGATTAGTGCCTTACAGGGGAAGTTTTTACCCCCACCGGTTACAATGAACCATAATTTGTTTCCTTCCACCTTCTAGAGGTCTTTGCATCACATCAATACTTAGTGGCGTAGGTGGCACATGGTGTTTTTTGCACACCTTTCCTTTTGTTTGATAAAAAAAAAAATTTGGGCACATATATTTTATCCTAAGAATATTATTAAAAGTAAAGTTTTACGTAATGCATATCCTCAATACTTACTTGAGGTCTGATGTGGAGAAATGTCTGTAACTGGGAAGCTGCGCCTTAAATTTGTTAAGCACTATCCATATTTGTGAAGTGTTGGTGTGGTACCACAATCAATCTACTTTTACTATTGGTGGGTGGAAATCCTGGTTGATCCATGCCTGATTCATCTTCACAAAGATCAGTCTCTCCACATTTTTTGTGGACAGACGAGTTCTCTTTGGGGTTACTAAGGCCCCCCACCACACTAAACACCCGCTTTTCCAGGGCAAACTCTGCTAGTTGCGGCCATAAATCAAGTTGGGATGCCCAGGAGTTCAGCAGGTCTTCAAGGTGTGTTGGCATGGTCATGTCAAGGGATGCCACCACCTGCTGCTTCAGGTCCTGCTCCAGGTCTACCTGCTGCTGATGAATTGCTTCACTTTGCGGGTGAAGAAAGCTGTGCATCAGCGACTGTAGACTCAGGCTGCTGCAGATGGAGCTGGTACTGCTCTTGCCACTAGTGTTGCTCGCGAATATTCGCAATGCGAATTTTATTCGTGAATATCGCATATTCGCGAATTCGCGAATATAGCACTATATATTCGTAATTACGAATATTTGTTTTTTTTTTCACAGTACACATCACAGTGATCATCCCTCTCTGCTTCCAGCTTGTGTGGTGTAAAGAAGGCTCTAATACTACTGTGTGAGACTGCCGTGCGAATTTTCGCATATGCAAACATTTACATAAGCAAATTTTCGCATATGCGAATTGTCACTTATGCTAATTTTTGTATATGCTAATTTTCGCATATGTTAATTTTCGTATACGCAAATTTTCGTATATGCAAAAATAAAACGAGAATATTACGAATATGCGAATATATGACGAATATTCGTCCATATATTCGCGAATATTCGCAAATTCGAATATGGCCTATGCCGCTCAACACTACTTGCCACCCCATCCCTCCCCAGCAGCCATGGCAGTGGAAGGTGAGCACAGAGGGCCCCCCGAGTCAGACCTGTGAGAGGATGGACGATGGTGCAGATAGGCATCGGCCAACTGACTACGTAGGATTTCTCTGTAGTAGGTCAATTTGTCCTCCCTCTCAGTGGGTGTAAAAAAGGCCCCCAATTTTTGTTGGTAGCAAGGGTCCAATAAGGTGGAGAGCCAGACGTCCTCCCACTGTCGAATGGTGATAATTCAGCGGTCACTACGCAAGCAAGTGAGCATGTAACAAGCCATTTGTGCAAGTGACTCGGAGGGACTCCCTGCCTCCATCTCCACTGTATACTGCCATGTTGTGGCTAGGTTCTTTGTCTCGCCTTCCTCATAACCCTCTAGCTCCTCTAGCTGCTCCTGCTTCTCCTCTCTTGTCAGAGGACTAGAAAAACTGCCCATCTCGTGAAACCTAAGCTGTGCTCCACTGTGTCCCTCCCCCTTCTCGTCCAGTTCAGCACCCACAAGGCTCATGTGGCCGTGAGATGTAGGCATCATGTCTCCAGTGCCCTAACCAGCCATCGTTTCCTACACGTGTTGTAGTAAATGAAGTAGTGGAATGACGTCGTTCATCCCGTAATCCTGGTGACTGACAAATAATGTGGCTTCGTCAAAGGGCCTGAGCAAACGGCAGGTGTCACGTATGAGCTAGCACTGGTTAACATTTAAGTAACACAGGGGAGTACCCCTATCCGATTGGATCATCAAGAAATCGGGGATAGCTTTTCTCTGTTTGTACAGTCAGTCCAACATATGGAGGGTGGAATTCTAACGTGTGGAAAAGTCGCAAATCAGACTATGTTGGGGATGCCGTTCTGATCACTACAGCTCAAGGAGGGTGTGTAAGAGAGGCTGAAGTGCATGCAAAGTTTCCTTCCCATTGTTAGGACGTCTTGCAGATGAGGGGAACACTTCAGGAACTGCTGGACTACCAGATTGAACACGTGTGCCATGCAGGGCGCATGGCTCAGGCTTCCTTTTCACAGCGCAGACAAGATGTTCTTCCCGTTGTCGGTCATCATTAGTGTTGAGCGGCATAGGACATTTTCGAATTTGCGATATTTCGCGAATATATGGACGAATATTCGTAAAATATATTCGCTAAATTCGCATATTCGTAATATTCGCATTTTTTCGCATGTGCGTAAATTCGCATATGCAAAAATTTGCATATGTGAAAATTTATAAACTTTATAGCAAGTATACCAGTGTAACTTGATAGAAGCAGCAGCAGGGAGGGATCAATATTCGCGAATATTCGCATATGCGAATATTCGCCCAGAGGTCTCACACAGTAGTATTAGAGCCTTCTTTAGACCATACAAGCTGGAAGCAGAGAGGGATGATCACTGTGATGTGTACTGTGGAAAAAAAGTGTGAATATTCGTAATTTCGAATATATAGTGCTATATTCGTGAATATTCGCGAATTCGCGAATATGCGAAATTCATGATTAAAATTTGAATTGTGAATATTCGCGAGCAAAACTAGTCATCATGGTTCACATTTCCAGTTTTTGTGGAGTAAGCCATGATTCTATTTAGCAGTTCTTCCGTTCGCCAAAGCCAACCATGTGAAGAACAGCGAAACACCACCGTGCCCTGCACACATGGTATTCTGGAGGGGCACTGGGACTTGTCCGTGCAGTGGAGGTTGAGGACACAATGGAGGATGAGGAGGCGGAGTCGCACACTGTCACAGGACCAACGGCCTGAGAGCATGGAGGCGATAGCGACGTGACCTGTCCATGTTGCTGTTGTGGCTTTGCAGGAACCACATTCACCCAGTGGGCCGTAAATGTATTGTCCTTGACCGTAGTTACAGATCCACACATCGGCGCTGCCGTGCACTTTGGCACACACCGACAGGCTCAAGGACTGGCCCACCTTCTGTTCCACAAAATTGTGCAGGGCTGGTACTGCCTTCTTCACAAAGAAATGATGGCTTGGGACTCTCCACCTCTAAAAGGTGCAGAGTCCACCACTTGAAAAGGGAGGGACTGCAGCACCAGCAACTTAGACAGGAGCATATTCAACTTTTGCTCCGTTGGATGAGGGGGTGCATACTGTTGTCTCTTGGACATGACTTTGCTGATGGATTGCTGGTGGAATGACTGACTCGAAGTAGGAGGAGCATCTGAAGCGACAGAAGATGGGTATGACACACAGCTCCCTTCGGCTGAGGTGGTGGAGCCTTGGCTGGCTGAAACAGGGAGCAGCGTGCCACTGGGTGATGCAGCAGGCTGGACCACTCATCGGAGCCACGGTTCTCCCAGGCCACTTTATGGTGACACTGCATATGATGACGCAGGGCCGTGGTGCCAATATCGGACCCTGGCCACACTTCACCTTCTGCCGACACATCTTGCATGTGGCCATGTTAACCTCCTCGGGATGCTGGATGAAAAACTGCCACACAGGAGAGTAGATGATTTTCCTACCAACAGTCCGCACTGATTGACTGCTACTGTTGCCGATTCGAGGAACCCCTGGTTCACTACCTCCCGAGAAGGTATACTGCAGCAAAGCAGGTGGTCTACCCCAGGCACGTTTGGCTCAAGTGTTTCCACTTCTGCCACCATGCTGACTGGCAACCATGCTACCACCTAACTGGCTCAGCTGCCACGTCACGGGCAACCTGCAACCCTCTTCTCCTGATGATGATGAAGCCCCTAAGTGCACCCAGCTCCCAAGTGCGATCGGCTTTATCATCATCGAGTTTTGTCTGCACGTCACTGATGTACTCCTCAGGTTTCTCAATAGTGTCTGCTTCAGGAGCTTGAATGCTCGCAACACCACCTCCCACGCCCTTCTCCTCATCACTACTTGCCCGCCTAGCGGAGGAAGCGGCGGACGTCTCCTCCACTTCAGTAGAGGCAGTAGCTGCTGACTGTCCTCTGGATCGTCCTCACTAAATAGTGGAGCTGAAACCACAGCATAAGATACTTCTGTGGGGGAGGGAACAGCATAGGACAGAGGCAATGGGAGGACAGGGACTGCTCCCAGGCCATGCCAACTGAGGGTTGTGTCTGAGGATCCCACCGACTGTTGACTGGGGGTTTCAGAAGTGGATGGCTGTGTTAACCAATCGATTACGGCAGATGGGTTGCTGGTCGAGACATGACCGCTAGCTGATATTGGGAGCTCAGGCCTCTCATTGTGACTCCTGCTTCCACTTGCCCCAAGTCTGCTGCAACCTCTGCCTGATGAATTTAGGCCTCTGCCACTCCTCTATGCACATCCGGGCACTTCTCTGCCTGACATACTTAGTGTGTATATGAGGGAGAACAATATGCTCCACTACTCTTAAAACAGTATTTGTGTACAACACCAGTCGGGGTGTACTTTTGGCTAGCCTTTCACAGTATCTAGGCCCTAAAGACTTTAACAGGAACAAAATAGTACACCACTTAGATGTACGTATGTGGAATGCACTTATGAGGGGAGGACAATGTGCTCCAGTACGCTTAAAACAGTATTTGTGTACTACACCAGCCGGTGTGTACTTTTGGCTGGCCTTTCACGGTATCTAGGCCCTTAAGACTTTAACCCCTTAAGGACCCAGCCCATTTTCACCTAAAGGACCCAGGCATTTTTTGCACATTTGACCACTGTCACTTTAAACATTAATAACTCTGTAATGCTTTTACTTTTCTTTCTGGTTCCGAGAATGTTTATGCATGACACATTCTACTTTTTGATAGAGGTAAATTTGCGTCAATACTTGCATCATTTCTTGGTGAAAAATTCCAAAATTTGATGAAAAATTGGAAAATGTTGTATCTTTTTAACTTTGAAGCTCTCTGCTTGTAAGGAAAATGAACATCCCAAATAATTTATATATTGGTTCACATATAAAATATATCTACTTTATGTTTGCATCACAAAATTTACATGTTTTCCCTTTTGGAAGACATCAGAGGGCTTCAAAGTTCAGCAGCAATTTTCCAATTTTTCACAACATTTTCAAAATCGGAAATTTTTCAAGGAACAGTTCAGTTTTGAAGGGGATTTGAAGGGCCTTCATATTAGAAATACCCCATAAATTACCCCATTATAAAAAATGCATTATCAAAATGACAATCAGAAAGTATATTAACCCTTTAGGTGTTTCGCAGGAAGGGAGAAAATTCTAAATCATCATGTTTTACACTCGTATGTTCTTGTTCTTGTAGTTTTTGAATTTTTACAAGGGGTAAAGGAAGATACATTTGTAACCCCATATCTCTCGGGTGAGGAATTACCTCATATGTGTACGTAAACTGCTCTGTGGGTGCACTAGAGGGCTGGGAAGAGAAGGAGCAACAATGGGATTTTGGAAAGTGAGTTTTTCTGAAATGGTTTTGGGGGCATGTCACATTTAGGAAGCCCCTATGGTGCCAGAACAGCAAAAAAAAAAACACATAGCATACTACTTTGGAAGCTACACCCCTCAAGGAATGTAACAAGGGATACAGTGAGCCTTAACATCCCACAGGTGTTTGACGACTTTTCATTAAAGCTGGATGTGTAAATGATTTTTCCCCCCTAAAATACATTTCCCCCCCAAATTTAACATTTTTACAAAGGGGTAAAAGGAGAAAATGCCCCCCAAAATGTGTGACCCAATCTCTTCTGAGTATGGAAATACCCCATGAGTTGACATCAAGTGCACTGTGGGCGCACTAAAATGCTTAGAAGAGAAGGAGTCACATTTGGCTTTTGTAAAGCATACTTTGCTGAAATGGTTTTGGGGGGCATGTCGCATTTAGGAAGCCCCTATGGTGCCAGAACAGAAATAAAAAAAACATGGCATACTATTTTGGAAACTACACCCCTCAAGGAATGTAACAAGGGGTACAGTGAGCCTTAACACCCCACAGGTGTTTGAAGACTTTTCATTAAAGTTAGATGTGTAAATGATTTTTTTCCACTAAAATGCATCCCCCCCCCCCATATTTTTCATTTTTACAAAGGGGTAAAAGGATAAAATGCCCCCCAAAATCTGTGACCCAATCTCTTCTGAGTATGGAAATACCCCATGTGTGGACATCAAGTGCACTGTCCGCGCACTACAATGCTTAGAAGAGAAGGAGTCACATTTGGCTTTTGGAAAGCAAAATTTGCTGAAATGGTTTTTGGGGAGCAGAAAAAAGACACATGGCATATTATTTTGGAAACTACACCCCTCAAGGAATGCAACAAGGGGTACAGTGAGTCTTAACACCCCACAGGTGTTTGACGACTTTTCATTAAATTTGGATGTGTAAATGATTTTTTTTTTGTTCACTAAAATGCTGGTTTTCCCCAAAATTTTACATTTTTACAGGGGTTAATAGGAGAAAATTCCCCCCAATATTTGTAACCCCATCTCTTCTGAGTATGGAGGTATCCCATGTGTGGACGTCAAGTGCACTGCGGGCACACTACAATGCTTAGAAGAGAAGGAGTCACATTTGGCTTTTGTAAAGCATACTTTGCTGAAATGGTTTTGGGGGGCATGTCGCATTTAGGAAGCCCCTATGGTGCCAGAACAGCAATAAAAAAAACATGACATGCTATTTTGGAAACTATACCCCTCAAGGAACGTAAAAAGAGGTACAGTGAGCCTTAACACCCCACAGGTGTTTGACGACTTTTCGTTAAATTTGGATGTGTAAATAATTTTTTTCCCCACTAAAATGTTGGTTTTCCCCCAAATTTTACATTATTTCAAGGGGTAATAGGAGAAAATGCCTCCCAACATTTTTAAGTATGGAAATACCCCATGTATGGACGTCAAGTGCACTGCAGGCGCAGTACAATGCTCAGAAGAGAAGGAGTCACATTTGGCTTTTGGAAAGCAAATTTTGCTGAAATGGTTTTGGGGGCATGTCACATTTAGGAAGCCCCTATGGTGCCAGAACAGCAAAAAAAAACACATAGCATACTACTTTGGAAGCTACACCCCTCAAGGAATGTAACAAGGGATACAGTGAGCCTTAACATCCCACAGGTGTTTGACGACTTTTCATTAAAGCTGGATGTGTAAATGATTTTTCCCCCCTAAAATACATTTCCCCCCCAAATTTAACATTTTTACAAAGGGGTAAAAGGAGAAAATGCCCCCCAAAATGTGTGACCCAATCTCTTCTGAGTATGGAAATACCCCATGAGTTGACATCAAGTGCACTGTGGGCGCACTAAAATGCTTAGAAGAGAAGGAGTCACATTTGGCTTTTGTAAAGCATACTTTGCTGAAATGGTTTTGGGGGGCATGTCGCATTTAGGAAGCCCCTATGGTGCCAGAACAGAAATAAAAAAAACATGGCATACTATTTTGGAAACTACACCCCTCAAGGAATGTAACAAGGGGTACAGTGAGCCTTAACACCCCACAGGTGTTTGAAGACTTTTCATTAAAGTTAGATGTGTAAATGATTTTTTTTCCACTAAAATGCATTCCCCCCCCCATATTTTTCATTTTTACAAAGGGGTAAAAGGATAAAATGCCCCCCAAAATCTGTGACCCAATCTCTTCTGAGTATGGAAATACCCCATGTGTGGACATCAAGTGCACTGTCCGCGCACTACAATGCTTAGAAGAGAAGGAGTCACATTTGGCTTTTGGAAAGCAAAATTTGCTGAAATGGTTTTTGGGGAGCAGAAAAAAGACACATGGCATATTATTTTGGAAACTACACACCTCAAGGAATGCAACAAGGGGTACAGTGAGTCTTAACACCCCACAGGTGTTTGACGACTTTTCATTAAATTTGGATGTGTAAATGATTTTTTTTTTGTTCACTAAAATGCTGGTTTTCCCCAAAATTTTACATTTTTACAGGGGTTAATAGGAGAAAATTCCCCCCAATATTTGTAACCCCATCTCTTCTGAGTATGGAGGTATCCCATGTGTGGACGTCAAGTGCACTGCGGGCACACTACAATGCTTAGAAGAGAAGGAGTCACATTTGGCTTTTGTAAAGCATACTTTGCTGAAATGGTTTTGGGGGGCATGTCGCATTTAGGAAGCCCCTATGGTGCCAGAACAGCAATAAAAAAAACATGACATGCTATTTTGGAAACTACACCCCTCAAGGAATGTAACAAGGGGTACAGTGAGCCTTAACACCCCACAGGTGTTTGAAGACTTTTCATTAAAGTTAGATGTGTAAATGATTTTTTTTCCACTAAAATGCATTCCCCCCCCCATATTTTTCATTTTTACAAAGGGGTAAAAGGATAAAATGCCCCCCAAAATCTGTGACCCAATCTCTTCTGAGTATGGAAATACCCCATGTGTGGACATCAAGTGCACTGTCCGCGCACTACAATGCTTAGAAGAGAAGGAGTCACATTTGGCTTTTGGAAAGCAAAATTTGCTGAAATGGTTTTTGGGGCGCAGAAAAAAGACACATGGCATATTATTTTGGAAACTACACACCTCAAGGAATGCAACAAGGGGTACAGTGAGTCTTAACACCCCACAGGTGTTTGACGACTTTTCATTAAATTTGGATGTGTAAATGATTTTTTTTTTGTTCACTAAAATGCTGGTTTTCCCCAAAATTTTACATTTTTACAGGGGTTAATAGGAGAAAATTCCCCCCAATATTTGTAACCCCATCTCTTCTGAGTATGGAGGTATCCCATGTGTGGACGTCAAGTGCACTGCGGGCACACTACAATGCTTAGAAGAGAAGGAGTCACATTTGGCTTTTGTAAAGCATACTTTGCTGAAATGGTTTTGGGGGGCATGTCGCATTTAGGAAGCCCCTATGGTGCCAGAACAGCAATAAAAAAAACATGACATGCTATTTTGGAAACTACACCCCTCAAGGAATGTAACAAGGGGTACAGTGAGCCTTAACACCCCACAGGTGTTTGAAGACTTTTCATTAAAGTTAGATGTGTAAATGATTTTTTTTCCACTAAAATGCATTCCCCCCCCCCATATTTTTCATTTTTACAAAGGGGTAAAAGGATAAAATGCCCCCCAAAATCTGTGACCCAATCTCTTCTGAGTATGGAAATACCCCATGTGTGGACATCAAGTGCACTGTCCGCGCACTACAATGCTTAGAAGAGAAGGAGTCACATTTGGCTTTTGGAAAGCAAAATTTGCTGAAATGGTTTTTGGGGAGCAGAAAAAAGACACATGGCATATTATTTTGGAAACTACACACCTCAAGGAATGCAACAAGGGGTACAGTGAGTCTTAACACCCCACAGGTGTTTGACGACTTTTCATTAAATTTGGATGTGTAAATGATTTTTTTTTTGTTCACTAAAATGCTGGTTTTCCCCAAAATTTTACATTTTTACAGGGGTTAATAGGAGAAAATTCCCCCCAATATTTGTAACCCCATCTCTTCTGAGTATGGAGGTATCCCATGTGTGGACGTCAAGTGCACTGCGGGCACACTACAATGCTTAGAAGAGAAGGAGTCACATTTGGCTTTTGTAAAGCATACTTTGCTGAAATGGTTTTGGGGGGCATGTCGCATTTAGGAAGCCCCTATGGTGCCAGAACAGCAATAAAAAAAACATGACATGCTATTTTGGAAACTATACCCCTCAAGGAACGTAAAAAGAGGTACAGTGAGCCTTAACACCCCACAGGTGTTTGACGACTTTTCGTTAAATTTGGATGTGTAAATAATTTTTTTTCCCACTAAAATGTTGGTTTTCCCCCAAATTTTACATTATTTCAAGGGGTAATAGGAGAAAATGCCCCCCAACATTTTTAAGTATGGAAATACCCCATGTATGGACGTCAAGTGCACTGCAGGCGCAGTACAATGCTCAGAAGAGAAGGAGTCACATTTGGCTTTTGGAAAGCAAATTTTGCTGAAATGGTTTATGGGGGGAATTTCACATTTTTGAAGCCCCTATGCAGGTCCAGATCATCATTGGCGCTCATGGAGCGCCTGCTCAAGGCCCATGTCCTGCAGGGAGCCCCCATCACATTCGGGACATCCCTGTGTCCCGAAAAATCTTTTCAGGACACAAGGATGTCCCTTTTACCTCTCTGCTGCCCCGCGTTAATTTTAAAAACGCAAGGGCTGCCGGGAGGTAGCGCCCCGTGCGTGCGCCCATAGAATAGCGGAGCGGAACGGAGCAGTAAGTCACCACTTACCAGCATGTCATCTTCAGTGTTCCGACCACTGCTCCTCTCCGGAGGAGTGGTGGTCCGAACACTGGGGCAGCAAACAGGCATACAGCCGCCAGCCATACACTGTATATGGCTGAAGGCTGTATGTCTGTGGGGGAACTGTACTGCATTTAATGTGGGGAACTATACTGCACCTAATGTGGGGGAACTATACTGTACCTAAAGTGGGGGAACTATACTGCAACTAATGTGGGGAAACTATACTGCACCTAATGTGGGGGGAACTATACTGCACCTAATGTGGGGAACAATACTGCACCTAATGTGGGGAACTATACTGCACCTAATGTGGGGGAACTGTACTGCACCTAATGTGGGGAACTATACTGCACCTAATGTGGGGGAACTATACTGCACCTAATGCGGGGAACTATACTGCACCTAATGTGGGAACCTATACTGCCAACCTAATGTGGGGGAACTGTACTGCACCTAATGTGGGGAACAATACTGCCAACTTAATGAGGGGGAACAGTACTGCCAACCTAATGTGGTGGAACTGTACTGCACCTAATGTGGGAAACTATACTGCACCTAATGTGGGGAACTGTACTACACCTAATGTGGGGGAATTATACTGCACCTAATGGGGGGAACTATACTGCACCTAATGGGGGGAACTGTACTGCACCTAATGTGGGGAACTATACTGCACCTAATGTGGGGGAACTATACTGCACCTCATGGGGGGAACTATACTGCACATAATGTGGGGGAACTATACTGCACCTAATGTGGGGAACTATACTGAACCTAATGGGGGGGGGGAACTATACTGCACCTGGTAGGGGGAACTGTACTGCACCTAATGTGGGGAACTGTACTTCACCTAATGTGGGGGAACTATACTGCACCTAATGGGGGGAACTATGCTGCACGTAATGTGGGGAACTATGCTGCACCTAATGGGGGGAACTGTACTGCACCTAATGTGGGGAACTATACTGCACCTAATGTGGGGGAACTATACTGCACCTCATGGGGGGAACTATACTGCACATAATGTCGGGGAACTATTCTGCACCTAATGTGGGGAACTATACTGCACCTAATGGGGGGAACTATACTGCACCCAGTAGGGGGAACTGTACTGCACCTAATGTGGGGAACTGTACTGCACCTAATGTGGGGGAACTATACTGCACCTAATGGGGGGAACTATACTGCACCTAATATGCGGGAACTATACTGCACCTAATGTGGGGAACAGTACTGCACCTAATGTGGGGAACAGTACTGCACCTAATGTGGGGGAACTATACTGCCAACCTAATGTGGGGGAACTGTACTGCACCTAATGTGGGGAACTATACAGCACCTAATGTGGGGAACAGTACTGCACCTAATGTGGGGGAACTATACTGCCAACTTAATGTGAGGAACTGTACTGCACCTAACATGGGGAACTATACTGCGCCTAATGTGGGGGAACTATACTGCACCTAATGTGGGGGAATTATACTGCGCCTAATGGGGGAACTATACTGCACCTAATGTGGGGGAGCTATACTGCACCTAATGTGGGGAACTGTACTACGCCTAATGTGGGGGAACTGTACTACACCTAATGTGGGGGAACTGTACTGCACCTAATGTGGAGGAACTGTACTGCACCCCTAATGTAGGGGAACTGTACTGCACCTAATGTGCGGGGACTTATACAGCACCTAATGTGGGGGAACTACAACCTAATGCGGAGGAACTATACTGCCAACCTAATGTGGGGGAACTATACTGCACATAATGTGGGGGAACTATACTGCACCTAATGTGGGGGAACTGTCGGTGGGGGTTCCCCATCATAATGAAGTGCTCCGTCTTCCAGGCAGCCTTAATCTGGCCCTGCCCCTATGGTACCAGAATAGCAAAAAAAAAAAAAACACATGGCATACTATTTTGGAAACTACACCCCTCAAGGAACGTAACAAGGGGTACAGTGAGCCTTAACACCCCACAGGTGTTTGATAAATGTTCATTAAAGTGAAAAGGTGAAATTAGATTTTTTACACTAAAATGCAGTGGTTACCCCAAATTTTTCATTTTTACAAGTGGTAACAGGAGAAAATGTCACCATAAATTTGTAAATACATTTCTTTGGAGTAAGGACATACCTCATATTGGGATGTAATCAGCTCTGCAGGTGCACACAAGGTCTCGGAAGAGGAGCGCAGTCAGGGGCCTTTAGCATTTACATAGATACCTATGGAGCCAGAACAGAGGGACCCCCCCCCCTCAAGGATCACATTACATGGGGTACACTAAGTAAATAAAGTGGGGTACAGTGGGTCGTAAAATGATGAAATAGGTTATGTTCCCAGAATGATGATCCAGAGCATAGCCAAAACAAAAAAATATGCCCACCCCAAACCCTATGCTCTGAATCATCATTCTGGGAATGTGATGTGTGTGGCCGTCCCTAACATGTTGCCTCAAATGAGCACCCCGCTGTGGAGAGAGAGCGCTGCGCATTTGAGGCAGCATAGAAAAGTCCCCGATGATAGTGACTCAGTGACCCATTTTGGGAAAAAATACCCCCAGAGGTCTTATCAGGTTTTTGCTTTTTTATATGAAAGATTTTTTGGGGCAATTTAGTGGTTTATGGGCTTAAAATTTGGAATGTACTCTGGACTTTGTACATTGGGGTCAAATTATGGGAAATTAAAATGAATAATTAAAATGTAGTACTGCATGGCAGTGTGATACTCCCTGGAGCAGTTTTTAATGCAGAGTCCCGGATGATCGGGGCAAGTGTCACATTGAGTGGTGGAGTCCTTCCGTATCCCCCTCTTGTGACACACTCTTCATTTTTTTTGGAATCGTCTCTTCTTTCCAGATTGGGGGACCTCACCTGGAAAGTGTTGGCCTGAGACGATCCTGTGACCTATAACTTCAGCCTATCACCGGGACATCGCTGCGGGCAGTGATAGGCTGAAGCGCAGTGTGACGTACCGGGCTAAAGGAAGTAGGAAGTAAACAGCCCGGCCGAACGATCAGCTTTTGCGGAGCTCCGGGGCAACATATGGCGGTAAGTGAAAGTTTGTTTTGTCTTTTTTTGCCGCCCGAGCAGGACGGAATAGAAAAAGTCTGCGCCGGACATCTCCTTTAAGGGGTTAACAGGAACAAAATTGTACACCACTTAGATGTATGTATGTTGTATGCGCTTATTAGGGGAGAACAATGCGCTCCAGTACGCTTAAAACAGTATTTGTGCACAACACCAGCAGGTTTGAACTTTTGGCTGGCCTTTCACAGAGAAAAACTGTTCCAGGTTAAACCCCCCAAAAGGACGAGGGGGCACTCCCTCCGTCTGGAGAAGAAAAAGTTTAGTCTCAAGGGGCGACACGCCTTCTTTACCGTGAGGACTGTGAATTTATGGAACGGTCTCCCTCAGGAACTGGTCACAGCAGGAACAATTAACAGCTTTAAAACAGGGTTAGATACATTCCTGGAACAAAATAAGATTAATGCTTATGAAGAAATATAAAATCTCATCCCTTCCCCAATATCGCGCCACACCCCTACCCCTTAATTCCCTGATTGAACTTGATGGACATATGTCTTTTTTCGACCGTACTAACTATGTAACAGTATCTAATCCCTTAAGACTTTAAGGGTATGTTCACACTACGGAATTCCCACGGAATTCCACGGTGTGAACTTAACATTAGTGTGAATGGGTCTCCGCGAGATCCGTTCACACTGCGGAATTTCAGCAGCGGACAATTTCGCCGCTCAAATTGTTCTGCGCAAAGAAAGAACATGTTCATTCTTTGCATGGAAGTCTGCGAGTACTGCATGGCCGTCAATGGAGACGGCGCAGTGCCGCGCTGTCCTACCGCCGCCGTTTGCTGCCAGGCTGTATCTCCGCTCGCGGAATTCTGCGAGTGGAGATTCCGTTTACACTCTGTAGTGTGAACATACCCTAATAGGAACAAAATAGTACACCACTTAGATGTACGTATGTGGTATGCACTTATGAGGGGAGGACAATGTGCTCCAGTATGCTTTAAACAGTATTTGTGTACAACACTAGCCGGTGTGTACATTTGGCTGGCCTTTCACAGTATCTAGGCCCTTAATATTTTAACAGGAACAAAATAGTATACTACTTATGAAAGGGGGACAATACACTCCAGTACGCTTAAAACAGTATTTGTCTACAACACCAACAGGTGTGTACTATTAGCTGGCCTTTCACAGCATTTAGGCTCTTAAAGGGGTACTCACGTGGAAAACTTTTTCTTTTTAAATCAACCGGTGCCAGAAAGTTAAACAGATTTGTAAATCCCTTCAATTAAAAAATATTAATCCTTCCAGTACTTTTTAGGGGCTGTATACTAAAGAGAAATCCAAATAAGAAATGCATTTTCTCTGATGTCATGACCACAGTGCTCTCCGCTGACCTCTGCTGTCTATTTTAGAAACTGTCCAAGGCAGGAGAAAAACCCCACAGCAAACATATGCTGCTCTGGACAGTTCCTAAAATGGACAGCAGAGGTCAGCAGAGAGCACTGTGGCCATGACATCAGAGGAAATGCATTTCTTTTTTGGATTTCTCTTTATTATACAGCCACTAAAAAGTACTGGAAGGATTAAGATTTTTTAATAGAAGTCTTTAACAGAAACAAAATAGTACACCCCTGAGATGTATGTATGTGGTATGCACTTATGAGGGGAGGAAAATGCACTCCAGTATGCTTAAAACAGTATTTGTCTACAACACCAGCAGTACACACCAGTGCTGCAGAACACAGTCGCTGTGTACTACACCCAAAATTGCACTTTTTCTCTCAATCTCACTCCTTTCCCTATCAGTGCTTATAGGCAGGATTTTGGCTTGAGGTGAATCACTGCTGTTCTGTGCAACACACTGCTCTCCGTCCCTTTCTGTAATAGAACGCTGTAGTAACTGGGTGGTGAATCACTGCTGTTAAAATTATTTTCTGTGCAACACACACTGCTCTCTTTCCCTCTCTCTGTGCAACAGAACACTGATGTGACTGGTACGTTAATTGCTGCTGGAAAAATGCTTTTCTGTGCAACACACAGCGCTGTCTATCCCTCTGCATCTCTCTGCAACAAAAGACTGAAATGACTGGCCTCAAGATGGCTGCCAATTATACAGGACTGTGACATCACAGGGGTTAATGGCTGCTGATAGGCTGCATGCTGCATGTGATTCAGGGTCATCCCGCCGACCCTTGTTTCTGCCTTCTCAGGATTCCTTGCCCCATGGCCTCACATGTGGATCCGCCATTTTTGATGTCCTGGAGCCTGGACCGCACTAAATGGAGTTTAATGAAGTGATTTGCGCTATCGAATTGCGGTGACATTCACATTCATTGCAAATCGAACTTTTCCTGAAATTTGTAACAAATTCGGATTTGTCAGATTCGATTCGCTCATCCCTAATTGTCAACTTTGTGGAAAACAACATTTACTGTATTTTTCCCATGTGCAATGCCATAAAATTAAGTGTCCTTTACAATCCTTTGTTTATAATATGAGCTGAAATTATATGTATTGTTCTTGTGCATTAAAATAATAAAACACGAGTATTCTTCCTGTGAGGTGATATATTTAACCCAGCAGGAAGCAATGAGAGTAAATCAGAAACTCAGAATTATAATAGGCACAAGTTAATACCGGCATCTAGCCAAGCAATTTCTATTGTCTCCACTATACATTGCAGACAAAGGCTTTATAGTAATTCTTATAATATTTGTGAGATTTTAAAGATGACATCGTAGGCATTTATTGATTTAAAGATACTCATTGGTTTTGATTATTAGTAGGCAGCACATACCTTATACATTAACCCCTTAAGGACCCAGGGTTTTTTAGTTTTTGCACCCTTGCTTTTTTTCTCATCACCTTCTAAAAATCATAACGCTTTCAATTTTGCACCTACCAACCCAAATGAGGGCTTATTTTTTGCACCACCATTTGTACTTTGTCATGACATCAATCATTACGTCAAAACCATATTTTTCCATATACAGTGATGTTTGGGGGGCTCATTTTTTGCATTGTGATCTCACGTTTTTATCGGTTTGATGGGACTTTTTGATCGCTTTTTATCATTTTTTGGGGGGTATACAATGTGACCAAAATTTTTTTTTACGTGTACCCCATAGACCGTGCAGTTTAATTAACATTATATTTTTATAGTTAGAATATTTACGTATGCGGTGATACCACATATGTTTATTTTTATTTTTGTTTACATTTTTATTAAATGGTGATAAAAGGGGGGTGATTCAAACTTTTATTACTGAGGGGGTTAAATAACATTTATTAACTTTTATTTGTTAACTTTTTTTTACCCTTTTTTTTGTCCCCATAGGGGACTATTACTTGCAATCCTTGGATTGCATACACTGTTCAATGCTATGCCATAGCATAGCATTGATCAGTGTTATTGGTGCTCTGCTGCTCCAGCCTGGATCTCAGGTATGGAGCAGCAGAGCGACGATTGGTACGACAGGAAGCAAGGTAAGAAGCCTCCCAGCTGTTTGGGACGCTGCAATTTCACTGCAGTCTTCCTTGAGCTCTCTTTCCCTCCTGCAAAGAATTCCCCTCCCACTACATCCCGTAGTTTGTTCTGATCTAGCCGTCACTAGAGACAGATTTCCTATGATGACAGGCAGTGAACAGCAGATTGCAGAGAAGTAAGACATTTAGTGACCAAGACTTTCAGTTGTTTTTCGGGGTAAAGATGATGATTTTTGGTAAGGTAAGTGACTTAAAAATATATTAGAATCACAAATGGAGGGAAGCTTTTTGAGACAACATTGAACTTTTAACTCCTCCCAGATTCATGACGTTCCGGTACTTCATGGGTCAGGTGAGGTGAATATGGCACAGGCCCACGTGTCAGGTCCAGGTCATAACCAGCAGATGCCCACTGCTATTAGCAGCTGAGATCTTTCAGTAATAACGGACATCAGAGCTGGTTCCGATGTCTGTCATTTAAATGGTTAAATGCTGTAATCAATAGTGATCACAGCATTTCAACATTAAATGCTGGTCATCTCGGCTGTCTAGGAGACCCACTGGCAGTCTGCGATGTAATCACAGGCTGCCGAGGGGTTGCTGTGGGAGAATGGGGACTTACCCATCCGTCCTGTTGCTCAGTGGATAGAGGATTTCTTAAAGCTTCCTTAGGCAGCCCTTAGCAATTGAGCGCTGATGGCACTGATCAATGTAATGCAATAGCATTATATTGATCTATGTAAGCCATCTAATAATTTCTTATTATTAAAGGGGTACACCCGTGGAAAACTTTTTTTTTTAAATCAACTTGTGCCAGAGAGTTAAACAGATTTGTAAATTACTTCTATTTAAAAATCTTAATCATTCCAGTACTTTTTAGGGGCTATATACTACAGAGGAAATGCTTTACTTTTTAGATTTCTCTGATGTCATGACCACAGTGCTCTCTGCTGACCTCTGCTGTCCATTTTAGGAACTGTCCAGAGCAGGAGAAAATCCCCATAGCAAATATATGCTGCTCCTAAAATGTTCCTAAAATGGACAGCAGAGGTCAGCAGAGAACACTTTGGTCATGACATCAGAGAAATCTAAAAAGTAAAGCATTTCCTCTGTAGTATATAGCCCCTAAAAAGTACTGGAAGGATTAATATTTTTTAATAGAAATAATTTGCAAATCTTTTTAACTTTCTGGCACCAGTTGATTACGGGAGTACCCCTTTAAGTGTTAAAAAAATATAAAAAGGTTTTGAAAAATATTCAAAAGGTCCCCACCTAATAAATATTTTAATCCCCCCTTTCCCCATTTTTCATATAAAACACTGTAAACAAATTTTTTGGTATTGCCAAGTGCGTAATTGTCCAAACTATTATTTTATTACATTCCTGATCCTGCATGGTGAACGGCGTAAAAAAAATTCCTGATGTTTGGTCACATCACATCCCAGAAAAAAACATAATAAAAAGAGATTAAAAAGTCACATATACCCAATAGTGGAACCATTAAAAAAAAAACATCACATGACACAAAAAACAAATCCTAACACAGCTTTGTAGGTGGAAGAATAAAAAGTTATAGTTTTCAATTTTTTTTTACGTTAAAACTAAACAAAAATTATTCTAGTTTGGTGTCATTGGAATTATACTGACTCAAAGAATAAACATAGCATGTCAGATTTACTGTATTGTGAACTCTATGAAAAAATAATTGTCCAACAAAATTGCGCAATTCCATGATTTTTATTAAGTATCTTAATAACCTTATTACGTAGTTTATACGGTTAAAAAGAAGAAAGCAGTCCATAAAGTTCAACCTAAAACCTTACTGTGGATCCAGAGAATAGAAAAACATGAGGATAATGCCAATTGCCCAATAACAGAGGTAAAATTCCTTCCTGACTCCAATATGGCGATCAGAAGAAATCCCTGGACCAACATTTTATCCCCATAAAACTAGTATCCTGACCTGCAATATTTTTTAAGAAGAAAAACCCCCTTGAATTTGTTTATTTAATAAGACATCAAAACATCATATTGCAGAGAGTTCCATAGTCTCACTGCTCTTACACTAAAGAATCTTTGTCTGTGATGATGGTGAAGCCTTCTTTCTTCTAGACCAGTGTTTCCCAACTTTTATTGGCTTGGGGCACTCCTCCGAATTTTTTTTTCGCGGGGCACCCCATCCGAAGTTGACGAGCAAAAAAAAAAAAAAAAGGGAAAAAGCTGCAATACACAACATCTATTTATCTGTGGTTATGTAGATTACAGTGAGTGCTGCTGCACAGCAACTCACAAATGACGTCTTCTCTAATAAAGGTCGTTCCCTTTTCTTCTCCATCTGGTCTGGGCCATCATGATGATTTCTTCCCGCCACAATTCTTCACCATTTCACCATTAACCCTGCAAAATAAACCAATTAAGCACTGCAGTTTTCCAGCATCAGCTTACAGATTCTCCTTTTAGAAGTGAGGAGGAATACAGGATAGGTGTATAGGTGTAAAGGGGTAACAGAGGGGTGTAAAAAGGTGTACATTGGTGACAGGTGTGTAGAGGAGTGTACATGGGTGACAGGGGTTCGTATGGGGTGACAGATGGGGGTAGACGGGTGTACAAGGGTAACAGATGTGTGTAGACGAGTGTACATGGGTGACAGGGGGGTATAGGGGGTGACAGAGGGGTGAACAGGAGTGACAAGGTGGTAACAGAGGGGTGGAAAGGGTGACAAAGGGACAGAGGGGTGAATAGGGGGTGGACATGGGGGACAAGGATGTGGTCAGAGCGGTGGACAGAGGGGGGTGAACATGGGTGACAGGGGGATGGACAGGAATGACAGAGGGGTGAATAGGGGGGTGGCCAAGGTGGACATGGATGACAGGAGGGTGGACATGGGTGACAAGGGGGTATAAGAGGGGTGGACAGGAGTGAAAGAGAGGGGTGGATGGGGGTGACAACGGGACAGAGGGGTGAATATGGGGGGTGGACGTGGGTGACAGAGTTGTAGATAAGGGGGTGGTCAGAGGGATGGACGGTGGGGGGACATGGGTGACAGGAAGATGGACAGGGGTAACAGAGGGGTGGCCAAGGTGGACATGGATGACATGGATGACATGGGGGTGGACATGGGAGACAGGGAGGGTGAACAGGGTTGACAGGGGTCAGAGGGGTGGATAGGGGTGAAAATAGGGTAAAAGAGGGGTGGACAGGAGTGACAGAGAGGGGTGAACAGTGGTGACAGGGGGTCAAAGGGGTGGACAGGGGTGACAAGGGGGGTAAAAGAGGGGTGGACAGGGGTGACAAAATGACAGAGGGGTGAATAGGAGTGGACATGGGTGGCAGAGGAGTAGACTGGGGGGTGGTCAGAGGGGTGGACAGGGGGGGTGAACATGGGTGAAAGGGGGATGGACAGGGGTGACAGAGGGGTGGCCAAGGTGGACATGGATGACAGGAGGGTGGACAGGGGAGACAGGGGGGTGGACATGGGAGACAGGGTCGGTGAACAGGAGTGACAGGGGGTGGACAATGTAGACAAGGTGGATAAAATAGGGGTGACAAAGGGACAGAGGGGTGGATAGGGGGGTGGACATGGGTGACAGGGGGGTGGACAAGAGTGACAAAGGGGTGGACATGGGTGACGGGGGGGTGGACATGGGTGACAAGGAGGTGGACATGGGTGATGGGGGGTGAACATGGATGACTGGGGGGACACATGGATGACAGGGGGGGGACACGTTTGAGAAGGGGTAACAGGGGGGGTGGAAAGGGTACAGTACCTGCAAGCCAGCACGGGAATCTGGCGCAGCTTCCACTGCCAGTTCTTCTCCTCTCCATCAGGGTACCATTTTCGGCCTCACTCACTGCACCACAAGTAGGAAGGAGGACGCTGAGGGACGCTGGGGGATGCTGTTTGCGCAGTGCGCACGCACAAGCTTCCCTTCCCCCCCTGCGGCGCTGGCGCCGTGAGTCACAGGCATGCAGGACTGGGCAGGAAATTTTTAAATGTTAAATTAAAATTGATGGCAAAAACCCGTCTTGGTCCTGTAATCCTCCCATACCATTAATTATCTTTGGTACGACTAAGAGCGCATATCGCGCTTGAAACGCGTTACTTGTTCTATTCCTGTATCCTATGGATTAAAGATTCTTGCTTTTACCTGCATATGAGCTGGATCCGTCTTTCCTTATTTTCATTAATTATCTTTGTCACCCTCTTCTGTACCCCCTCCTGTTCAGCCATGTCCTTCTTATATACAGGTGACAAAGATTGGACACAATACTCCATGTGTTATCTGACTAATGATTTATACAGAGGCAAAACTATGTCCTTGTCACGAGCCTCTATGCCTCTCTTGATCCATCTCATGACTTTGTTAACCTTGGTAGCAGCTGCCTGGCACTGGCCACTAAAGTTCAGCTTACTGTCCACCAGTAACCCAAGTCATTTTCGGTAGTAGTTTCACCTAATGTTTTATAATTTAGCACATTTTATATGTTGTTTTTACATCTATTCACATTAAACATTTGCAATGTCTGTCCCCAAGCCTTCAGCTTCCCCAGATCCCTCTGTAATTTTTCATGGACCAGTTCAGGTTTGAAGTGGATTTGAAGGGCCTTCATATTTGAAATGCCCCACAAATGTCCACAATATAAAAACTGCACCCCTCAAAGTATTCAAAATGACATTCAGTAAGTGTGTTAACCCTTTAGGTGTTTCACAGGAATAACAGCAAAATAAAGGAGAAAATTCAAAATCTTCATTTTTTACACTCGCATGTTCTTGTAGACCCAGTTTTTGAATTTTTACAAGAGGTAAAAGGAGACAAATCCTCTCAAAATTTGGAACACAATTTCTCTCGAGTAAGGAAATACCTCATATGTGGATGTCAAGTGTTCGACGGGCACTGTAGAGGGCTCAGAAGGGAAGGAGCGACAATGGGATTTTGGAGAGTGAGTTTTTCCTGAAATGGTTTTTGGGGGCAATGTCTCATTTAGGAAGCCCCTATGGTGCTAGAACAGCAGAAAACCCACCACATGGCATACCATTTTGGAAACTACACCCCTCAAGGCATGTAACAAGGGGTCCAGTGAGCCTTAACACCCCACAGGTGTTTGATGACTTTTTTTTTTGCATTTTTTCCCCCAAATTTACCATTTTTATAAAGGGCAATGGGAGAAAATGCCCCCAAAAATGTGTAACCTCATCTCTTCTGAGTATGTAAATTCCCCATGTTAGGATGTAAAATGCTCTGCAGGAGAACTACAATGCTCAGAAGAGAAGGAGTCACATTTGGCTTTTTGAAAGCAAATTTTGCTGAAATGGTTTTTGGGGGGCATGTCGCATTTAGGAAGCCCCTATGGTGCCAGAACAGCAAAAAACACATGGCTTACTATTTTGAAAAACTACACCCCTCAAGGAACGTAACAAGGGGTATAGTGAGCCTTAACACCTCACAGGTATTCACTAAAATGCTGGTTTTTCCCCAAATTTTACATTTTTACAAGGGGTAATAGGAGAAAATTACCCCAAAAATTTGTAACCCCATTTCTTCTGAGTATGGAAATACCCCATGTGTGGACGTCAAGTGCTCTGCTGGCGCACTACAAAGCTCAGAAGAGTAGGAGTGCCATTGAGCTTTTGGAAAGGGAATTTGTTTGGAATTGAAGTAAGGGGCCAAGTGAGTTTACAAAGCCCCCCCCCCCCGTGGTGCCAGAACAGTGGACCCCCCCACATGTGACCCCATTTTGGAAACTACACCCCTCACAGAATTTAATAAGGGGTGCAGTGAGTATTTACACTCCACTGGCGTTTGACAGATCTTTGGAACAGTGGGCTGAGTAAATGAAAAATTACATTTTTCATTTTCACAGACCACTGTTCCAAAAATCTGTCAGACACCTGTGGGGTGTAAATGCTCACTGCACCCCTTATTACATTACATGAGGGGTGTAGTTTCCAAAATGGGGTCACATGTGGGAGGGGTCCATTGTTCTGGCACTATGGGGGCTTTGTAAACACACGTGGCCTTCAATTCTGGACAAATTTTCTCTTCAAAATCCCAATGGTGCCCGCAGAGCACTTTACATCCACATATGGGGTATTTATATACTCAGAAGAAATGGGGTTACAAATTTTGGTGGGCTTTTTCCTATTTTCCCTTGTGAAAATGAAAAATGTAGGGTAACACCAGCATTTTAGTGAAAATGTTTATTTTTTATTTTTTCCCATCCAACTTTAATGAAAATTCGTGAAACACCTTTGGGGTGTTAAAGTGTTAAGGTTACCTCCGACGTGACCCACGTACTTAATCCAGGTGCGTGCGTCCATGCCAGTGTATCGGCTTGTGGAAGCGCATCTCGTGCGCGAAACAGTTCTGTCCCGAGACCCCTGCCTCTGACCCCTGCCCACTGTACCCGAGTTATGCACCTATCAAGATAATAAAGAACCCTGAATGGTGAGTGCTGGCAACTGTTTTTTCTCTCAGTTGCTTTTGTTAAAGTTCACTATACCCCTTGTTACATTCCGTGAGGGGTGTAGTTTCCAAAATGGGGTCACATGTGAGTATAAATTTTTTGCGTTTATGTCAGAACCGCTGTAAAATCAGCCACCCCTGTGCAAATCACCACATTAAGTCTCAAATGTACATAGTGCGCTCTCACTCCTGAGCCTTATTATGCGGCCACAGAGCATTTTACGCCCACATATGGGGCATTTCTGTATTCAGGAGAAATTGTGTTACATATTTTGGGGGTCTTTTTTTCCTTTTACCTCTTATGAAAATAAAAAGTAAAGGGCAACACCAGCATGTTAGTGTAACATTTTTATTTTTTACAGTAACAGGCTGGTGTAGACCCCAACTTTTCCTTTTCATAAGGGGTAAAAGGAGAAAAAGCCCCCCAAAATTTGTAGTGCTCCTGAGTACGGAAATACCCCATATGTGGCACTAAACTGTTTCCTTGAAATTCGACAGGGCTCCGAAATGAGAGAGCGCCATGCGCATTTGAGGACAAAATTAGGGATTGCATAGGGGGGGACATAGGGGTATTCTACGCCAGTGATTCCCAAACAGGGTGCCTCCAGCTGTTGCTAGCATGTCAGTGACAGTCAGTGGCTGTCCGTAAATGAAATTTGCCGCAGCTCATACTTGAAGCAGGAAACTTACTGTAAACCTGCCCGTGTGAATGTACCCTGTACATTCACATGGGGGGGGGGGAAACCTCTGGCTGTTTCAAAAGCACAACTCTAAGCATGCACTGACAGATCGTGCATGCTGGGAGTTGTAGTTTTGCAACAGCTGGAGGCACACTGGTTGGAAAACCTTCAGTTAGGTTCTGTTACCTAACTCAGTATTTTCCAATCAGTGTGCCTCCAACTGTTGCAAAACTACAACTCCCAGCATGTACCGATCGCCGAAGTGCATGCTGGGAAATGTAGTTATGCAACAGCTGGAGGTACGCAACTACAACTCCCAGCATGCCGAGACAGCTGTTTGCTGTTTGGGCATGCTGGGATTTGCAGTTTTGCAACATCTGGAGGGCTACAGATTAGAAACCACTGCACAGTGATCTCCAAACTCTGGCCCTCCAGATGTTGCAAAACTAAAAATCCCAGCATGCCCAGACAGCAAACTGCTATGTGGGCATGCTGAGAGTTGTAGTTTTGCAAGATCAAGAGGGCCACAGTTCACTGCACAGTGATCTCCATACTGTAGCCCTCCAGCTGTATCAAAACTATAAATCCCTGCATGACAGCTGTCTGGGCATGCTGGGAGTTGTAGTTTTGCAACATCTGGAGGGCAACAGTGTAGAGACCACTGTACAGTGGTCTCAAACTGTAGCCCTCTAGATGTTGCTAGGCAACTTACCGGCTTCCGTCGGATCCAGGGAGCCAGCTGCACGACATGCCGCCCGCCGATCTCTGACACCGATCGTCACCCGCAGCCTTGCCCGCAGGGTAAGTGGACTTCGTCGCCGGTCCTCTTCAGTTTCCCCATCCTGCCCCGCCTATTGTGGGTGGGCAGAACGGGGAAAACGAAAAGTTAACCCCCCCGCCCCCATCTGCTATTGGACGTCGCTTCTAGATGCCCAATAGCAGAGATAGGAGGGGTGGCACCCCTGCCACCTCACTCCTATCCCTTCAGGGGGATCGTGGGTGTCTTGGACAACCGCAATCCCCCTTATTTTCCGGGTCATCGAGTCACCATATACCCGTATGACCCGGAATAGCTGGAAATCGCAAGTGTAAATTCTGTGTAAAGTCTGATATCAGCAGTCACCCCGGTCCCCGCCCGGCGCGCAGCGGGGACCGAAATTCCCACGATCGTACAGGTACGCTCTTGGTCCTTAACCCCTTAAGGACCAAGGACGTACCGGTACGTCCTTGGTCCTGCTCTTCTGATATAACGCGGGGTTACACAGTAACCCCGCGTCATATCACGGCGGGCCCGGCGTCATAGTGAAGCCGGGACCCGCCTCTAATAGCGCGCAGCGCCGATCGCGGTGCCGCGCGCTATTAACCCTTTAGCCGCTCGCTAAAAGTGAAAGTTCCCGGCTAGCTCAGTCGGGCTGTGCGGGATAGCCGCGGCTAATCGCGGCATCCCGAACAGCTGACAGGACAGCGGGAAGGCCCCTTCCTGCCTCCTCGCTGTCCGATCGCCGAATGACTGCTCAGTGCCTGAGATCCAGGCATGAGCAGTCATGTGGCAGAATCGTTGATCACTGGTTTCTTATGAGAAACCAGTGATCAGCATAGGAGATCAGTGTGTGCAGTGTTATAGGTCCCTATGGGACCTATAACACTGCAAGGAAAAGTGGGGAAAAAAAGTGAATAAAGATCATTTAACTCCTCCCCTATTAAAAGTTTGAATCACCCCCCTTTTCCAATAAAAAAAAAAAACTCAGTGTAAATAAAAATAAAAATAAACATATATGGTATCACCGCGTGCGGAAATGTCCGAATTATAAAAATATATCATTAATTAAATCGCTCGGTCAATGGCGTGCGCGCAAAAAAATTCCAAAGTCCAAAATAGTGCATTTTTGGTCACTTTTTATATCATTTTATATCTATAAGTCCTATCAATGCAAATACACGGAAAAATAAAAAAGTTATAGGGGTCAGAAGATGACAATTTTAAACGTATTAATTTTCCTGCATGTAGTTATGATTTTTTCCTGAAGTCCGACAAAATCAAACCTATATAAGTAGGGTACCATTTTAATCGTATGGACCTACAGAATAAATATCAGGTGTCATTTTTACCGAAATATGTACTAAGTAGAAACAGAAGCCCTCAAAAGTTACAAAACAGCGTTTTTTTTTCAATTTTGTCGCACAATGATTTTTTTTTTCCTGTTTCACCGTAGATTTTTGGGCAAAATGACTGATGTCATTACAAAGTAGAATTGGTGGCGCAAAAAATAAGCCATCATATGGATTTTTAGATGCAAAATTGAAAGAGTTATGATTTTTTAAAGGCAAGGAGCAAAAAACAAAAATGCAAAAACGGAAAACCCCCCGGTCCTTAAGGGGTTAAGTACCAGGGAGCAAAAGCGTACCTGTACGCCCTTGGTCCTTAACAGGTTAAAAAACACAATTTAACTCCAAATCATTCGCACTTCTGTGAAATCACATTGTCCACTCAGGAAGCAACACAATCAATCAATTTCACATGCTGTTGTGAAAATGGAACAGACAACAGGTGGAAATTATAAGCAATTAGCAAGACACCCACAACAAAGGAGTGGTTCTTCTGGTGGTGACCACAGACCACTTCTCAGTTCCTATGCTTCCTGGCTGATGATTTGATCACTTTTGAATGCTGGCAGTGCTTTCACTCTAGTAGTAGCATGAGACAGAGTCCTCAACCCACACAAGTGGCACCAGAGCATGTAGGCGCTACCAGGAGACAGGCCAGTACATCAGGAGACATGGAGGAGGCTGTAGGAGGGCAACAACCCAGCAGCAGGACTGCTACCTCCGCCTTTGTGCAAGGTGGAGCACCACCAGAGCCCTGCAAAATGACCTCCAGCAGGCAACAAATGTGCATGTGTCCACTCAAACGGTCAGAAACAGACTCCATGAGGGTTGTATGAGGGCCCGACGTCCACAGGTGGGGGTTGTGCTTACAGCCCAACACCGTGCAGGAAGTTTGGCATTTGCCAGAGAACACCAAGATTGGCAAAAATTGCCACTGGCGCCCTGTGCTCTTCACAGATGAAAGCAGGTTCACACTGAGCACATGTGGCAGACGTGACAGAGTCTGGAGACACCGTGGAGAACGTTCTGCTGCCTTCAACATCCTCCAGCATGACCGGTTTGGCGGTGGGTCAGTAATGGTGTGGGGTGGCATTTCTTTGGGTGGCCGCACAGCCCTCCATGTGCTTGCCAGAAATAGCCTGACTGCCATTAGGTACCGAGATGAGATCCTCAGACCCCTTGTGAGACCATATGCTGGTGCGGTTGGCCCTTGTTTCCTCCTAATACTAGACCTCATGTGGCTGGTGTGTGTCAGCATTCCTGCAAGAGGAAGGCATAGATGCTATGGACTGGCCCGCCCGTTCCCCAGACCTGAATACGATTGAGCACATCTGGGACATCATGTCTCGCTCCATCCGCCAATGCCACGTTGCACCACAGACTGTACAGGAGTTGGTGGATTCTTTAGTCCAGGTCTGGGAGGACATCCCTCAGGAGACTACTGCCATCTCATCAGGAGCATGCCCAGGCATTGTTGGGAGGTCATACGGGCACGTGGAGGCCAAACACACTACTGAGCCTCATTTTGACTTATTTTAAGGACATTACATCAAAGTTGGATCAGCCTGTAGTGTGGTTTTCCACTTTGATTTTGAGTGTGACTCCATATCCAGACCTCCATGGGTTGATAAATTTGATTTCCATTGATAATTTTTGTGTGATTTTGTTGTCAGCACATTCAACTATGTAAAGACGAAAGTATTTCATATGATTAGTTAATTAATTCAGATGTAGGATGTGTTATCTTAGTGTTCCCTTTATTTTTGAGCAGTGTATGCTGCAGTTTATAAAATTGCATGGTAGGTGGGGATTCTATGACAAATTTTACTTTGGGGCTCAGGAGCTTCAAGGTATGACTCTGCTGCTATATAGGATCAGCCTTAAGGTCATATGAAATCATATGTACCTAAAAAAAAATGAAGACCTCCAACAATCTTTTTAACCCCTTAACCCCTTAAGGACCGGGGTTTTTTCCGTTTTTGCATTTTCGTTTTTTGCTCCTTGCCTTTAAAAAATCATAACTCTTTCAATTTTGCACCTAAAAATCCATATGATGGCTTATTTTTTGCACCACCAATTCTACTTTGTAATGACGACAGTCATTGTGCCAAAAAATCTACGGTGAAACGGGAAAAAAAATCATTGTGAGACAAAATTGAAAAAAAAAACGCCATTTTGTAACTTTTGGGGGCTTCCGTTTCTACGTAGTACATTTTTCGGTAAAAATGACACCTTACCTTTATTCTGTAGGTCCATATGATTAAAATTATACCCTACTTATACAGGTTTGAATTTGTCGCACTTCTGGAAAAAATCATAACTTCATGCAGAAAAATTTATACGTTTAAAATTGTCATCTTCTGACCCCTATAACTTTTTTATTTTTCTGTGTATGGGGCGGTATGAGGGCTCATTTTTTGCGCCGTGATCTGAAGTTTTTAACGGTACCATTTTTGCATTGATAGGACTTATTGATCGCTTTTTATTCATTTTTTCATGATATGAAAAGTGACCAAAAATGCACTATTTTGGACTTTGGAATTTTTTTGCGCGCACGCCATTGACCGTGCGGTTTAATTAACGATATATTTTTATAATTCGGACATTTCCGCACGCGGCGATACCATTTATGTTTATTTTTATTTTTATTTACACTGTGTTTTTTCTTTTATGGGAAAAGGGGGGTGATTCAAACTTTTAATAGGGAAGAGGTTAAATGATGTTTATTCACTTTTTTTTTGCACTTTTTTTTTGCAGTGTTATAGGTCCCATAGGGACCTATAACACTGCACACACTGATCTTTTACATTGATCACTGGTTTCTCATAAGAAACCAGTGATCGATGATTCTGCCGCATGACTGCTCATGCCTGGATCTCAGGCACTGAGCTGTCATTCGGCGATCGGACAGCGAGGAGGCAGGTAGGGGCCCTCCCGCTGTCCTGTCAGCTGTTCGGGATGCCGCGATTTCTCCGCGGCTATCCCGAACAGCCCACTGAGCTAGCCGGCATGCTTTCGGTTTCACTTTAGACGCGGCGTTCAACTTTGAACGCCGCGTCTAAAGGGTTAATAGCGCGCGGCACAGCGATCAATGCCGCGCGCTATTAGCCGTGGCCCCGCGTTATAGATCGGGAGTGGACACATGACGTTCCAGTACGTCATGTGTCCTTAAGGGGTTAAGGACCAGGGGGTTTTCCGTTTTTGCACTTTCATTTTTTCCTCCTTACCTTTAAAAAATCATATCTCTTTAAATTTTGCACCTAAAAATCCATATGATGGCTTATTTTTTGTGCCACCAATTCTACTTTGTAATGACATCAGTCATTGTCCCAAAAAATCAATGTGCGACAAAAGTAAAGAAAAAACACAATTTTGTAGATTTTGGGGGCTTCCGTTTCTACGCAGTGCATATTTCGGTAAAAATGACACCTTATCTTTATTCTGTAGGTCCATACGATTAAAATGATCCCCTCCTTATATAGGTTTGATTTTGATGTACTTCTGGAAAAAATCATAACTACATGCAGGAAAATTTATACGTTTAAAATTGTTATCTTCTGACCTCTATAACTTTTTAATTTTTTCACGTACGGGGCGGTATGAGGGCTAATTTTTTGCGCCGTGATCTGAATTTTTTGCGCGTATGCCATCGACCGTACGGTTTAATTAATTATATATTTTTATAATTCGGACATTTCCACACGCGGCGATACCACACAGGTTTATTTTTATTTACCCTGTTTTTTTTTTATATGGGAAAAGGGGGTGATTCAAACTTTTATTAGGGAAGGGGTTAAATGATCATTATTCACTTTATTTTCCACTTTTTTTTTGCGATGTTACATCTCCCATAGGGGCTATAACACTGCACATACTGATCTTTTACAGTGATTAATGGTTTCTCATAGGAAACCATTGATCAATGATTCTGCTGCTTCACTGCTCATGCCCAGATCTCAGGCACTGAGCAGTCATACGGCGATCGGACAACAGGAGGCAGGTAAGGGGACCCTCCTGCTGTCCCACAGCTGTTCGGGATGCCGCAATTTCACTGCGGCCATCCTAAACAGCTCCCTGAGCTAACCGGCATTGGTTTACTTTCACTTTAGATGCGGCGTTCAACTTTGAATGCCGCGTCTAAAGGGTTAATAGCGCACGGCACCGCGATCAGTGCCGCATGCTATTAGCCATGGGTCCCAGCCGTTGTTGGAGGCTGGGCCCGACCCGCTATGATGCGGGGCCACACCGTGGCCCCTGCGTTATAGTAAGAAAGTGGACTCAGGACGTATGGGTACGTCCTTGGTCCTTAAGGGGTTAACACTTGCATGACTGAATATTTTTAAGGTCTTAAAGGGTTACTCCAGTGGAAAACTATTTTTTTTTTGTCAATTAATGCCAGAAAGTTAAACAGATTTGTAAATTGCTTCTATTAAAAAAACGTAATCCTTCCAGTACTTATCAGCTCCTGTATACTACATAGGAAGTTGAGTTGTTCTTTTCTGTCTGACAACAGTGCTTTCTGCTGACACCTCTGTCCATGTCAGGAACTGTCCAGAGTAGGAGCAAATCCCTATAGCAAACCTATCTTGCTCTGGACAGTTCATGACATGGACAGAGGTGTCAGCAGAGAGCACTGTGGTCGGACAGAAAATAAATTTGAAAAGAAAGGAACTTCCAGTGAAGCATACAGCAGCTGATAAGTACTGGAAGGATTAAGATTTTTTAATAGAAGTAATTTACAAATCTATATATATACTTTCTATATAAAATTGTTTTCGACCGGAGTACTCCTTTAAAGCCTTGAGCAAAATGTTCAAATCTTGCATTGTAAGGCTTAACAAGTTCACACTGTGTAAGATTTCCTGGTTTGTTTGTTTTTACGCACATATTTATTTCTTCGCTGATTATGGCAAAAAATGTTTTGTAAAAATAAAGTTAGGTATATTAGCTAAATACATTTTTGGGTGCAGCCTGACCTAGTGATTGGGATACAAACTTACAATTAAATAGATAACTGAGGATACAAAACATTATATTCCAAATGGAATGACCATATTGTTATTTAAGTTTTATAATTAGATTGATGGTCTAATACTTAAAAAAAAAAAAAAAAAAATATATATATATATATATATATATATATATATATATATATGTATATATAAAAAACGAATGGCAACCGCACTCCCATATGTTGCAAAAAAAGTGGTCTTTATTCACACAAACGTGAAAATGGCGACGTTTCGGCTAGCTCACCTAGCCATTATCAAGCAATACAATGTGCAAACTGGTGAGTATATGTGGCCGCGCAGGGCCAGTCAATTAATGACGTCATTATACAAACACATTCAACTCAGTACATCAAACTTAATAAATAATGATCAAAGTGCAATCAGTGTATCAATAGGGCCTCCCATATCGGGACGCTATAGTGTCCAATAGTTAAAAACTGTATAAAAAACACTGTGCATTATACAACATGTGCGTGTGTCCACGTGCAAGTGCGCATTCTTGATTGTCTGGGCGGGGGCACGGGCACTCACCGGATCGGTCCAGGAGACAGCATGCAAACAAAGGCCATGTGTTATGGCGACGAGACGCCGATCCTGTCGGCGTTCACTCTGGAGGCGGAGATGACGTCACTGCTAAAACATCCGCTGCTTGTTGCTAGGTTGCGTGTAAGCTTCTGCCTGCGCAGGCTCTTTGAAGCTATTGATTCCACCGCAGCCATCTTTGTATGGGGAAGCAGATCACGGCAATCTCCACCTGTTCTTCTAGCCCATAGGTCAAAACGGGGTTGCTGCGAATTTCGCTATCCGCCCCGTTAGCCTTTCCCTGTCCGCCTCTGGTCCCACCATCAATGGCGGTTGCCCTAGGCAACAAGTGGCACAGAACAGGATCCAGGAGAAGTGAACATACTTCTTATAATAATATGGCACAAATGTAGAGTAGTATGTACTTGCAGCCGTCTATCCCCTTCCAGAGAAAAAAACTTGTCTACATGTCTGTCGCTGTATTCGCTACCTGTGTTGCCCGTGTCCTCCAGCCTACGACAAACAAATAAATAAAATTTTTCTGGGGCTAGTAAAGGCTCTTTCCCGTGTCGATCTTGCATTAACTGCTCATACATGCAGAAAGGCAATGAGTTTGTGCATCCCGAGACGGGTAAGGTATACAAATTGAAACATTATATGACGTGCACAATGGATCATATAATATATGTTCTCTGGTGCCCCTGCCACTTTTTGTATGTAGGGGAAACTACTTTGGATGCAAAAACGAGGATTAATCAACATAGGTATACAATACGCAAAGGACGCACAGACTTACCAGTACCTAAACATTTCCTTGAAGCAGGACATTCCGAGAAGGAACTAAAGTTTATGTTGATAGACCACATCCCCAGACCCAAGAGGGGAGGCAATAGAACTGCTATTCTCAGAAAGGGAGCTTTGGTGGATATATGAACTTAAATCATTAAAGCCCAAAGGGTTGAATGTGGATTTTAAAATCACCCATGATATATGCAATGCATGAACCCTGTTACATCGATTCTGTGTTATGCTGAAAGAATTTTTCTGTGTAAACATGATTTTAATATATATTTTTATTTATTTGTTTGTCGTAGGCTGGAGGACACGGGCAACACAGGTAGCGAATACAGCAACAGACATGTAGACAAGTTTTTTTCTCTGGAAGGGGATAGACGGCTGCAAGTACATACTACTCTACATTTGTGCCATATTATTATAAGAAGTATGTTCACTTCTCCTGGATCCTGTTCTGTGCCACTTGTTGCCTAGGGCAACCGCCATTGATGGTGGGACCAGAGGCGGACAGGGAAAGGTTAACGGGGCGGATAGCGAAATTCGCAGCAACCCCGTTTTGACCTATGGGCTAGAAGAACAGGTGGAGATTGCCGTGATCTGCTTCCCCATACAAAGATAGCTGCGGTGGAATCAATAGCTTCAAAGCGCCTGCGCAGGCAGAAGCTTACACGCAACCTAGCAACAAGCAGCGGATGTTTTAGCAGTGACGTCATCTCCGCCTCCAGAGTGAACGCCGACAGGATCGGCGTCTCGTCGCCATAACACATGGCCTTTGTTTACATGCTGTCTCCTGGACCGATCCGGTGAGTGCCCGTGCCCCCGCCCAGACAATCAAGAATGCGCACTTGCACGTGGACACACGCACATGTTGCATAATGCACAGTGTTTTTTATACAGTTTTTAACTATTGGACACTATAGCGTCCCGATTTGGGAGGCCCTATTGATACACTGATTGCACTTTGATCATTATTTATTAAGTTTGATGTACTGAGTTGAATGTGTTTGTATAATGACGTCATTAATTGACTGGCCCAGTATATGGACAATACTTTTACAGCGACTGCCGCACAGGTCTCGGCACCAAATGTGTTTTCTTACACAGACTCTGATGCTAACAGGATACTTAGCCACCTGGGAGGTGATGCATCGTTTCTCCACTCGCCATCAACTATAGATCTACAACGGAGGTATGAGACGGAGACCAAGCGGTTGCTATCTCTAAATCTCCACTTAACCACCTTGGCTGAATATTTTAAGAATAACCGGATACCTCGAGGGATGAGGGCTCAACCACATGACAACTCTTTTGCACAAGATACGGAGTACTGCAACAGATATGAGCAAATATCGAACAAATTTTCATTTGATCTTATTCTACTTCAGATCGAGTTCCTACAGAGGGATGTCACTGCCGCTGGGATAAAGGTGATGGAATTGGAACAACTTTTAAGAGATAACGTATCAGCAGAGGACTATGAAAAAATCACATCTAAACAAAGTATTTTTCTACAAAAATTGCGCCAGGAACAAGAGGGCATAAAACGTCAAAAATGGACTAGAGATGCACATGATTATACATCAGGAAAAGTATATATGTGGAATACCTCCACCAACCCCAAACGGAATAGGAAAACCAGAGATAACCAGGGCGAACAGAGCATGCAGGACAACCTCAAGAACCCCAGAATAAACGCCAAGGAATCACGTACCAATTTTTTAGGGCTGCCTCAGCCCCTCGACGTAAACCCACCAGACGAGGGGGCAGAAAGCACAGACGAACCATCTCGCCCCAGGGGATTACGCTCCAACAAGGACAAGACCAGCCAACAGAAGCTAACATTCAAGAAACAGATACAGAGACAATAGTGGTAAATATATCTTCATATCCATTAAATCCTGTACAGTCTAAATTACTAAGCAAGGGACAAAATTTTTGCCCAAATACGGGTGTGAATTGGTTTCAACTCGAACTTGATTTTCTCCAGTTCATTAGGAAGCTGAAGCTTAAAGTTTGGTTTTCTAATAGGACTGGAGATATGAGGGATGATATTATTGATTCTAATGTGTCAAATGGAAGTGATTGCTTTACGCTAGCCAATAGCGGCATTAGATCTACTAGCGACTTTCAACCGAATGTAGTTACACCTATCATAGATACATTCTCTACACTGGTTAAAAAAGACATAGAGAAGGTCAAGGCTACCACGACCTCTTTATCTCACCCTAATATGACACAAGAGGAGATCAGGGCTCTAAACGGATTGATCCATGACCACAACCTGGTGGTGAAACCTGCTGACAAAGGAGGGGCGGTTGTGGTCATGGATCGATCCAAATACATCAAGGAAGTCATGCGACAGCTTGGAGATACAAATACCTACTGTGAACTCTCAAGTGACCCCAAGTGGGAAATACAAACACATATAAAAAAGGTACTGACAGAGGCAAAGGAACAGGGACTTATCGATGAAGCTATATATAATTATTTGATTATTCCGCATCCGGTGACACCTATGCTTTATGTATTACCTAAAATCCATAAAACGTTGACTGACCCCCCAGGGCGACCAATTGTTTCTGGGAGGGGGTCAGTGACAAACCATATTTCCATATTCCTCGACAGTGTCCTTAGACCTTATGCCTCTGCAGCCAAATCATATATCAGGGACACAGGAGATTTTCTGAACAAACTGAATGAGGCACAGGTCCCAGAGGGGGCCATTTTGGCCTCATTCGATGTTGTCAGCCTGTACACCTCCATACCTCACGATGGGGATGTACAGGCTGTGGCGGCCACTATCTCTGGCGATTTTTCACCAGAGAGGAGGACCTTTCTCACAAAACTCCTTGAGATAGTGTTGACTAAGAATCATTTTATGTTTAATGACGTACATTACGTACAACGCATGGGCACGGCCATGGGGACCAATGTGGCGCCAACCTACGCCAACATCTATATGGCACACATTGAGGAAAGCATCGTCTATGGATGCCACCACTTCAGCCATGTGCTGAGGTGGTGGCGCTACATAGACGATGTTTTCTTGTTTTCTTAATATGGACCGGGACAGTTACAGAATTGCATACATTTCATGACTTCTTAAACAATATGATTGAGAGCATAAAATTTACCCTGACTTATTCCTCTACGACGGTTAATTTTTTGGACACTAATGTGACCATCACAGGACAGGAACTACATACTGACATCTTTGTAAAACCAACTGACTGCAACTCGACATTAAGGTTTGACAGCAATCACCCTAGAAGCATGATCCGCTCCCTCCCAACTAGCCAGATGACAAGAGCCAAACGCATCATTAGTGACGATCAACACTTAAATCGGGCACTTGACACAATGACACAAAACTTCATTAGGAGAGGATACTCAGAATACTTGGTAAGGGACTGCAGGACTAAGGTAACGAGCATGGGGAGACACGAGCTACTCAAGGACCGAAAACCAAGGTCAGGAGATAGAGTGGCTTTTGTCTCCACATACTCGGAAGCATCACAAAGAATAACAAATATATTGAGGAAACATTGGCATATCTTAAGGGATGGGCACGACTGCATCTCCGAGTTTGAGAACCCACCCCTGATGTCGTATAGAAGGGGGTACAATCTTAAGGACAAGCTTGTCAAGAGTGACATAGCTCTAGTAAAATCCCAACAAACCTATTTTTCTGGGGCTAGTAAAGGCTCTTTCCCGTGTCGATCTTGCATTAACTGCTCATACATGCAGAAAGGCAATGAGTTTGTGCATCCCGAGACGGGTAAGGTATACAAATTGAAACATTATATGACGTGCACAATGGATCATATAATATATGTTCTCTGGTGCCCCTGCCACTTTTTGTATGTAGGGGAAACTACTTTGGATGCAAAAACGAGGATTAATCAACATAGGTATACAATACGCAAAGGACGCACAGACTTACCAGTACCTAAACATTTCCTTGAAGCAGGACATTCCGAGAAGGAACTAAAGTTTATGTTGATAGACCACATCCCCAGACCCAAGAGGGGAGGCAATAGAACTGCTATTCTCAGAAAGGGAGCTTTGGTGGATATATGAACTTAAATCATTAAAGCCCAAAGGGTTGAATGTGGATTTTAAAATCACCCATGATATATGCAATGCATGAACCCTGTTACATCGATTCTGTGTTATGCTGAAAGAATTTTTCTGTGTAAACATGATTTTAATATATATTTTTATTTATTTGTTTGTCGTAGGCTGGAGGACACGGGCAACACAGGTAGCGAATACAGCGACAGACACGTAGACAAGTTTTTTTCTCTGGAAGGGGATAGACGGCTGCAAGTACATACTACTCTACATTTGTGCCATATTATTATAAGAAGTATGTTCACTTCTCCTGGATCCTGTTCTGTGCCACTTGTTGCCTAGGGCAACCGCCATTGATGGTGGGACCAGAGGCGGACAGGGAAAGGTTAACGGGACGGATAGCGAAATTCGCAGCAACCCCGTTTTGACCTATGGGCTAGAAGAACAGGTGGAGATTGCCGTGATCTGCTTCCCCATACAAAGATGGCTGCGGTGGAATCAATAGCTTCAAAGCGCCTGTGCAGGCAGAAGCTTACACGCAACCTAGCAACAAGCAGCGGATGTTTTAGCAGTGACGTCATCTCCGCCTCCAGAGTGAACACCGACAGGATCGGCGTCTCGTCGCCATAACACATGGCCTTTGTTTACATGCTGTCTCCTGGACCGATCCGGTGAGTGCCCGTGCCCCCGCCCAGACAATCAAGAATGCGCACTTGCACGTGGACACACGCACATGTTGTATAATGTACAGTGTTTTTTATACAGTTTTTAACTATTGGACACTATAGCGTCCCGATATGGGAGGCCCTATTGATACACTGATTGCACTTTGATCATTATTTATTAAGTTTGATGTACTGAGTTGAATGTGTTTGTATAATGACGTCATTAATTGACTGGCCCTGCGCGGCCATATATACTCACCAGTTTGCACATTGTATTGCTTGATAATGGCTAGGTGAGCTAGCCGAAACGTCGCCATTTTCACGTTTGTGTGAATAAAGACCACTTTTTTTGCAACATATGGGAGTGCGGTTGCCGTTCGTTTTCTATGTGGAGGGATTCCTAACCAGGATCTATAGCAACTGGACGCACCCTATCACTGCTGCATGGAACCTGGAGTGCTGCTCTCTTGGAGTTTTCTATATATATATATATATATTTTTTTTTTTTTTTTGTGGCGTGTATACTGTGACAAGTAGGAATTTGGCGTTATTGTGTCAGGAACTGTCCAAGATAATTGCAAGCCTCCCATTGTAATTTTGTTTTCTGACTACCATCGTCATTATATGTGCCATTATCTGTTCCCATGATCATTCAGATTCTTCCTATTGCAAACTTCTCATCCATGTTATTCATGCCCTACTTGCATTGGTACATGCTTTTATATATTTGTTCTTGCAACTAAATGGTTGCTACACAATTTCACCCTACTCTTAAATGGGCAATGTCAGATACAAAAACTTTTGATATGTTGTAAAGCATACAAAACCAAAAGGTTTTAAAATTGGTTTCATTAGAAAATTTTTAGTATTTCATATTGAAAAAGCCAGTCAAACAACTACCCCCCTGCCTGCTTGGACACATACTAGTCCTGCTGTGTCCATGCGTCATCACCTATGTCATGGACACACTTCCTTGATTGACAGTTGTGAGCGCAGGGCTCACAGCTAGAGGAAATATCCTCCCACTGTCAGCTTGTGTCCTGCTACTGTCAGTGAGGACAAGCTGGGAGTTGTAGTTTTGCTAATGCTAGGGGAGATGTGATCAGACAGCATACTGAGGGAGGGGGAAGGGGGCGGAGACCTGCACAGTCACGCCACGCCCCCTCCCTTTGGGATGAATTCAGACTAGTGAGCTAAATTAAAAGTGTAATAAAAAAATTAATAAAGGTGCTGGACACAAAAAAATTAGATGTACATGGTCAGGATTAGGTACTAAGTGATATATTTAAAAAAAAGTTTTTTGTTGGATCTGACGGGTATGCTTTAAGTCTTGGGGGTATCTGAGTACTGGAAGTTTTTGATAAGACCCAGCTTTGTTACGTACAGTATACTAGAAAACTCGTTAGTACCCTCCCTCCATGTACAATAACTGTAATGCAATAAATGTGGACATATTTTACATTTAATAGCTACCTTGCTGCCTTTTATCCTCAGAATCTAGAAGTTTTCAATGATTAATTTGCTTTTAATTAATTCACATGAGAAACCAGAGCTAAATGTCAAGAAGGTAAATCTTCTCCAATCACTACCTCTTCAAGCGATGTTTCACCTTTTTTCCTCTTATGCTTGGCCAACTATTTAGGACAGAAGATAAGGTTTAGTAAGAACCAATAATGCACCTTGTCCAGGATGAATAATTGCTAGAAGTCAAATTCATTCACTCATTCATTATTGGTTAGGCCAATATTTTGGTCATGTTGACTTGTAAAAAAATGAATTCAAAGTAAAATCAAATCATACTAACAATAAAAAAGTTAAAGTAGTACATTTTATAAAAGTGATTCATGTGCTCATGTATTTCATTTAATTTAGATGTGTTTTTATGAACTTTAAAAAAAATTATTTTTAAGCAGTTATTGGTATTTGATTAACTTTTTTTTAAATAGATCCGTTTATATGTTGCATTGACATAGATAAACAGATATTAAGAATACAGACATTTGTGCATATTTATATGGGCGCACAACTACTATAGAATTCAAATTATACAAAGATTTTTAATTGATAAAGAAGGTGCCTCAATCCCTTGCCATTGCCCTTCTGTAGACACCTGGCCCATGCTACTCACCACATGTCTGGTTTTATAGGGCTTATACATACATACCTCTTATTCGTTTTTTGACTCCTCCAACACCAAGATATTAGAGTTTTAAGGGGGAGATTTATCAAAATGTATCTGTGTGCAGTTGCTAAAAAGCCTCTTTTTTTTTCTTTTTGCTATGTTTTTGGCTTATGTGCGCCAAATTTGTGAAAACGGTGAAAGACTTCGATACATTTTGCACAAATAAAAAATCAACTCAGAACTTGCTCTAGGATGTCATTTTTCTAAGGCAAGGTTGCAAGTGGTATAAATTTGCATTTTGTTTTCAATGTTTGAGCTATATTTTTGCACCTTAAAAAAAACAAAAAAAAAAAAACCTTAGTTAATAAATCTTGTCCACTGCATAGTCAAGAATGAAGCATTGCATTTCACAGTCACTTTTGCCAAAGTTGTCTATTTTGAAATTGCGCAAATCTTTTGCCCAAAAACTAACTGCGGAAAAATGTTGTGCCAAATTTCAACCAATATGAGATAGATATCAGACAAATAAATAGATAGATATGAGATAGATGGATAGATCGATAGATAGATAGAGTTTTAGGGTATGTTTACACTACGGCTTATGAATGGAATCTCCGCTTGCAGAATTCTGCAGAATTTCCAACCTCAGTAAAGTCAATTATCTGTAACCTTGCATTGGAGTGATTATTTGCCCCATGCCTGGCACAGGAGAAGCTGGTCTACCTCGGGTTGGTGTATAGATCAACCACTCCCTGGTGTTACAAAAAGGTTAATTCCCCCATAACCCTCACCAGACACCACAACTATAAAACCATGTCCTCACTTTAAACCATAAAAATACACTGACAGGTTTGCTTTATGATACATTTTCTGAATCTGATCACTCTCTGTCACATAGGAACAGGGAATAAGTGAGTTCCTTCAATCACCCACAGCTCCTGCCTATTGTGTATTCACCCTAAGCAAGGAATTCACAACTCATAAAGATGGTCCCTTCCTTACTAGGTGCAGGGATGTCCAGTCAAAATAACAAACTCCAAAAACACAATCAAGGGTCAGGGAAACAGGAATACAAAGATAAATACACACTATAACAATACTCAAAAAACAAACTGAAAGTATTGTCAACAAGCCGAGTTAGGAAACCAAAAGGACAGTAATATGCAGATACAATAACAAGAGAGAATTACAAAAACAAAGCCAGGAACACAAATACTAGATAATCAGGATGAATGCAGATACAGGAGATAAATGCTAGCTACTGGAACAAAGTTCTTTCACAGACAAGGTGTATTACCCCAGTGCAGGCTAATATAGGCAGCTGAGCAGGTGTGGTCACACAAGATATCTGATTGGCAAAAGAGACAGAACCACGAATAGGTCAGAGTGTAACCACAGAAAGTCAACTCAGAAGACAAACAGAACATTTAAAAAGAAACCACTCTTACATTATCAATGTGGTATGAAATTGTGATTCGAGGGACTTCTCATTATTAGGTGTTTTGGACGTAATTCGTTTTTGTCCGAAGTGTTCATATTTCGTACATTCGGATTGATCTGAATGTATGAAATATTTACATCCGAATAAATCCGAATTTGTAACAAAACAAATTGTACATGCCTACGAAATTGTGGAAAACTAATTTTATTTTAGTTAAAACGAAATTTGTTTTCATTTAGAAGCAAGGGACCATTTAATAAAGTGTGTGTTTCACTTTTTTTTCTCTATTTTTTGATTTTTTTGGGTAATACTACTACTCCCAGCATGGAACAGACTGTAGTAATACCTGTACTAATAGACATATCGCCCCAGGTATCAGTCTGACACCCGATGCGACCGTCCATAATATAGCAGAGATGCAGAGCGGCTCTATACAGCGCTCACATCTCTGCACTATACTCCTGCCAGTGATGTGAATAGAACATCATTCATTCATATTTTCTGCCCAGAGTGGGGATTGGCCTGATGGTTACAGCCAATCAAAGCTCTGAGGGAAATATGAATGAGTGAGTGGCCGGCCGGAGTAGAGTACAGAGATGTGAGCACAGGAGAAAGCCACTCTGAATCTCTGCAATAGACAGGACGATCACATTGGGTGTCAGTAGTGATACCAGCTGTGATCTGTTCTTACCTGCAGGTACTACTCCTCCCAACATGGAGCACACTCTTCTCCATGTTGGGAGCTGTAGTACCTGCATTAATAGACAGATCGCAGCAAGTGTAACTTCTGACACCTGTTGTGATCTGTCTATGAATGCAGGTACTACAGCTCCCAGCATGGAGCAGAGTGTGCTCCATGTTGGGAGTAGTAGTACCTGCAGTTAAGGAAAGATCACAGCGGATATCACTCCTGACACCCGCTGTGATCCTCCTGGATAATGTATAGATGAGGCCGGTGCTCTTCAATGGTCCCCTTCACTGACGTATATATACACATATTTATATATCCCACAGAGAGTTGTGATTGGCTGAAACCATTTGGCCAATAACAGCTCTCTGTGGGAAATAAGAATAGGTGTATATATACGGCAGTGCAGGGGAACATAGAAGAGCAGCCGGCCGCATCTATACATTATACAGAAGGATCACAACGAACCCCAGCGATCTGTCAATTAGTACAGATACTACTACTCCCATCATGTAAAAAAAATAAAGAAAAAAGTGAAAAACGCGCACACACTACATTTTTATTATTGTCGGCTAGATTTTTAGTGCCCTATCCGCCCACATAAATTGATCCCTGTTTAAAAATTAATAAAAAAATTTGTTATAAAAAGAAGAATTTCGTTAGATACAATTTCTTCCTTCACTACTGAATCTTTTTTATTGTAGTTTTTTAAGGGTACCCTACGAAATTTTATTGAAAAAGGAATCTCCATCTACAATAACCATAAACACGAATAACGAAATCGGCCAAAAACTAAAATAAAACTAACGACATGTATAACGAATAGATCCGAAAAAATTAATTAATCCGAAAGCCAAACAGTTTCTGAATAGAACCGAAAAAAATATATACAAAATGAAACGAAACAACATTTTTGGTTGTGCACATGTCTACTCATTATCTGGAATGCAAGGGAGTTTTTCTGTTTCTCTCCTGCTAAATATCTTACAGATTTCAGAAAAGTGTCCGGACAATAAGGGGAAGTTCTAGTCAAAACTACATTTCCCAGGATACACCCTGCCTAACAGCACATCCAGCTCCCTGAAGTGACCTCTTCTTTTTATCATGTGTTATGGAAACCAGCACTAATCATCCTATAGTCTATTCTTCAGAATTGATGGTAGTGCACATTGCTAATCCCTGGCTCTGGTTGGCAGTCTCTGCTGCTGAGTATTAAGCAGTTTAATGTTTTTTTTTTCTCTCTTTATTTTCATTTTAGAAGGTTATAGAGAAGTGACCACAGAGAATAGATACAGTGGGGATCAAAAGCACCCCAGGTAAAAATTTGTATTAATGTGCATAAAGAAGCCAAGGAAAGATGGAAAAATTTCCAGAAGGCATCAAATTACAGATTAGACATTCTTATAATATGTCAACAAAAGTTAGATTTTATTTCCATCATTTACACTTTCAAAATAACAGAAAACAAAAAAAATGGCATCTGCAAAAGTTTCGGCACCCTGCAGAATTTATAGCATGCACTGCACCCTTTGCAAAGCTGAGAACTTCCAATGTCATGGATTGTTCTCAGTCATCAACTGGGAAGACCAGGTGGTGTCAATCTCAAAGGTTTTAAATGCCCAGACTCATCTTACCTTGCCCCAACAAGCAGTTGTCTAGAAATCTGAAACTGAAAATAGTTGAGGCTCACAAAGCTGGAGAAGGCTATTAGAAGAAAGCAAAACATTTTCAGATGTCAATATCCTCTGTTCGGAATGTAATTAAGAAATTGCAGTCATCAGGAACAGTGGAAGTTAAAGCAAGATCTGGAAGACCAAGAAAAATATCAGACAGAACAGCTGGCAGGATTGTGAGAAAAACTTTTCAAAACCCACGTTTAACTGCACAATCCCTCCAGAAAGATCTGACAGACACTGGAGTTGTGGTACACTATTCCACTATAAAGAGATACTTGTACAAATATGGTCTTCATGGAAGGGTCATCAGAAGAAAACCTCTTCTACGTCCTCACCACAAAAATCAGCGTTTGAACTTTGCAAATGAACATATACACAAGCCTGATGCATTTTGGAAACAAGTTCTGTGGATCGATGAGGTTAAAATTTAACTTTTTGACCAGAATGAGCAAAGGTATGTTTGGAGAAGAAGGGGAAAAGAATTTAATGAAAATAACTTCTGTCCAACTGTTAAGCATGGGGGTGGATCAATCATGCATTGGGGTTGTATTGCAGTCAGTAGCACAGGGAATATCTCACGAGTGGAAGAAAATATGGATTCAATAAAATTTCAGCAAATTTTGGATGCTAACTTGATGCCATCTGTGAAAAAGCGAGGATGGCTTCTACAAATGGATAATGATTAGTGTTGAGCGGCAAAGGCCATATTCGAATTCACGATTATTCGCGAATATATGGACGAATATTCGTCATATATTTGCGAATATTTGCATATTCGTAATATTCTCGTTTTATTTTCGCATTTGCGAAAATTCGCATATGCGAAAATTAACATAAGCGAAAATTAGCTTATACCAAAATTAGCATTTGCGAAAATTTGCATTTGCGAAAATGAGCATATGCACATTTTCGCATATGCGAAAATTCGCACACCAGTCTCACACAGTAGTATTAGAGCCTTCTTTACACCACGCAAGCTGGAAGCAGAGAGGGGGGATCACTGTGATGTGTACTGTGAAAAAAAAAAATATTCGTAATTACGAATATATAGCGCTATATTCGCGAATATCCGCGAATTCCCGAATATGCGATATTCGCAAATAAAATTAGTATTGCGAATATTCGCGAGCAACACTAATAATGATCCTAAACACACCTCGAAATCCACAGGGGATTACATTAAGAGGCGTAAACTGAAGGTTTGGCCATGGCCTTCACAATCTCCTGACCTCAACATAATTGAAAATCTATGGATAGACCTTAAAATAGATAAAACAGATAGCCCAGAAATCTCAAAGAACTGGAAGACTTTTGTAAGGACGAATGGGCAAAGATTACTCAAACAAGAACTGAAAGACTCTTGGCTGGCTTCAAAAAGCGTTTACAAGCTGTGATAATTGCCAAAGGGGGCAGTACAAGATATTAACTCTGCAGGGTGCCCAAACTTTTACAGACACCATTTTTTTTGTTTTTTGTTATTTTGAAAGTGTAAATGATGGAAATAAAATCTAACTTTTGTTGACATATTATAAGAATGTCTAATCTGTAATTTGATGCCTCTTGGAGATTTTTCCATCTTTCCTTGGCTTCTTTATGCACATTAATACAAATTTTTACCTGGGGTGCCCAAACTTTTGATCCCCACTGTACAGAGGCGTAGCTATAGGAGGTAACAGTCACAAAAGGGCCCTGGTGCCTGAGGGGAGCCCCAAGGCACATCTGCCCCATAATAGACCAGTATTATAATTGACACATGAGGCCCTGTGCAGATTTTATTTTGGGGCCCAGAAGCTACAAGTTTCACCTTTGAATAGATAGTGGGGTATAGTTACCAATACCATATTCATTTTACAGTATGAGCAAAATGTGATGCATTCATCAACTTGGTGGATTAGTAAATTTGGTGCTGATACTGAACTATATTATTTTTTCTAAAAAAAAATTGTAGCCTGTCATAGCTCAACAAATCTTTTGCCAACTTCATCATTGACAGTATTTTTTTTTTATTATTCTTACTTCATAAGACTATAAAGTCTCACACGGGTTAGAAAAAAGGTATAGGGGCTAAGTAACTATGGTGTTTGGCCTCACTGCCATTCTTTCTAAAGGAAACCTCAGTTTTACAATATTAACAGAGCTCCTCCTTGCATGCGCCATACAACTGATCGGCAAGGGTTCTGGCTGTCGGACTCCTACTAATTTGCTATTGAAGGCATATCTGGAGGCCATCCATTGTAAAAAGTCAGATTACCCCCTTTAAACCCATAAAACATCAAAAGAGGGGAAAATTGTCTCATGTTAGCCCAGCTGTATGGCTCATGTAAATGAAAAGCCATATGCATGGAGCCTGTATGGCAGCAAAGGCAATCCTTGTGGCTCCATACTATACCTCAGTAATGTATTGTATAATGTATTTTCATACATTCAGAATCAACTCAGTATAGAAGTGGACACGGTGTCCCTTATATGTAAACAACTTTGCAAATTGTTGCATAGATGTTGCAGTAGGTATTCTATAGCTCTTGTTTTGTCTTGTATAGATGTTCTATAGGTGTTGTATATGTGTTTTTTTGGTATTGTAACATGTTGTGTAGGTGTTCTATATGTGTTGTATTGTGTTGTAGTGTGTTTTATTGGTGTTGTGTCATGTTGTATATGTGTTTTACAGGTTTTGCATTGTGCTGTATTGGTGCTGTATTGAGTTGGATAGGTGTTTTATAGGTGTTGCATCATGTATAGATGTTCTTTAGGTGTTGCATTGTGCTGTATTGGTGTTGTTTTATTTTGGATAGGTGTTTTATAGGTGTTATATCATGTTGTATTGGTGTTCTATAGGAGTTTCACAGTGCTGTATAAGTGTAATATAGATGTTATATTGTGATTTACAGTAGGTGTTGTATAGGTGTTTCATAGGTATTGTATCTCGCTGTTGTATAGGTGGTGTTCTATAGGAGTTGTATCACAACTCGGGGGGCATAGGCCCTTAAATTTCAGTTTCCTATGCAATTACAAACTGTACATATAACTTAGTTTGTAATTTATTTATGTAATTATAACCAAACTGTATGTAAATCTCAGGTATCTTTTTTTCTTGCAGAAATGTGTCCAGTTCTTATTGTAAAGAGTCTGTCAGTTTGTTGGCAGTATCTGGTTGCTGGCTAGTTTGTGTTTCATGACTTACTTTTCAAGTGTTCTAAAATGAAATGCCAAATTGTAACACATATGCCACTTATTTTTTTTTTATTTTTTTATTTGTACTGTACATTTTGCTGATAGCAATAGACTGTCAGTTTCGTGACTACAAAAACTGGAAAGTAGCAGGATTAGAAAACTTTCAAAACAAATGTTCACCTACAGTAGTGGAATATTTCATATTGGGCTGCGTATTAATGGGGCCTATTGCAGTGCTGTCCATACTTAATAGGAAACTGTGATACAGAAAATACATTAATATACCGGTTCTGCATGGAGTAGGAAATGAACCCTGCAAAGAAAAATCGTACAATACTGTATGATATCAGTGCTGAATGAACAATACTGTTATCCTTAGGCCATTTTCACATGAGCTTCACACAGCATTAGTCAAGAGTGTTTCCCAATGAGGGGAAAAGCATCAAAGGCCATAACACAAATGTATCAGGGTCCAAATCTAATAGGATTGTCTATTCACAAAATAAGCCATAGATAGTTGATCCTGGGTTGTCAAAAATAGCACCCCCTACCAATAAGCTGTTCATTTTCTGCACTACTCAGAGAACAGGACTAAAAGCAGTTGGCTCAGTACTCTGTGTAGGGGTAGTGCACTGTTAATTCGCTTGAATAGGAGTTGAGCCTGCAGTAATGCAGCGCCGCTGTTACAAGGATTACAGTGCAGGCACCAAACAGCTGATGTTGTCTTTGGTGGGAGTTGAACTTAGGACTCCAGTACAGCAAGCAAGCAGTGCTAACTACTGAGCCACCATGCTGCCCTGGTCACGAAAAGATATCCGGAGCATTCAGATCTAGGAGGGGAGGGATCTGAGAGCTAGTTGGAGAGGACCTGGTAGGTGATTATATCATCCTGTAGTTCACAGGAAGTCAGGTCCAGAACTGACATCCTTTTGTGACCATTAAGCACTGGAAGATTTGAGGAGTCATACTGGATATCACATGACCAAGTTACAGTACTAAAACACATAAATGCAGTTGCTAGAATAAAACAAATAGCACTGTATGGTTAGCGTTAGTGAATGTGCATGACATAAAAAAACAAGCAAGTGAAAACCCGGGGTGCTTCTTTAAGGTTGCAAAGTATGACTGGGAAGTCAAGAGTTATAGTCTATATAAGTTAGAACAATAGATGAGATGGGTCCAGCTCCCGGTGAATGGAAAAATTAAAACTTAGCGTTTAATAGACATATTAAAAAAGAGTTAAGCAGCCACTGTGAGTGGCAAGTGACATGTCACCCTTAAAATAAGAATGAAACGCTGACACGTTTCGAGCATAAGCTCTTAGTCATGACTAAGAGCTTATGCTCGAAACGCGTCAGCGTTTCATTCTTATTTTAAGGGTGACATGTCTCTTGCCACTCACAGTGGCTGCTAGTCTCTTTTTTCATATGTCTATTAAACACTAAGTTTTAATTTTTCCATTCACCGGGAACTGGACCCATCTCATCTATTGTTCTATCTTCCAGTATCAGGGGTATGTGGTCCCCTGCTAACGTGCTCCTGGACTACATATGTGGTGTCTTCATTCATGTAAAGTCGGTGAGCTGATCCATTATTTTGTATTTTTTTCTAGTCTAAATAAGTCTCTAACGAATTAAATCCTCTCTTTTGCCGTTTTCATTGTGTATACAGGTAATATCAGTAATATCATTCTAATATATGTGAATCATTCATTGGCCCTAGCAGTGAGTCCTGGGCTATAAATTAGATTGCCTTCCTCTGCTAGACCTTTCAGGCTTGATATTGGGTCCAAGGCAAGGCCTCAATACCACCGTTACTGCACATGGGTATATTCTAAATATTATACTTATATTATTATATATATATATTATATATAATATATATATATATATATATATATATATATATATATATATATATATATAATATAATATAATATAATTTAAAATCTTGGAACCATTTTCCCCATTATTGCTGAAGAAGACATTCAGTACATAGTCAGACATTTTGAATCCTATGTGGATTTTGTTCCTAACTCGATGCCAGCCCATTCATATCTCTTTCAGATGGTTGGTATATGCTTATATGGTAGGCCTTGGGGGGTGTTGGTAGTGGGGGTATTGTTTCGGTAAATGAGAGGTTAATGTTAACCCTATAGTTAGTGATGCCAGGCTGAGGGCTAGTATGCTGAGGTAATTCTCCGGCCTATCGCCGCCCTTCCCAGTAACGATAGGTGCATGTAATAAAATGACTGAAGGCCCTCAAAGTAGTTGAACTTGAAGAACTTTACTTAGATGCTTGCAGTACATCCAATGAACAATAACAGTCTCAGGAAAACAGTCTCTATATATCTCAATACCACACTTACAATACACTTGTACAATGTTAATTGCGCATTGTGTTCTACTTAATGCCTTCATTACTTTAACCCCTTCAGGACCAGGCTTATTTACGCCTTAAGGACTAAGGCCCATTTTTCAAATTTGACCTGTTCCACTTTAAGTTGTTATATCTTTGGGACACTTTAACTTATCAAAGTGATTCTGAGATTGTTTTTTCATAATGAATTGTACTTAATGTTAGTGGTAAAGTTTAGTCAATGCAATTCTGCATTTTTTGTGTGAAAACTCCAAAAATTAAAAAATGTAGCATTTTTCCGAATTCCAGACTTTCTACTTTTAAGAAAGATAGTCATATGACAGAAACCAGTTATTAATTCACATTTACAATATGTCTAATTTCTGATGGCATCATTTTTTAAATGTTATTTAATTTTTGAGGAGATTAAGGGGCTTAAAAAAATTTGGTTTGGTCCTAATTTATTCACGGCAAATCGCTATTGAAAATGGCTATTTCTGGCCTACAGAGAGACTCAATAGGGGCATAGAACACTTTGCTTTGCTGTAACTCCCATAGGGTGAGTGCTGTGTTAGTGAAATAATACTGTTATTCAGTATAACATGCAGATCAGAGGCATCGCTATTAGAATCACTGTTGCAGAGCGGCACAATGACAGAGCCATATAGTGGCTGAATGACACAGCCTGGAGGTGACGAAAGTATGAGGAGACCATATAGTGGCTGAATGACACAGCAGGGAGGTGGTGGCAGCATGCAGGGCCGGTTTTAGACCAAGTGTGTCCCAGGAAAAAATTGAAAATGGGGCCCCCGAATTGCGTGACCAAAGATCGTCCTGGTTTCCTCTGGTTTGTAATACACAATACACAGAACTAGGTTTTTGTGTAAGCACCATGGGGGAGATTTATCAAAACCTGTGCAGAGGAAGAGTGGTGCAGTTGCCCATAGCAACCAATCAGCTTGCTTCTTTCATTTCTAAAGAGGCCTGTGAAAAATGAAAGAAGTGATCTGATTGGTTGCTATGGGCAACTGCACTACTTTTTCGCTACACAGGTTTTGATGAATCTCCCCCCATGTGAATACGGCCTGAGATCCCAATGAGGGGAAAAGCATCAAAGGCCATAACACAAATGTATCAGGGTCCAAATCTAAGATCTATTGTAAATATTTTCCATGTAAGAGAACGTTCACACGTTTGTAACTAGCAGTAGGTTTCACTAATATTCACTTGTTTGGGCACATGGGCAGTCCATAATAGTGGCAGGTTTTCAGACCCGTTGAAGTAAATGGTAGCGTAACCCGCATCGTTTTTTCTGCAGTGGAAAATTGGCTGCTAGTTACGAGGGTGTGAACGTACCCTGAAGGAGAACTTCAGTTAAAAACTTTTTATCCACAATGTCAGGCTGCCAGAATAAAAATAATAAACTTTATCTAACCTTTCACCGCTCCCCTGGTGCCGCCAACATCGCAGTCCACGGTCTTATTCTGGCTTTTGGTGCCCGATTAAAATAATATATATTGTTAATGATCCCGTACAGTGAACAGCGTATACGTAAAAAAAACAACAACCTCAAATTGCTGCTTTTTGGTCACATTATTCATTTCAGAAAAGGAAATTGAGATAAAAAAAAGTCACATATACCCAAAAGTGAAACCAATAAAAACTACAGATTCACAGTGCAAAAAACTGTGCAAAAAACTACCCTCATACAGTGCAAAAAACAAACCTCATATATATATTTCTAAGTTGTAAATATGTAAATATACACGGCTCCCTATGGCACCCCCCATCCTTACCCCTGTTACCTATGTGACAGCATACACAGACTAAGTATGTATCTTGCAAGACCTGGGATGACTCCTATTGGCTTGGAGTCCTGATGATGTCACCAAAGGTCCTAGAAGATCCAAAGTAAGTCTGTGTGATGTCTATGGGCTCTGTGCAGCCCGAACAGCTTTCGGGCTATATTCTCACCAATTGCTGGGATAGGTGTCACATGGGGTGGTAGAAAATGGTGCAACCCCCCTCCTCCACAAACTATGAGCACAATTTAAACCTAAAAGTAAAAAAAAAGTGAAATCTCTCTTGATCACCCACAGCTGCTGTGCTGACCTTCTGGTCCATGCTCATTACTGCTAAGGAAAGTTTACTCATGTATTTTGTTTTATAAGTGGATTTTCGTCCATAATCAGCAAAAATTCAGGCGCCAAAAAAAAAAGAAAAGAAAAAGTGAGTCTGTTTTTTGCAGATTATAGCCAATAATCCATGCATAAAATACGTTGACAATTTTTCCTATGTGTGAATCCAGGTGGTCATTAACCCCTATATGGACCAGGCCATTTTACACCTGAAGACCAGAGCGTTTTTTGAACATCTGACCACTGTCACTTTAAACATTAATAACTCTGGAATGCTTTTAGTTATCATTCTGATTCCGAGATTGTTTTTTCGTGACATATTTTACTTTAACATGGTGGTAAATTTTTGTGGTAACTTGCATCCTTTCTTGGTGAAAAATCCCTTGATTAAATTTAGCATTTTTCTAAATTTGAAGCTCTCTGCTTGTAAGGAAAATGGATATTCCAAATAAAAAAAAAATGTATTTTCATTTCCAATATGTCTACTTAATGTTTGCATCATAAAATTGACAAGTTTTTACTTTTGGAAGAAACCAGAGGGCTTCAAAGTTCAGCAGCAATTTTCCAATTTTCACAAAATTTTCAAACTCACAATTTTTCAGGGACCAGTTCAGGTTTGAAGTGGATTTGAAGGGACTTCATATTAGAAATACCCCATAAAAGACCCCATTATAAAACTACACCCCCAAAGTATTCAAAATGACATTCAATCAGCGTTTTAACCCTTTAGGTGTTTCACAGGAATAGCAGCAAAGTGAAGGAGAAAATTCACAATCTTCATGTTTTACACTTGCATGTTCTTGTAGACCCAATTTTTGAATTTTTACAAGGGGTAAAAGGAGAAAATTTATACTTGTATTTGTTGTCCAATTTCTCTCGAGTAAGCACATACCTCATATGTCTATGTAAAGTGTTCGGCGGGTGCAATAGAGGGCTCAGAAGCGAAGGAGCGACAAGGGGATTTTGGAGACTATGTTTTTCTGAAATGGTTATTGGGGGGCATGTTGCATTTAGGAAGCCCCTATGGTTCCAGAACAGCAAAAAAAAAAAAAAATAACCTTGAGGAATGTAACAAGGAATTAAGTGAGCCTTAATACCCCATAGGTGTTTCACGACTTTTGCATATGTAAAAAAAAAAATAATAATAATGTTTCACTAAAATGTGTGTTTCCCCCCCAAATTTCACATTTTTGCAAGGGTTAATAGCAGAAAATCCCCCCCCAATTTGTAACCCCATCTCTTCTGAGTATGGAGGTACCCCATAAGTTGAGCTGAAGTGCACTACGGGCGAACTACAATGCTCAGAAAAGAAGGAGTCATATTTGGCTTTTTGAGAGCAAATATTGCTCGGGGGGCATGTCGCATTTAGGAAACCCCTATGGGGCCACGACAGCAAAAAAATAACCACATGGCATACCATTTTGGAAACTAGACCCCTTGAGGAACGTAACAAGGAATTAAGTGAGCCTTAATACCCCACAGGTGTTTCACGACTTTAGCATATGTAAAAAAAAAAATGTTTCACTAAAATGTGTGTTTCCCCCCAAATTTCACATTTTTGCAAGGGTAAATAGTAGAAAATACCCCCCCCCCCAAATTTGTAACCCCATCTCTTCTGAGTATGGAGGTACCCCATAAGTTGACCTGAAGTGCACTACGGGCGAACTACAATGCTCAGAAGAGAAGGAGTCATATTTGGCTTTTTGAGTGCAAATTTTGCTCGGGGGGCATGTCGCATTTAGGAAGCCCCTATGGTGCCAGGACAGCAAAAAAATAACCACATGGCATACCATTTTGGAAACTAGACCCCTTGAGGAACGTAACAAGGAATTAAGTGAGCCTTAATACCCCACAGGTGTTTCACGACTTTAGCATATGTAAAAAAAAAAATGTTTCACTAAAATGTGTGTTTCCCCCCAAATTTCACATTTTTGCAAGGGTAAATAGCAGAAAATCCCCCCCCCCAATTTGGAACCCCATCTCTTCTGAGTATGGAGGTACCCCATAAGTTGAGCTGAAGTGCACTACGGGCGAACTACAATGCTCAGAAAAGAAGGAGTCATATTTGGCTTTTTGAGAGCAAATATTGCTCGGGGGGCATGTCGCATTTAGGAAACCCCTATGGTGCCACGACAGCAAAAAAATAACCACATGGCATACCATTTTGGAAACTAGACCCCTTGAGGAACGTAACAAGGAATTAAGTGAGCCTTAATACCCCACAGGTGTTTCACGACTTTAGCATATGTAAAAAAAAAATGTTTCACTAGAATGTGTGTTTCCCCCCAAATTTCACATTTTTGCAAGGGTAAATAGCAGAAAATACCCCCCCCCCCCAAATTTGTAACCCCATCTCTTCTGAGTATGGAGGTACCCCATAAGTTGACCTGAAGTGCACTACGGGTGAACTACAATGCTCAGAAGAGAAGGAGTCATATTTGGCTTTTTGAGTGCAAATTTTGCTCGGGGGGGCATGTCGCATTTAGGAAGCCCCTATGGTGCCAGGACAGCAAAAAAAAAAAAACACATGGCATACCATTTTGGAATATAGACCCCTTGAGGAAGGTAACAAGTACAGTGAGCATTTACCCCCCACTGGTGTCTGTCAGATCTTTGGAACAGTGGTCTGTACAAAATTTTTAATTTGCACAGCCCACTGTTCCAAAGATCTGTCAGACACCAGTGGGGTGTAAATGCTCACTGCACCCCTCATTACATTCCGTGAGGGGTGTAGTTTCCAAAATGGGGTTACAGCGAGTTTCCCGCTGCGAGTTTGAGCTGCCGTGCCAAATTTGCTGAATCACAAACTTGCAGCCTGATACTCACTGTAAGCCTCCTGCCCATGTGAATGTACTCCAGCTGTTGAAAAACTACAACTCCCAGCATGCACAGTCTATCAGTGCATGCTGGTAGTTATAGTTTTGCAACAGCTGGCGGCATACAGGTTGGGAAACACTGAGTTAGGAAACAGACAATGTTTCCCAACCAGTGTGTCTCCAGTTGTTGCAAAAACACTACTCCCAAACATTCTCAGGCATGCTGGAAGTAATAGTTTGGCAACATCTTTAGAGCCAGATGTTGCCAAACTACAACTCCCAGCATGCTTGGAGTTGTAGTTTTGCAACATCTGGAGGACTACAGTTTGCAGACCACTAATACCGTGGTTCCCAATCTGTGCCCTTCAAGATGTTGCAAAACTACAACTCCCAGTATGCCAAAATTGTCCAGGCATGCTGGGAGTTGTAGTTCTGCAACATCTGAAGGGCCAGATGTTACAGAACTACAACTCCCAGCATGCCTGGCAGTAAGGGCATGCTGAGGATGTGTAGTTTTGCAACATCTGGAAGGGCACAGTGGTCTCCAAACTTTGGACCTCCAGATGTTGCAAAACTGGGCATGCTGGGAGTTGTAGTGTAAGGGGACCAGATGGAGCAGTCCAGATTGCTTTACGGCGGTCTGGACTGCTGCAAAGGTCCCGCGCCGCCGCCGAAGATCCACTCACCTGTCGCCACCGCCGCCGGGATCCGGGTCTTCAGGGACGAGGTAAGTACCGGGGCCGGGCCCCAGCACTCCCCCGTCCCCCGTCGCGTCCTCCTGTCTTCCTCCCGACTTCCAGGGGCCGGGCAGGGCGGGAGGAAGTTGAGTACGGATATTTTCTCCTAAGAAAAGTTAAGTGTTAGCTAATGCATATCCTCAATACTTACTTGTGGTCTGATGCTGAGGAATGTCTGTTACTGGGGAGCAGCACCTTAAACATGTTTTGCACTATCCATATTAGTGAAGTCTTGGTGTGGCACCATGATCAATCTACACTGATGCATCAGGCATTGGTGGGTGGAAATCCTGGCTGAATCATGCCTGATTCATCTTCACAAAGGTCAGTCTCTCCACATTTTTCATGGACAGACGAGTTCTCCTTGGGGTTACTATTGCCCCCGCCGAACACTTCACACGCGAGTGTTAAGTGTGGCGGGGGCCATAGTAGCCCCCAGGAGAACTCATCAGGCACACTACTGGCCAGGCAGCACAGCTTTTCCAGGGCAAACTCTGCTAGTTGCGGCCACAAATCAAGTTTGGCTGCCCAGAAGTCCAGCTGATCTTCAAGGTGTGTTGGCATGGTCATGTCAAGGTATGCCATCACGTCCTGCTCAAGATCTACCTGCTGCTGATGAGTTGCTTCACTATGCGGGTGAAGAAAGCTACTTATCAGCAATTGTAGACTCAGGCTGCTGCTGATGGAGCTGGTACTGCTCCTGCCCCCCCACCCCTCCCCAGCAGCCATTGCAGTGGTAGGTGAGTGCAGAAGGCCCCCCTGAGTTACACCTGCGAGATGATGGACGATGGCGCAGATAGGCATCGCCCAACTGACTATGTAGGATGTCTCTGTAGTAAGTCAGTTTTTACTCCTTCTCAGTGGGTGTGAAAAAGGCCCCCATTTTGTGCCGGTAGCAAAGGTCCAATATGGTGGAGAGCCAGAAGTCATCCCGCTGCCAAATGGTGACAATTCTGCAGTCACTACAAAAGCAAGAGAGCATGCATCGTGCCATTTGTGCAAGTGACTCAGAGGGATTACCTGCCTCCATCTGCACTGCATACTGCCACAATGTGTCTGGGTCCTGTGTCTCGCCTTCCTCATAACCCTCTAGCTCCTCTAGCTGCTCCTGCTCCTCCACTCCTGTCAGAAGGCTAGAAAAAACACTAAACTGCGCTCCACTGTGCTCCCCCCTCCTCCTCCAGTTCAGCCCGCACAGGGTTCATGTGGCTGTGAGATGTAGGCGCCACGTCTCCAGTGCCCTGACCAGCCATCATTTCTAACACATGTTGTAGTAGATGAAGCAGTGGAATGGCGTAGTTCATCCCCTAATCCTGACGACTGACTAATAATTTGGCTTCCTCAAAGGGCCTAAGCAAACGGCAGGTGTCACGTATGAGCTGCCACTGGTTGACATTGAAGTTACACAGGGAAGTCCCCCTATCCGCTTGGATCATCAAAAATTTGGTGATGGCTTTTCTCTGTTTATATAGTCGGATCAACATATGGAGGATGGAATTCCAACATGTGGAAACGTTGCAAATCAAACTATGTTGGGGGATGCCGTTCTGGCAGCTCAAGGAGGGTGTGTTTTGCGGTGTACATGTGGCTGAAGTGCATGCAAAGTTCCCATTGTTAGGATGTCTTGTAGATGGGGGAACACTTCAGGAACCACTTGACAACCACATTGAACACGTGTGCCATGCAGGCCACATGTCTCAGGCTTCCTTGTTGCAGCGCAGACAAAATGTTCTTCCCGTCGTTGGTCACCATGGTTCCCATTTCCAGTTTTCGTGGAGTAAGCCATGATTCGATTTCTTGATGAATTACTTTAAGCAGTTCTTCTCCTTTGTGACTCCATTTGCCAAGGCAAACCATCTGAAAAACAGCGTGACACCACTCTGCCCTTCACATATGGTATGCTGGAGGAGCACTGAGACTTGTCCGTGCAGTGGAGGCTGAGGACACGGTGGAGGATGAGGAGGCGGAATAGCACACTGTCACAAGACCAACGGCCTGAGAGCGTGGAGGCGTGACCTGTCCAAATTGCTGTTTTGTGGCTGTGCAGGAACCACATTCACCCAGTGGGCTGTAAAGGATATGTATTGTCCCTGTCCGTAGTTACAGCTCCAGACGTCCATGCTGCCGTGCACTTTGCTACACACCGACAGGCTCAAGGACTGGCCCACCTTCTGTTCCACAAAATTGTGCAGGGCTGGTACTGCCTTCTTCGCAAACAAGTGACAGCTTGGCGCTCTCCACCTCGGCTCGGCACAAGCCATCAGTTCTCTGAAAGGTGCAGAATCCACCACTTGAAAAGGGAGGGACTACAGCACCAGCAACTTGGACAGGAGCACATTCAGCTTCTGCACCGTTGGATGAGTGGGCGCATACTGTTGTCTCTTGGACATGGCTTCGCCGATGGATTGCTTGCAGAATGACTTACTCGAAGGCGGAGGAGCCGGAGCATCTGGAGCGACATAAGGTGGGTATTACACACAGCTCCCTTCAACTGAGGTGGTGAAGCCTTGGCTGGCTGAAACAGGGAGCGGCATGCCACTGGGTGATGCAGCAGGCTGGACCACCACATCGGAGCCATGGTTCTCCCAGTCCGCTTTATGGTGACGCTGCATTTGTTGACGCAGAGTCATGGTGCCAACCTTGGGACCCAGGACACGCTTCACCTTCTGCCAACAAATATTGCATGTGGCCAGGTAAACCTCCTCCAGATGCTTGATGAAAAACTGCCACACCGCTGAGTAGCTGATTTTCCACCCAACAGTCCGCACTGATTCCAGGAACCGCTGTTTCACTACCTCCCGGGAAGGTAGGCTGCCTTGAAGTAGGTGGTCTACCCAGGGCACATTTAGCTCAAGACTTTCCACTTCTGCTACCAAGCTGACTGACAACCATGCTACCACCTTGCTGGCTCAGCTGCTGCCACATGGGCGACCTTCAACCCTCTTCTCCTGATGATGATGAAGCCCCTTCTGCACCCGGCTCCCAAGTGCCATCGGCTTCATCATCATCATCATCGAGTTGTGTCTGAACGTTACTGATGTCCTCCTTAGGTTCCTCAACAGTATCTGCTTCAGGAGCCTGAATGCTCGCAACACCACCTCCCACGCCACTCTCCACATCACCACTTGCCCGCCTAGCATAGGAAGCGGCTGATGTCTCCTTCACTTCTTGGCTGGGCAGTAGCTGCTGACTGTGCTCTATTAGATCGTCCTCAATGAATAGTGGAGCTGAACCCACAGCATAAGATACTTCTGTGGGGGAGGGAACACCATAGGACAGAGGCAATGGGAGGACAGGGACTGCTCGCGGGCCATGCCCACTGCGGGTTGTGTCTGAGGATCCCACTTACTGTTGACTGGTGGTGTCAGATATCACTTGTGATGAAGTGGATGACCGTGTTAACCAATCGATGACGGCAGATAAGTTGCTGGCCAAGACACGACCACTAGCTGATACCAGGAGCTCAGGCCTCTCGCTGCGACTCCTACTGCCACTTGCCCCTAGTCTGCTGCGACCTCTGCCTGATGATTTTTGGCCTCTGCCACTCCTCTGTGCATGTCCTGGCACTTCTCTGCCTGACATACTTAGTGCGTGTATAACAGAAGTACAATACGCTACAGTACGCTTAAAAAAGTATTTGTGTAAAACGGCAGTTGGGGAGTACTTTTGCCTGGCATTTCACAGTATCTAGGCCCTTGACAATTTAACAGGTACAAAATAGTACACCACTTAGATGTACGATGTGGTATGCACTTATGAGGGGAGAAAAATGCGCTACAGTACGCATTAAAAAGTATTTGTTTACAACACTAGCCATAAGTACTTTTAGCTGTCCTTTCACAGTATCTAGGCCCTTAAGATTTTAACAGGAACAAAATAGTACACCACTTAGATGCATGTATGTGGTATGCACTTAGAGGGGAGAAAAATGCGCTGCAGTACGCTTAAAAAAGTTGAGAAAGAGAGCAGACTCAGCACTGCTGTGTCAGCTTGGCTTCAAGGAGGGCTTCAAGGAGGGCACTGGTGACTGCGTCGGGAACTCGGGTGGTGCTCAAACTCAAACAACACAGTTCAATAAATCTTGATAGAAGATGAATAAAGAGTCAGCAACTCCCCAACGCTGGTTAAAGTGAGGACCTTCTTTATTGTGGCATACTCAAAAACAGTAGGGGAGAAACTGACAACAGGGGGTACACAAGTCGGCAACAGAACCGTTTCACACGGTGAACATGCTTCTTCAGCCCGAAGAAGCACGTTCACCGTGTGAAACGGTTCTGCTGCCGACTTGTGTACCCCCTGTTGTCAGTCTCTCCCCTACTGTTTGTAAGTGATTGGTCCCCGGTTATTAGTGGTGTACCCCAAGTTTCAGTACTGGGCCCGCTGTTGTTTAATTTATTTATTAATGATATAGAGGATGGTATTAACAGCTCTGTTTCTATCTTTGCAGATGACACCAAGCTTTGTAGCACGGTACAGTCTATAGAGGATGTGCATAAGTTACAGGATGACTTGGATAGAATAAGTGTCTGGGCATCCACTTGGCAAATGAGGTTCAATGTGGATGAATGTAAAGTTATGCATCTGGGTACTAATAACCTGCATGCATCGTATGTCTTAGGGGGGATTAAACTGTCAGAGTCACTGGTAGAGAAGGATCTGGGTGTACTTGTAGATCACAGACTACAGAATAGCATGCAATGTCAGGCTGCTGCTTCCAAAGCCGGCAGGATATTGTCATGTATCAAAAGAGGCATGGACTCAAGGGACAGGGACATAATACTCCCCCTTTATAAAGCATTGGTACGGCCTCACCTGGAATATGCTGTTCAGTTTTGAGCACCTGTCCATAAAAGGGACACTGCGGAGTTGGAAAGGGTGCAGAGACGCGCAACTAATCTAATATGGGGCATGGATCATCTTAGCTATGAGGAGCGATTAAAGGATTTACAATTGTTTAGTCTTGAGAAGAGACGTTTAAGGGGGGATATGATAAACGTATATAAGTATATTAATGGCCCATACAAAAAATATGGAGAAAAACTGTTCCAGGTTAATCCCCCCCAAAGGACGAAGGGGCACTCCCTCCATCTGGAGAAGAAAAAGTTTAGTCTCAAGGGGCGACACGCCTTCTTTACCGTGAGGACTGTGAATTTATGGAACGGTCTACCTCAGGAACTGGTCACAGCAGGAACAATTAACAGCTTTAAAACAGGATTAGATACATTCCTGGAACAAAATAACATTAATGCTTATGAAGAAATATAAAATCCCATCCCTTCCCCAATATCGCGCCACACCCTACCCCTTAATTTCCTGGTTGAACTTGATGGACATATGTCTTTTTTCGACCATACTAACTATGTAACTATGTAACTATGCCGCAATAAAGAAGGTCCTCACGTGAACCAGCATTGGTGAGTTGCTGACTCTTAATTCATCTTCTATCAAGATGCATAAAAAAGTATTTGTGCATAACACCAGCAGTGAACACCAGTGCTGCAGCCCACAGTCGCTGTGTACTGCACTCAAAATTGCACTCTCTCTCTCATTCTCACTCCCTTCCCTATCAGTGCTTTTAGGCAGGATTTGCGCTTGAGGTGAATCGCTGCTGTTCTGTGCACCACACTGCTGTCTGTCACTCTCTGTAATAGACTATTTGACCATTTAGGTATTAAAACAAAGTGTAAGTGGAATTCAAAATGTTTTTCTGCAACACAGCAGGTACTGATAGAGAATTGCAATCCAATATTTATTCCCCTAATTTTGACGTACTTAAAAATATCCCATAAGTGGTCCTTTTGCGCTACATGACTCACACACAGGCCTCAGACATGACAGAGCACCGTGTGGATTTTGGGTCTTTTATTTAGGATATTTTGTAAACATTTTACCAAGATGAAGGGGCCTTTGGGTTCTAAAATATTTTTGCGAGACAAACTGATGTTTTCATTGGTACCATTTTGAGGTACATGTGACACTGATCACTTTTTATTCCATATTTTGTGAGCTGGTACGAATTAGAAAAATAGGTTCTGCTATTGTTTTTTATTACATTTTTTACTGTCAGTTTTAATAAAGTATAAATTACATGTTATTTTTAGTTTGCCATTTGGTACGATTATGGCGATACCTAATTTATATACCTTTTTTATGGTTTATCCCATTTATATCACAAAATAATTTTTTTGTAAAAAAAAATATTTGAGTTTCACCGTATTCTGAGAGCTGTAAAATTTTTTGAATTTTTTTTTTTTACCAACGGAGCTGTGTGAGGGCTTATTTTTTGCAGGATAAGTAATGGTTTTGAATAGTACTATTTTGAGGTATTTCTGAAATTTTGATCACTTTTTATGACATTTTTAGTGAGGCGGGATTACAAAAAGCAGTAATTTGGGCAAGATTATATATATATATATCTATATATATATATATATATATAGATATATATTTTTTTTAACAGTGTTCACTTTGCAGTATCAATGACATGGTAATTTTATTTTCCAGATTGGTACGGTTATGGCGATACCTCTTTTATGTACTTTATTTAATGATTTATTTTACACTATAAAAACTGTTTTTGATAAAAAAAAATCTTGTTAGAACATCGCTATTTTCTGAGAGCTTTATTTTTTTTATTTTTTGTAATACCGGCAATTTTGTGTGATGGCAATTTTTTTCCGTGAGGAGTTGACATTTTAAGTGGTACCATTTTGGGGTACATGGGACATTATGATCACTTTTTAGTTTAGTTTTACAGAGACAGCATTGATATAAAGCCAGAAATTTGACAAGGTTTGTATAAAAATTTTTTTACGGCCTTCATCGTGCGGGTTAAATAATAATGTTCTAGTTGTGCTGCTTGGGTTTTTATGGATGTGGCGATACCAAATATGTGAATATACATTTTTGGGAGGGAAAGGGAGATTGTTTATTTATTTTTATTTATTTTTTATTTATATTTATTGTTCATTTTTAATTTATTTTCTGTATTTACTTATTTTTTTACGTTATTTTACTTTATTTTATTTTTTTTACTGTCCCATTAGGGACCTTGACACTTATAATACATTGCAGTACAGATTTATAATACATTGCAGTACAGACAGCTGTCTGTGTTTCATTGACATGCATAGCAGATCAGACTCTGCCTCAGGCATAGCCTGATCAGCTTCCATAGCCAGGTAACCAGTGGCCGTTCGTAGGTCTCTGGTTGTCACGGTTACCAATGAGACCCCGCAATCGTCTGGCAGGATCTCATTGGAAGACAGAGGGGAGCTCCCTCCCTCTGTCACCGGCGATTGGCGCTGCGGTCACAGAGCAACTCCACTCCTGACAGTTGCGGCAAGTGCCTGGGGATATGCGATCGCCAGCTCCCACCGCCGATCACCACCTGCACAACCATGGCACCATGATGGTGATTGGACATATATATACGTCCGCAATATCAATAGAAAAAAGTATTCCTGCACTCATCGCATGGGTACCAAAAGTCCAGCTCCTCTAAACGGTTCTCCGTCAGCTCGGCAGACATGTGTGGTATGCGGTGCTCAGAGGCGACTGCAGGCGGTTTCGCACACAGTGATGATGCGCTTCTTCCAACCTTTTATTCAACTGTATTAAAAAGTGTAGTCAAGTAAGGCTCTTTAAACACCACACCTGTTGGCACAAACAGAAAACATATCCATACACCCCAATCACCTTGTGGAGGACATGAAAATTTTATTTTGTCCCCTTTAGGTGGCTTCTAGTGGGGTTTGTGTTTTTTAGCTGGATGGAATAGCACAGACCACTGAGCTATTCCATAGAGCAGGATCCTGTAAAAAAAAGTACACCTACAGTATACATTTTTTTTTTACAGGAAAGTCTATGTATGACGGATATAAAGTAGCTTTACTGAAGGGGAAAATGTCAGGGAGTCCTGCGACAAATGCCTCCGACACACATCATAAAAATGGTGTGTGAAAGAGCCTAAGACTTTGCGGCCTTGCTCTGCACCATTTCCATTTCCACTTGTGTGTCACAACTGCCGCACAGCAGTTTTTTGCAGCAAAAACATGATTCAAAAACAGGAATTCAATTACGAATTATGAAAGGCCAAACCTACTTTATGTTTTTGGATGTGGAGTTTTTTTCCCTGATTTTTGGGATCAATCTCCTAAAATCTATAGTTTTTTCAAAGAAATCTTGGTGATTCTCTCCCATAGAAGTCCATGGGAGAGGAAAAAAATTTAAGAGAAATGCCATCTTAGTATAACATTGGAGGGGCTTTTTTTTGGCATTTTTGTCACTAAAAACACAGAGTGGCATCATTTATGGAGGTAAGTAGTGATGCATAGTATTGCCACTTACCTTCACTGGCTATATAGTATACAGAGGTGCATATCATACCCCTGTATACTGTCACTGCTCGTAACGGGCCTGAGCTGTGCCAGTGCTCAGGCTGGGCAGAAGGTTTAAATTGTATACCTCCTGCTTGGTAAGTAAAGTAGCAATCTTTATAAATTGCTGGTTTACTGTAAACCCTAGTTCAGCTTAGCGCTATGCACCAGCCCAGGAAAAAAGATAATTAGCACTGCAGAGCAGCACTAGTTAACCCCTTAAGGACGCTGGGTTTTTCAGTTTTTGCATTTTCGTTTTTTCCTCCTTACCTTTTAAAAATAACCCTTTCAATTTTCTACCTAAAAACCCATATTATGGCTTATTTTTTGCGTCACCAATTCTACTTTGCAGTGACATTAGTCATTTTACCCAAAAATCTACGGCGAAACGGAAAGAAAATCATTGTGCGAAAAAATCGAAGAAAAAATGCCATTTTGTAACTTTTGGGGGCTTCCGTTTCTACGCAGTGCATATTTCAGTACAATTGACACTTTATCATTATTCTTTAGGTCCATACGGTTAAAATGGTACCCTACTTATATAGGTTTCATTTTGTCGTACTGCTGGAAAAAATCATAACTACATGCAGGAAAATTTATACGTTTAAAAATGTCCTCTTCTGACCCCTATAACATTTAAATTTTTTCACGTACAGGGCGGTATGAGGGCTAATTTTTTGCGCCGTGATCTGAAGTTTTTATGGGTGCCATTTCTGTTTTGATCTGACTTTTTGATAACTTTTTATTCATTTTTTTGTGGTATAAAAAGTGACCAAAAATATGCTTATTTGGACTTTGGATTTTTATTTACGTGTACGCCATTGACTGTGCGGTTTAATTAACGATTTATTTTTATAGTTCGGACATTTACACAAGCTGCAATACCACATATGTTTATTTTTATTTACACAGTTTTATTTTTTTTATGGGAAAAGGGGGGTGATTCAAACTTTTATTAGGGAAAATATTAACAAACCCTTCATGTACTTTATGGACGCTCTCCCCAGGGCAAATAACCCAAAATGTACTAACCCTTTTTTGTGTTTTTCTTTTATTCTCATTTCATAGACATGAAGGTGGAGGAATTCTTTGGATTCGGTGGACTAAGACGATGACAACATGGTTAACCCCTTAACGACGCAGGACGTATATTTACGTCCTGCGCCGGCTCCCGCGATATGAAGCGGGATCGCACCGCGATCCTGCATCATATCGCGTTGGTCCCGGCGCTCATCAACGGCCGGGACCCGCGGCTAATACCACACATCGCCGATCGCGGCGATGTGTGGTATTAACCCTTTAGAAGTGGCGGTCAAAGCTGACCGCCGCTTCTAAAGTGAAACTGAAAGTGACCCGGCTGCTCAGTCGGGCTGTTCGGGACCGCCGCGGTGAAATCGTGGTGACCCGAACAGCTGACCGGACACCGGGAGGGCCCTTACCTGCCTCCTCTGTGTCCAATCGGCGAATGACTGCTCCGTGCCTGAGATCCAGGCAGGAGCAGTCAAGCTCCGATAATGCTGATCACAGGCGTGTTAATACATGCCTGTGATCAGGATGAGAGATCAGTGTGTGCAGTGTTATAGGTCCCTATGGGACCTATAACACTGTAAAAAAAAAAGTGTTAATAAAGGTCATTTAACCCCTTCCCTAATAAAAGTTTGAATCACCCCCCTTTTCCCATAAAAAAAATAAAACAGTGTAAAAAAATAAATAAATAAACATATGTGGTATCGCCGCGTGCGTAAATGTCCGAACTATAAAAATATATCATTAATTAAACCGCACGGTCAATGGCGTACGCGCCATTCAGATCAATGGCGTACTTCAGATCACGGTGCAAAAAATGAGTCCTCATACCGCCTTGTACATGGAAAAATAAAAAAGTTATAGGGGTCAGAATATGACATTTTAAAACGTATAAATTTTCCTGCATGTAGTTATGATTTTTTCCAGAAGTGCGACAAAATCAAACCTATATAAGTAGGGTATCATTTTAACCGTATGGACCTACAGAATAATGATAAGGTGTAATTTTTACCGAAATATGCACTGCGTAGAAACGGAAGCCCCCAAAAGTTACAAAATGGCGTTTTTTTTTTTCAATTTTGTCGCACAATGATTTTTTTTCCGTTTCGCCGTGCATTTTTGGGTAAAATGACTAATGTCACTGCAAAGTAGAATTGTCGATGCAAAAAATAAGCCATAGTATGGATTTTTAGGTGGAAAATTGAAAGGGTTATGATGAGGAAAACACGAAAGTGCAAAAACGGAAAAACCCTGAGTCCTTAAGGGGTTAAAGAGGGCTGTGGGAAGGGTTATTTGTAATAAAAATATTTTCAACCCCTTATCGACAAGACAACAAAAAGGCATTCTAAAAATGCACAATTTGAACAGAGTATGACTCAACAACATTCCTGTTCCTGTCTGTCATCTTCCTGTGTAGCTCTGCTTCTGGTTACATAATTACTTCAGGAGGTGCTACACAGGAACAGCCCATATTAGGAATGGGGTGGGGAGATAAGTGGACGTCTCTGCTCTCTGTATACAGTATAATGCTATCTATAGAGATAGCTGTGTACTCCCTAAGCAATTAACTAGTGCTGCTCAGCAGTGTTAGTAAACCCTTTCCCTGGTGAGCTGATGCAAAGTGCTCAGCTCAACAAGGAGTTACAGTAAAACAGCAATCTTTGGAGATCGCTGCTTTACTGTATGTTTGCAAAAGAGTTAACTAGCGCTGCTTCACTCTATGTTTCTTGCCCAGTCTAAGCTTGACCTGTGGCTGTATACCCACTGGCAAGCCTGGCCCTGCTAGGAACATTGACCTCTGTCAGTATAGTACCACTCAACAATCAACATAGTCGTATGAGGGCTAAAAAGATGGTATGTTTTAAGTGTTGTTGATTTCAGAAGCATTTATTATTTATAAAAAGAAAGTTGCAATATTTTTGAGCAGGCTTGCTCCACACCATGGGTAGCATAGGATCCACAAAACCATAAAAAACATTGAATAATTGTGCAAAATACATTGCGTGATTAATACATGGGGTTAAAAAATTGTATTTGACACCATCAATTTATTTTGGTCAGTATTTTAGCAAAAACCAGGAGTTAGTTCAAAACATAGAAATCATCAATTGTACATCTTTTTATTATAGTTGTTTTCTGTGTCAGTTCTACTCTTGGATTTGGTTAAAAATACTGAGCCCAACAAAAATGTGATAAGACATATGTATAAATAAACTCTCATGACTTTACATAAATATGTAGAATTGCATGTAAATATTTATAAGGACCCTTTACATTTAATCTTTTATTAACCTTTACATTAGTTATACAGGATCTTGTAAATTTATCACTGATTAAACTTAATGTATGCAAAGCCAAAAAACTATTGATGTAGACAATTCGCTGATCTCAGGATTTCTCACTAATAGCTCTAATCTATAGTGGAATCTAGTAACAAGTGTTCAATTCCCCTGTAGCACAGCCACAAGATACATGAAGCCTTAATGCAATGTAACGCATATACATTGTAGCTCTACTAGATAAGTATCCTGGACAGGGAATTTTTCTTTATTAGCTCCTGATGCCATAATCTATATTTTCCTGTCGTCTGCTCAGCAGCACAATGATGGGGTGAGCTGCAGGACCTAGGAATTTTTTATGGTAAACTCAAAACACCTGCCCAGCAGGGATAAAACACCCCTCAGAGAGAGGCACTGTGAGTTTTTTCTGTCCTGTGAGCAGGACCTGGGATACTGGAGGGGTTGCCTTTTTTTTTTTTTTCCTCCGCTATTATTGTATTTTGTTACCTGCGGCATGGACCTACTCTGCACCCTGATGTCAGGAGGTTGCGGTGTCCGTGCGCATGGTGTCAGCGTTCGCAGGGTGTCAGCGCTCGCACGGCGCTTTGCTGTACAAGCCACGTGAAAGCATTATTTTCTGTTTGGCTGTGTGCCGTGTATAGCGCGCAAGCCTCGCTCTTTCTTCCCTGCTTGAAGTGCGGAGCTTGTGATCATGTGATCGCATTATTTTTATCTCTTTATAGATATATAATTTTGGTATTGAATCCTTACTAGTAGGATTCTTTTTCAATTAGTATGTTATCCATACTTTATTTTTAGTGTTTCTGGTATTTTTTCTTGGAAATCCAGTTTAACTTCCTGGGGCAGGATTTACCCCCTATATAAGGCCGGCTTTCCCTTCAGTCTGTCTCTTTGAGCCTGCAGCTACAGGGTTTGCCTTGCTGTACCTTTCTGTGCCTTGCTATTTAGCCTGTGCTTTTGCTCCATGGTGTGTTTCCTCCACCCTTATCATTTCTCTTCCTCTTTTCTTTAAAAAAAAAATATTTTTTTTTTTAACTAAAAAATCTTTTTCTCAAAGATGTCTTCCAGAGAATCCAGCGGAGCTCCTAGTAAATCTCTGGAAAAGAATCGTCATCTCTCTTGTAGGAAGTGTAACATTCCCCTTCCTGATGATAGTGATTTCACTACCTGTGGCGTCTGTCGCCCACCACCTCCTCTGCCGTCCCCGGGTGAGCCCAATATTAGGGACATGTATGTCGGGGTTAAGGACTTTGTCACTGGATCAATTAAGGATCTTAAAGATTCTCTTAGTACTCCCAGAAAGCATTGTCATTATAGTCATCCCTCCCCCACTCCGATGAAGGTGGATAGTTGCGAGGAGAAAGATTCTGGTTCCCGTTCTTCCGAAGATGAGGCGGTGGATGTCTCCAGATACTATTTTCCTCAGGAAAAATCTCAGAAACTAATTAGATTTGTGCAGGCTGAGAGCCAGCCAAGTCCTAAGCCTGATACTCCCTCCACATCTAAAGCACTTAGAGCCTTTCAGCCTTTCGGATGATCTACTCTCTGCATTGATGTCAGCGGAGTGGGAGAGACCGGAGAAAACTCCTGTTATTTCTAAAAGATACAAGATGATGTATCCCATCGAGGAATCTCAGGCCAAACCTTGGGTCAATCCACCTAGGGTGGATATGGCTATTGCAAGAATGTCTAAACATATCATTATTCCTTCTGAAGATGGCTCTAATCTCCGCTAACCAATAGATCCTCGGATGGAGGTGGCTTTTAAGCGAACCTATATTGCTGGCTCTAGCCAGAGCTCTGTAGCCATTGCCTCCAACAAAGTGGCTTTATCCTTGAGAAAGTGGCTAAATAACTTAGTGGAGGATATCAGTTCCAGGGTTGCAAGAGAAGATCTTTTGTCTTCCTTTGGAAAAATCAATCTGGTAGTAGATTTCCTAGTCGACGCCTCTGCACAACAGTTGAAGTTTGGTGCCTAGACCATGGGCCTATCTACAGCGGGCAGAAGAGCGCTTTGGCTGCGACCCTGGCCAGGTTACAGCTCTTCTAAGTTTCAGCTCTGTAATATTAAATACTTACCCAGAAAGCTTTTTGGCCCTGAACTGGACTCTATTATGGAAGAGCCTTCTGACAGGAAGGGTAAATCCTTACCCTTAACTCCCTCCTCCTCTAAGAGATATGTTCGGAGAAACTCTCCTCCAAATAGGAGGAACAGACAGAGTTGCTACTCTACTCGCAGTAGGGGGTCTAGGACCTCCAGAAGAGGGAATCAGTCTAAGACTGCTTCTGAAAAAAAAAAAGCAGGGTTTTTGACAGGGTTGATACTCCAGTCAGCGGCTGCCTATCTTTGTTTTTCCCTGCCTGGACACAGAATATAAAGGATCCCTGGGTACTTCAAATAGTAGAGAAAAGTTATTCTTTGTGTCCGCCATTTTGCAGGAACCATAGCAAGTTTTGTTAGAAAGTTTGATTCTAGATCTAATTTCTTTGGCCGTGCTGGAGCCTGTTCCCCCTTCAGAAGAAGACAAAGGCGCATACTCGCCGGTTTTCCTTGTACCTAAGCCTTCAGGGAAATTTCGCCTTATAATCGACTTAAGGTATTTGAACCGCCACTTCCTAAAAAGAAAATTCAAGATGGAAACTATAAGATACATCAAGCCTCTACTTTCCAGGGGATAGTTTATGGCATCTCTAGATCTGAAAGACGCTTACTTTCACATCCCTATTTATCCAGAACACAGAAGATTTCTGAGAATTGCTGTCAGAATCCGAGGGATTCTTTTTCATCTTCAGTTCAAGGCCCTTCCCTTCGGGATCACTTCAGCCCCCTTTGTATTCACCAAGGTGGTGTCCTCTATGATGGCGGTTCTCAGATTGTCGGGGATAAGAGTTATCCCATATTTGGATCACTGGCTGTTAATAGTAGAGTCGATTGATCAACTGGGAGAAATCAGACTTGACCCCGACCACAACCAAGCAATTTCTAGGCTTCATCATCAATTCATCAGAGATGAAGCTCTACCTCTCTGCGGCCTGGAAGGATCGTATCCTAAGAGGAGACCGCTTCTTCAGAACACCTCGCAAAGTCTCTCTCAGGACCCTGATTAGTTTTCCTGGGTCTTCTGTCCTCCGCAGCAGAGGCAGTACCTTGGGCCCCATGGAATCTTTTGGAATTGGACTCTCTCCACATTCTCTCATCCAACACCAGACAGTCTCTTCATTGGTGGGCTGAAATAAGAGATGGGATGCCTCTAATCGACCCAACCTGGACAATTGCTACTACAGATGCCTCTGACACCGGTTGGGGTGCCCATATGTTGGTTGTTACGATTTCAGGGGACTGTAATCTGGAGGAGCTAGCTCTGTCTTCCAACACCAAAGAGTTGAGAGCCATATTTTATGCTCTGAAGCATTTTGAATCTCTCCTTCTGGGGAGGGCCATCCAGATTAAGTCGGACAACATGGCCTCGGTGTTCTATATCAATAAACAGTGATGTACCATATCCAGTTCACGTCTTCAGGAAGTGGGAAAGATCTTCAACTGGGCAGAATTCAGGATAGCGAGGTTATCCGGTGTCCACATGAGAGGTCTCCAGAACACTTTGGCGGATCGCCTGAGCAGGCAGATCACATTTCCGGGGGAATGGTCTCTATGTCCAGAGATTTTCCAACAACTCTGTCACCAGTGGGGACTTCCAGAGATCGACCTGATGGCAACCAGATACAACACCAAGCTTACCCACTTTTGCTCACTTTACTGGGAGGATCAACCGTGGGTGGTGGATGCAATGTCAATCCCCTGGAACTTCAGTCTGGCTTACCTCTTTCCACTGACTGCAATGATACCAATGGTATTAATAAAGATAAAACAGGATCAGGCCTCTGTGATAGCGATAATCCCGTTTTGGCCCAAGAGATCCTGGTTCTCCCAGCTCATGATGATGAGCAAGGGTGTATTCTGGAAGCTTCCTCTGAAGCAGAACCTGGTATCCCAGGGAACTCAGCTCTGCCACAACTTGGCGTCTCTCAACCTGACAGCTTGGAGGTTGATAGGTCCTTACTGAAAGCCAGAGGCTTTTCGGACCGCATATTGCATATGCTATCTCACTCTAGGAGTGAAGCTACCAATAAAACATATGCCAGAGTCCGAAATATCTTTCTCAGTTGGTGTGCAGCCAAGCAAGTTGACGCTACTACTCCTACAACTGCTCAAATTCTAGAATTCTTGCAGGATGGCTTTGACAAAGGACTATCTCCTAATTCTCTTAAAGTACAGATTTCTGCGATGTCTGCCTTTCTAGGACAGAGACTATTTCAGATTCTTGAAGTCCAGAATTTTGTAAGAGCCATCACCAGACTTCGTCCTAGGGTTATTAAACCCGTCTCTAAGTGGGATCTAAGCTCTGTCCTCAAACATGTCTGTTTTTCTCTACAGGAAGTGGACCTAAAATATCTTTCTATAGCACGTTGGATTTGTGATTGCATTAACCCGATAACGACCATGGAGGTCTATACTCGTCCAATGGCCGTTACCGGGGTATGACGCGGGCTCCCGACTCGAGCCCTCGTCATACCGGCCAGCCTCCAGCTGATTCCTGTAGCTGGGAGCCGGCGTTAATCGCCGAGATGCGGCGATCGCCGTGGCCGGCTATTAACCCTTTAGATCACCGCGGTCAAAGTTGACAGCGGCGTCTAAAGGTGCCTGTATTAAGTCCCTGGTGGTCCAGTGGGGTGTATCGCCCACCCCCCCGCAGCGCGATCGCGGGGGAGCGATCCACTACTGAGGTAGCCTGAGGGCTTACCTCTCCTGCTGCGGCGGCTCCGGTGCAGGGCCAGGCTTTATCAATCGAGCGCAGAGCACACAGATCATTGTGGTTTTATGAAACCACAATGATCTGTATGAGGAATCTAATGATTCCTCATAAAAGTCCCCTAAGGGGACTAAAAGTGTAAAAAAAAAGTTTAAAAAAAGTTTAAAAACACACACATTAACCCCTTCCTTATTAAAAGTTTAAATCACCCCCCTTTTCCCAAATTCCATATTAAAAATATGTAACCATAATAAAAATAAACATATGTGGTATCGTCGCGTGCGTAAATGTCTGAACTATAAAAATATATAATTAATTAAACCGCACGGTCAATGGCGTACACGCAAAAAAATTCCAAAGTCCAAAATAGCGTATTTTTGGTCACTTTTCATACCATAAAAAAAGGAATAAAAAGCGATCAAGAAGTCCAGTCAAAATAAAAATGGTACCGATTAAAACTTCAGATCACGTTTCAAAAAATTAGCCCTCAAACCACCCTGTACGTGGAAAAATAAAAAAGTTATAGGGGTCAGAAAAGGACAATTTTAAATGTATAAATTTTCCTGCATGTAGTTATGATTTTTTCCAGAGGTACGATGACATCAAACCTATATAAGTAGGGTATCATTTTAATCGTATGGACCTACAGAATAAAGATAAAGTGTCATTTTTACCGAAAAATGTACTGTCTAGAAACAGAAGCCCCCAAAATTTACAAAATGGTCTTTTCTTCAATTTTGTCGCACAATTATTTTTTTTTCCGTTTCGCCATAAATGTTTGTGTAAAATTACTGATGTCATTCCAAAGTAGAATTGGTGGCGCAAAAAATAAGCCCTCATATGGATTTGTAGGTGCAAAATTGAAAGGGTTATGATTTTTAAAAGGTAAGGAGGAAAAAACGAAAGGGTAAAAACTGAAAAATGCTTGGTCCTTAAGGGGTTAAGGATGCTTATCAGATGACCAATTTGGAGCCTCCAGAGTTTATTGTATACTCAACTAGAGCTTTATCTACTTCTAGAGCTGAGCAAGGCTCAGTACCTTTAGAGCATATTTGCCAGAGTGCCTCTTGAAAATCTCCTTTAACCTTCTTCGAACATTATAAATTCGATATTGTATCTTCTGAGAACTTTTCTTTTGTCAGATCTGTTATTGATTCTGCTAATGTGTAATCCCACCCTTGATTATGCGATGTAAATCCCCATCATTGTGCTGCTGAGCAGACGACAGGGAAGTTAATTTGTTTTCCCTTAGTCTGTCAGCAGCACAAGGTTCCCACCCTTTTTATGTATGTACTTATTTTTTTCTTGCTATATATAACTCACAGTGCCTCTCTCTGTGGGGTGTTTTATCCCTGCTGGGCAGGTGTTTTGAGTTTACTATAAAAAATTCCTAGGTCCTGCAGCTCACAGGGGAGGAGATTCACCCCATCATTGTGCTGCTGACAGACTAAGGGAAAACAAATTAACTTCTTAAATTTTAACATATAAAACTCAACGTGTGTGTGTATATTCCAGCATCACTTCCAAGCCACTAAAGAAATGAACATGAAACTTGGCACACATGTTACACATCAACAAACATAGGATAGGTAATTTAACCCTTACCCACCCCCATTTGCGAGAGTCTGGGGTTTTATTTAAAGTCCCATACAAGTCTATGGGAAATATATGTTACTGCATAACTTCCAAACAGCTGGAGATATAATACTCGGTTACTTGATACTTATATGTAAAATAAAAATATATTATAGTTAAATTAACCCCTAACCTGCCCCTATATGTGAAGGATAGGGTTTTTGTTTCAAGTCCCATGTAAGTGTATAGGACTAGTGCCTTACTCCACAAGCTCCACTCTCCTACTCTTGGTGAATGCGTCGTCAGTCTGGCTGGTAAGCCACACCCTCATTGCATGCCATGTCCCATCTAACTAAGACACGCTTGCCTTGTAAGCCACACCCCTTTTATTTTCAACTTACAATATCTTTACGACAATGCAGCCCCACCTGAGGACGGGATATGAGGATTAGAAATAAGGATTAGCTATAGGGACGAGATATGAGGACGGGATAAGAGGACGGGATATGAGGACGGGATATGAAGGCGTGATACAAGGACAGCATATGAGGTTGGGATATGAGGTCGAGATATGAGGACGGGATATGAGGATGGGATATGAGGACGGGATATGAGGACAGGATATGAGGACAATATATGAGGACAGGATATGAGGACGGGATATGAGGTTGGGATATGGGGATGGCATATGGGGACAGGATATGAGGTCTGGATATAGGGATGGGATATGAGGTTGGGATATGAGGACGGGATATAGGGACAAGATATGAGGATGGGATATGAGGATGGGATATGAGTTCGGGATATAGGGACAGTATATGAGGTTGGGATACGAGGATGGGATATGAGGTTGGGATATAGGGACAGTATTTGAGGTCGGGATATGAGGGCAGGATATGAGGTCGGAATATGAGGAGGGGAGTTGGGGTCGGGATATGAAGAGGGGATATCAGGATTTAGGGACGGCATATGAGGACAAAAGCTTCCTCCTTTGTTGCTTTTCCTCCCCACAAGGATAAGGTAGGAGGAAAAAACTAGTAGGTTATAACAAAGGCATTTTCTAGTTAAGTGGGTAAAAGAAAGGACTTAACGTAAAGCCTGTAAATCTGCAAAAAAAAAAAAAAACATACAATACTATGTATGTCAATCTCTGCAGACTTGATATCCTATGAAGATGTCAAAAGTCATAGTATGTTCTATTATGCTGCATATTTGTATTAGATTTGCTGCAGATTTCACCTACTCTGAGAGATGAAATTCTTAGCAATTCCATAGTTAAATCTACAGGGAATACATCTGTGTTTACAGTGGAGTGAAGTCTAAGGCCATGTTCACATACCATTTTTGGCCATAATTTTCAGCCGTGAAAACATGTCATATAGTTGTTTTCACATAAAAATCATTCTTTTTTATGGAAATACTGAGCCAATCAGTTGCAATAATTGATGTTAATTAATTATATGGCTGTCAAAATGATGGACAATATTTTAACACATGTGTGCAACATCGGCTGTTTTTCTTTTCTTTTAACCAACTTTTTATGGACATTTTACAGTAAAAAAAAATTGGTAAATATACTATGTGTGAACACGGTTTAAATCAGGGTAAATCAATGAAAATTATAATCACCCCAAGAAAAACTGTCAGCCTGTTCACCCACACTAAATCCAATACACTGGGTTATTGTGTGGGTGAACAGGATTTTAATGAGGGAGTCACTTATTTTGGCCCACTGGCTGCCAAGATAGTTTCCTGTAAAGTTCCTGTATTTTATCCATGACTAGTGACTTAAGTGCATGCACCGGAATATTTCAAAGAGCAGAGCACTCTCCTTACGCAGAGCTCTCGGGTCATCAGGACGTGAGTGCGGTTTGAAATCTTTTGGCGCATGCGCTCTGCAGACAGAGCCCTGCGCTCATGTGACCTGTGACTCCACGTCACTAGGACGTGGAGTTGAAGATAATGAATATGCTATTAGCGGGGGCGGGCTTAGGACGTTCACTCCGGGAAGCAGAGGTGGCCATCCGGCAGGGGAAATGCCTTCAAAGCGCTAGTCATGGATAAAATACCGGAAATTTAAAGGCAAATATCAACTATTTACAATATAAATTAGTGTATTATAATCATTATATAGTATTTATAAATATTTATACTCTTTATTTCCCTGCTTCACACACTAGGAATTATTTTGATATTTTCTCTTCTGCTGTCTATTAGTTAATTTGGGCAATTGCTTTGCAATTATTAGTGTGGATCAGCTGATCATGACTGCTACCTTAGGGTTTATTTGGAGTACTTGCTTCTGATTGTTTTGCCTCAGATCTTTGCAGTGTGGTGAAGATTTTAGCATCTGCCCAGTGCTTTTAAACTTAGTATTTCTTGAATTTCCATAGTATCCTGTTCTAGTCTGTTACTAGTTTGTCCAGTTGGTTATTGGCTACACAGTTCATAATGTTAGAAAAAGAGAAGAGTCCATCAAGTTTAAAGAGGTATTTCAGGCCAAAACTTTTTTTTTTATATATCAACTGGCTCCGGAAAGTTAAACAGATTTGTAAATTACTTCTATTAAAAAATATTAATCCTTCCAATAGTTATTAGCTTCTGAAGTTGAGTTGCTCTTTTCTGTCTAACTGCTTTCTGATGACTCACGTCCCAGGAGCTGTGCAGCTCCTATGGGGATATTTTCCCATCATGCACAGCTCCTGGGATGTGACATCATCATTGAGCAGTTAGACAGAAAAATTCAGAAGCTAATAACTATTGGAAGGATTAAGATTTTTTTATAGAAGTAATTTACAAATCTGTTTAACTTTCCGGAGCCAGTTTTTGCCTGGAATACCCCTTTAACCGTTATCCCTATTGTGTCCCTACTGTATTGGTCTAGAGGAAGGAAAACAAACCTTTATGAGGCTGATACCGTTACCTCATACCAGTGGGAACATTTCTTCCTGACTAAAAATATATCAGAATAAGTGTTTTTCACCAAAAGTAGAGCCCATATGATACAAATCTTTGGACATCTTGGTGGGCTCCAGGAGTGTTCACTCAATTTGGTAATATTTCATACTGCATTTTTTTTATTTATTTTTTTTTTACTTCCTCTGGTTCCTATACTATTCATGGCTGTTGACATTTAAACCCCACTAAATCCAGGTAAGAGGATATTGCATTGTTTTGCAGTTACCTTGAAATGATATCCAGTTTAGTGCAGGCTTCGGATGACCCGATCAGCTGCACATTTTAGATCAAATGAGATGAAATTCCGTAACAATACAGAGAATCTCTATGTCCCCAAGATAACAATGTAATGTCATTTACTGTGTGAAGAAGGTCACAACCGGTTCACTGCACAATTGATCGCTGACTACAGTCGGTCTGGAAATGTTTGCCTATTAATGTTTCAGGATGGAATAATCTTCCAGAATGAATACAAATGTATTCTTATGTTTATTCAACACATGCAAATGATAGCAATACTTCTCTGAAAATGACAGAAAGCTTTAAGTATATTGAAATGTTAGAAAATTTGCCCTAAATAGTATAAAGATGCACCTCCTGCAGAAAATGGAGATACCAAGCAATTCATTATAATCCAGTGTTTTATCTAATTGTATAACCAATGTAAACAAATATTTTCTTAACTTATCTCATTCCTTTTTTAACTTATCTCATATCTAATCTGTTTGTTTATATAATCATGAGTGATGTGTGCGATTGAATGATACCTCTGGAAGACATATAATGAATCCCAACAATATCAGCTTCTCTGACACGATGTTCTATTGGCAGTAAAGACATCCAGGCCAGAAGATAGATGAACTGGCTTGGTTAGAGCCACATACTGTGACCATGTTATCAAATAATAGAAGAGTCACGGTAAGTGTCGAACTGGGGCAATTCATCTATCCACTGGACTCACAAGTAAGTCTCATCAATGTTGATATTTTTTTGGGACTTCTAACATTTAGTTTGAATGCTCTGGTGGGCATATTAATATGCCTGTTAAAAATGGTGATTTTGTTACTGAATCTGAAAAAGGTGATGAATCATCATGCATTGCTGTGACAATGCCCGGGCCAATCTGGTCTCAGCCTTGATGCACATTTCAAGAAAATGAAGTATTTCTCACAGAAAAGGATTGAAGTAACACATGTTTTGCTATACACATGTTTATTCCCTTTGTGTGTATTGGAACTAGACCAAAAAAGGAGGGAAAAAAAGCAAATTGGACATAATGTCACACCAAACTCCAATGAAGGGCTGGTCAAAATTATTGACACCCATCCAAAATGCTTCAAGCATGTGATGCTCCTTTAAACTCACCTGGGGCAAGTAAAAGGTGTTGGCAATATAAAAATCACACCTGAAAGCAGATAAAAAGGAGAGAAGTTCACTTAATTTTTGCATTGTGTGTCTGTGTGTGCCACACTAAGCAAGGGCAATAGAAAGAGGAGCAGAGAACTGTCTGAGGACTTGAGAACCAAATGTGTGGAAAAATATCAAAAATCTCAAGGTTACAATTCCATCTCCAGAGATTTAGATTTGCCTTTGTCCACAGTGCGCAACATTATCAAGAAGTTTGCAACCCATGGCACTGTAGCTAATCTCTCTGGGCGTGGACGGCAGAGAAAAAGTGATGAAAGGTGTCAACGCAGGATAGTCTGGATGATGGATAAGCAGCCTTAAACAAGTTCTAAAGATATTCAAGCTGTCCTGCAGGCTCAGGGAGCATCAGTGTCAGAGCGAACTATCCGTCAACATTTAAATGAAATGAAATGCTATGGCAGGAGACCCAAGAGGACCCCACTGCTGACACAGAGACATAAAAAAGCAAGACTATATTTTGCCAAAATGAACTTGAGTAAGCCAAAATCCTTCTGGGAAAACATCTTGTGGACAGATGAGACCAAGATAGAGCTTTTTGGTTTAGTACATCATTCTACTGTTTACCGAAAAGAGAATGAGGCCTACAAAGAAAAGAACACAGTACCTACAGTGAAATATGGTGGAGGTTCCATGATGTTTTGGGGTTGTTTTGCTGCCTCTGGCACTGAGTACCTTGAATGTGTGCAAGGCATCATGAAATCTGAGGATTATCAACGGATTTTGGGTCACACTGTACAGTCCAGTGTCAGAAAGCTGGGTTTGCATCTGAGATCTTGGGTCTTCCAGCAGGACAATGACCACAAACATACGTCAAAAAGCACCCAGAAATGGATGGCAATAAAGCTCTGGAGAGTTCTGAAGTGGCCAGCACTAAATCCCATTGAACACCTGTGGAGAGATCTTAAAATTGCTGTTGGGAAAAGGTGCCCTTCCAATAATATGACCTGGAGCAGTTTGCAAAGGAAGAGTGGTCCAACATTCCGGCTGAGAGGTGTAAGAAGCTTATTGATGGTTATAGGAAGCGACTGAGTTCATTTATTTTTCCCAAAGGGTGTGCAACCAAATATTAAGTTAAGGGTGCTAATAATTTTGTCCAGCCCATTTTTTTAGTTTGGTGTGATATTATTTCCAATTTGCTTTTTTTCCTCCCTTTTTTTTATAGTTTAATTCCAATACACACAAAGGGAATAAACATGTGTTACTGCAATCCTTTTCTGTGAGAAATACTTCATTTTTTTGAAAAATTTCAGGGGTGCCAACATTTACGGCCATGACCTGTAAATTTACAGCCATCCTGTAATTCCTTGCTGTGTTTGAATCTATGTGCATAGTTCTTTTATTGCTCCTAATTTAATCTATTCTGTGTATACTGATCTCTGCCTGTGACACGTTTATCCTTTGCTTAGAGATTTGGTTCTTTTGCTGCTATCTCGGTTTGGATTGGGCTTGTTATCCTACCCTCTATCTGTTTATTTTTTATCCCATATGTTTTCTTTCTTGTTCTGTGCCTTAACCCTGACCTGCTTCCTGACTTATATACAGTGTTGTTTACTGTTTGCTCAGGGCTGCACACATCCCTGCTCTAAGTGATAATATCTTACTAGAATGGAAGAGGCCCTCTCTACCAGCCAATGCTCTCTTTACCCAAGACACACAAATACTGTGCTACAGATTAGAAATAACTAGCGGACTAGTGGTAGGTTTTCGGTAACCTGCAGGGCTAGATAGAAGTCTGTGGCATCCTGGCCACTTAAGTTTAAGCTACTGAACTGAACAGCCATAGAATTTAGGGATTCCAATATCAGCGCCTGATGATCTTTCATTGTACCTATAAATGCTGCACTTAATCTTGTTAAGAGAACCAATTGTTACCAAGTAAGCAAGGAGACAATAGTAACAAGGGCCTTGCTGCACTCCAGGACCTGATGAGCTTCTGGCTGGGTCTGGACAAGATGGAGTGGCAGAATCTGCTACATCTACAAACCACAGTGGGAACTGTACAAAAATCTGCAACACAATTGACAATGCTTTGTGAAGGGTATCTGCTGAGACTGTGAGTAACATTACATATTAGGTAGTAAAGGAAAATGTATGATAATGCATGTTTTTCTTTTTTTTATTATTCTTGTTTTGGGGGGAAAAAATTAAGTGAAAAAAAAAAAAAATACATCAGCCAACTGGCTGTGCAAAGAAAAGTATATTAGGAACCCCCAATGCTTTATCCGGATATCATCCGGTATCTCTTTCTCTCGTCTTTTATTGATACAGTATGCCGCCTAGAAAGATAATGTTTTTTGGGTGTGTAGAAAAGAGTAAAGTAAAAGAGTTATGGTTATTAAAAGGTGAGGGGAAAAAATGGGCAAAGTTTTAAGGGGTTAAATTTGGATTCTCATGGCCATAATACAGCCAGATATTTGCATCTGTATTATGACAAGTCTCGGTCTGACCACAGATCATCAGAAACAGGGTTGGGCCAGGGCTTGAGGTGGTAATACAGATTTGGCCATATTATGTCCTAGTAAAGCTAGTTTTAGGTTTTAGTGAATCTACAACTGAGAAATCTTGCAATAGCCATATAAATGACACTGTTCTGATAAAATATTAATAGATTTGTATTTGTTTACTGCAAAGCTCATTAATAAAAGTACATCAATCCATCACATTTATGCATAATTCTATTATAATAGTGAAGTGTGAGGTGACAGCCGTCATCTTTTTATTGCAATTATCAGCAAGTAAAATAATTATCTTCTAGTTTAAAGTAAATGAATATTTCTGAAGAGATTACTCCAGAGAATTCCGGTCACTCTTACCCCACCATTGAGCCCCACTTCCAAGTAGCTGGGATGTAATAACATGAGAGGCTAAATTATATTCTGTTCGTCGTAACGTGTGAATTAATAAATATAAATTATTAATAGGCCTGTTCTTATAGGCAGCCCATTAAAGATCTGTTTTCACTCTTCTATATTCTGAAATATATATTACATTCACTTTGGTTTAAGACTGACCAAGATCTGTCAGGACATGTTTATGGTGGCATGCGGTTTTCTGCAACATGTCTTGGATAACAAAACCATGATGTTCTCCATCTGAATGCTCATTCCACTCCAATACTCGCTCCTGTGTACAACACCAAATATGCACATGACTAATGAACCTTCATCATTACCTAAAAGATGTTTCATGTCACAGTTGATGAAATAAGAAAGTGGAAATATGAGCCCACATAATATGCGTATATGAATGCCTTTAACCGTAATTTATTTTTGGAGTAATTTTGTGTCTATAACTAAGCACAGATCTAGTGGATCACTTGTATTTAAATAATGACTATAATTTGAAAATAAATATACAGTACAGACCAAAAGTTTGGACACACCTTCTCATTCAGAGTTTTCTTTATTTTCATGACTATGAAAATTGTAGATTCACATTGAAGGCATTAAAACTATGAATTAACACATGTGGAATTATATACATAACAAAAAAGTGTGAAACAACTGAAAATGTGTCATATTCTAGGTTCTTCAAAGTAGCCACCTTTTGCTTTGATTACTGCTTTGCACACTCTTGGCATTCTCTTGTTGGAATTCAAGAGGTAGTCACCTGAAATGGTTTCCACTTCACAGGTGTGCTGGTGTGGAGGAGGAGGTTTGATGGTGTGTGGGGGGGGAGGGGGATCTTTGCTGGTGACACTGTTGGGGATTTATTCAAAATTGAAGGCATACTGAACCAGCATGGCTACCACAGCATCTTGCAGCGGCATGCTATTCCATCCGGTTTGCGTTTAGTTGGACCATCATTTATTTTTCAACAGGACAATGACCCCAAACACACCTCCATGCTGTGTAAGGGCTATTTTACCAAGAAGGAGAGTGATGGGGTGCTGCGCCAGATGACCTGGCCCCCACAGTCACCGGACCTGAACCCAATCGAGATGGTTTCGGGTGAGCTGGACCGCAGAGTGAAGGCAAAAGGGCCAACATGCTAAGCATCTCTGGGAATTCCTTCAAGACTGTTGGAAGACCATTTCAGGTGACTACCTCTTGAAGCTCATCAAGAGAATGCTAAGAGTGTGCAAAGCAGTAATCAAAGAAAAAGGTGGCTAGAACCTAGAATATGACATATTTTCACAGTTTTTTGTTATGTCTATAATTCCACATGTGTTAATTCATAGTTTTGATGCCTTCAGTGTGAATCTACAATTTTCATAGTCATGAAAATAAAGAAAACTCTGAATGAGAAGGTGTGTCCAAACTTTTGGTCTGTACTGTATATATATATATATATATATATATATATATATATATATATATACACCTATATATACCTTAAAGCACCCTCTTTAGTGCTTAACTATTTCTTATTCTCTATATTTCAGGAGATTAGACCAGAGCTGGGTGGTTTGCCAGTACTACACACCCAGGATTAAAGGAGGCAGGACTTTGTACATACAGCAGCACACTAAGGGAGAGGTTACACTAAGCAACGAAGCCTTGATTTACCTTTTTGGTACAATGCAGATCCTCAGGAAAATGGACACAGCTTGTAGATATATATTCTCTCTCTTTCATTCTTTCCTAAAGATAGCACATCCTATGCTCTGCTTCCACTTCCTCTGTTTTGTCTTGCAGTTTATGATACTAGAGACAGAAGTCTCCTAACAACAGGAATTGGACAGTAAATTGAATGAAAGGAAAACACCTTGATGGCCTTGATGACCTTTTTTTTCAGGGGTAAGGAATCATTTTTGCTAAATAAAAGGATTTGCTAAAATGTTAGGGATCTCATAGGCTATCACATAGTTGTATGAAATGAGAGTGGCCATGCAACTTTTTCTTAGTTTGAATCACCCATTCAACTGAAGTGCCCCGCTTTTACATTCTTTTACCACATAAAAAAACATACTATTTCTGCCATAGTCTACAATTTCCATTCTTAATGGGATGGAGATCTGACGGGTTTCCTTGCCATGGACCCAACATTTTAATGTTTTCTTCACCAAGCCACTAAGTTATCACTATCGCCTTGTGATGTGGTGCTCCATCGAGCTAAAACCCTTTTATCTATTTACAGTATTCGTTTTATGTTGATGTGTTTTTTTTATTATATAATATATTATATGTTTATATTAACAATACCTTGTGAATATCCATTACTTGCACCCAAAATGCAAACCATTATCTATCTGCCATGAATAGAGGTTTGCTTTCTATTAATGTTTATAATTATAGATGAGCGAATCGAAGCTGAAGAATCCGAATTCGTTACGAATTTCATGAAAAATGTTATTAGCAACGAATGTGAATATCGCTGTGATTCTATCGCGCAAATCGCTTAATTAAACTCCATTTAGTGTCGTCCAGGCTCCAGGGCATCTAAAATGACGGATCCACATGTGAAGACATTGGACAAGGAACTCTGGGAAGGTGGGTAGGCGGGATGACCCTGAATCACATGCAGAATGCAGCCAATCAGAAGCCAGTCACCCCTGTGATGTCCCAGCCCCATTGCGGCCAGTCACTTCATTCATTACACAGGACAGCCTGTGTGTGTGTGTTTCACAGAAAAGCTTTTTCCATCAGCCTTTCACCTCCTAGTCACAATAGCGTTCTGGTGGACAGAGAGCAGTGCTTTCTTCCACTGAAAAGGATTTTTACTGTAGCCATTAACCTCTCAGTCACTTTCTACAGCATTGTATTACACAGAGGGGCAGAGAGCTGTGTGTTGCCTCATATATTTCAGCAAGCTGCCTCAACTTCATAAACCTTAGCAGAGGAGGCAGGAATAATTTTTCAGCGCAATTCTGTGTCTTTGTTCCACAATAAATCATCTGCTGGTTCTACTAGTCTGTAGATGGTATAATTCCCAGCAGTCCATTCCTAATAGTTTTTGACAGAGTGCAATTTTTGGTTTAGTACACAGCTTTTGTATGCTCCAGCAATGTTGTGTACTGCTGGTGTTGTGCAAAAATAGTTTTTTTTAAGCATACTGTTGCGCATTTTTCTGCCCTCTTAAGTGCATACCACACACCTACATCTAAGTTGTGTACTATTTTGTACCTGTTAATCTGTCAAGGGCCTAGATATGGCAAAAGCCCAGGCAAAAGTAATCACCAGCTGGTGTCTTACTCCAAAATGTTTTTTTAAGCATACTGTAGTGCATTTTTTCTGGCCTCATAAGTGCATACCACATACATACATCTAAGTAGTGTACTATTTTGTACCTGTTAAGCTGTCAAGGGCCAACATACTGTGAAAGGCCAGGCAAAAGTACTCACCGCCTGGTGTGTACTCACATACTTTTTTAAGTGTACTGTAGCACATTTTTCTGCCCTCATAAGTGCATACCACTTATTTACATCTAAGTAGTGTACTATATTGTACCTGTTAATCTGTCAAGGGCCTAGATACTGTGAAAGGACTGCGAAAAGTACACACCTGCTGCTGTTCTAGATAGTCGCAGCGAGAGGCCTGAGCTCCCGGTATCAGCTAGCGGCCGTGCATCGACCAGCAACCTATCTGCCATCATCGATTGGTCATCCACTTCATCACAAGTGACATCGAATACCCCAGTCAACAGTGGGCTCCTCAAACACAACCCTCAGTTGGCATGGGCCTGGATCAGTCCCTGTCCTCCCATTGCCTCTGTCCTGTGCTGTTCCCTCCCCTAAAGAAGTATATTACGCTGTGGGTTCAGCTCCAATATTCATTGAGGATGATATAATAGAGGACAGTCAGCAGCTACTGCCCAGAAAAGAAGTGGAGAAGACATACGCCGCTTACTTTGCTAGGCGGGCAAGTAGTGATGAGGAGAGTGAAGTGAGTGACAGTGTTGTTAGCGTTCAGGGTCCTTAAACAGACACTGTTGAGGAACCTAAGGAGGACATCAGTGACGTGCAGACACAAATCGATGATGATGAAGCCGATTGCACTTGAGAGCCGGGTACAGATGGGGCTTCATCATAATCAGGAGAAGAGGGTTGCAGGTTGCTGAGCCAGCAAGGTGATAGCATGGTTGGCAGTCAGCATAGTGGCAGAAGTGGAATTTCTGGAGCCAAACGTGCCTGGAGACCACATGCTTCGTGGCAGCCTATCTTACCGGAGGGTAGTGAAACAGGGGTTTCTGGAGACGGCGGCAGTAGCAGTCATTAAGTTCGGACTGTTGGTGGGAAAATCAGCTACTCGGCGGTGTGGCAGTTTTTCATCAAGCATTCGGAGGAGGTTAACATAGCCACATGCAAGATATGTCTGCAGAAACTGAAGCGTGGCCAGAGTCCCAATGTTGGCACCACGACCCTGCATCAAAATATGCTTCACCACCATAAAGCGGCCTGGGAGCACCGTGGCTCCGATGTAGTGGTCCAGCCTGCTGCATCACAAAGTGGCACGTCGCTCCCTCTTTCAGCCAGCAAAGGCTCCACCACCTCAGCCAAAGGGAGTTGTGTGTCATACACTCCTTCTGTCACTCCAGATGCTCCTGCTCCTCCTACTTTCAATCAGTTATTCTGCCACCAATCCATCGGTGAAATCATGTCCCGGAGACAACAGTATGCGCCCACTCATCCAATGTCGCAGAATCTGAATGTGCTCCTGTCCAAGTTGCTGGTGCTGCAGTCCCTCCCTTTTCAAGTGGTGGACACTGCACTTTTCAGAGAACTGATGGCTTGTGCCCTCCGAGGTGGATAGTGCCAAGCCGTCATTTCTTTGAGAAGAAGGCAGTACCAGCCCTGCACAAGTTTGTGGAAGAGAATGTGGGCCAGTCCTTGAGCCTGTTGGAGTGTACCAAAGTGCACGACAGTGCTGACGTCTGGAGCTGTAACTATGGTCAGGAACAATACATGTCCTTTACAGCTCACTGGGTGAATGTGGTTCCTACACAGCCACAACACAAACTTGAACAGGTCAGGCTGCTTCCTCCTCACGCTCTCAGGCCATTGGTCCTGTGACAGTGTGCGACTCTGCCTCCTCATCCTCCACTGTCCAGACAAGTCTCAGTGCCCCTTTAGCATACCATGTGTGCAGGGCACGGCGGTGTCAGCTGTTCCTCACATGGTTTGCCTTGGCGAACGGAGTCACACAGGGGAGGAACTGCTAAAAGTAATTTGTAAAGAAATCTGAGCATGGCTTACTCCATGAAAACTGGAAATGGGAACCATGGTGACTGACAACGGGAAGAACATCTTGTCTGCGCTACGACTGGGGAGGCTGAGCCATGCCCCCTGCATGCACACATGTTCAATCTGGTTGTTAAGCGGTTCCTAAAGTGTTCCCCCCACTTGCAAGACATCCTAACAATGGGAAGGAAACTTTGCATGCACTTCAGCCATTCTTACACCGCAAGGCACACCCTCCTTGAGCTGCAGCGTCAGAACGGTATCCCCCAACATAGTCTGGATTTTGACGTTGCCACACGTTGGAATTCCACCCTTCACATGTTGGACCGATTGTACGAACAGAGAAAAGCCATCATCGATTTCTAGATGATCCAAGCGGATAGGGGTACTCCCCTGCCATTCGCTCAGGTCCTTTGAGGAAGCCACATTATAAGTGAGTTGCCAAGATTACGGGATGAACAACATTATTCCACTGGTTCCTTTCTTACAACACGTGTTTGAAACGATGGCTGGTCAGGACACTGGAGACGTGGCCCCTACATCTCACGGCCACATGAGCCCTGTGGGGGCTGAACTGGAGGAGGAGGGGCATATTGGAGCTTAGTTTAGGTTTCGCCAAATGGGTGGTTTTTCCAGTAATCTGACAGGAGAGGAGGAGCAGGAGCAGCCAGAGGAGCAAGAGGGTTATGAGGAAGGCAAGATAGAGGACCCAGACACACCGTGGCAGTATGCAGTGGAGATGGAGGCAGGGAGTTCCTCCCAGTCACTTGCACAAAGGGCATGATGCATGCTCACTTGCTTGCATAGTGACAGCCGAATTGTCACCATTCGGCAACGGGATGACTTCTGGATCTCCACCTTATTGGACCCTCGCTACCGCCACAAAATAGGGTCCTTTTTTACACCCACTGAGAGGGAGGACAAACTGACCTACTACGGAGGCATCCTATGTAGTTGGGGTGACAGGAGCAGTACCAGCTCTATCAGCAGCAGCCTGAGTCTACAGTCGCTGATGAGTACCTTTCTTCACCCGCATAGTGAAGCAACTCTTCAGCAGCAGGTGGTGGCATACCTTGACAAGCCCATGCCAACACACCTTGAAGATCCGCTGGACTTCTGCCAAACTTGATTTGCGGCTGCAACTAGCAGGGTTTGCCCTGGAAAAGCTGTCCTGCCTGGCCAGTAGTGTGCCATCAGAGCGGGTGTTTAGTGCAGCGGGGGCCATAGTCACCCCATGGAGAACTTGTCTGTCCACAAAAAATGTAGAGAAACTGACCTTTGTGAAGATGAATCAGGCATAGATCAGCCAGGATATACACCCACCAATGCCTGATGCATCAGAGTAGATTGACCATGGTGCCACACCCACACTTACACTATACATATACAAATATGGATAGTGCCAAACAGATTTAAGGTGCTGCTCCCCAGTTACAAACATTCCTCAGCATCAGACCTTTTTTCACGCACCTTCATCACCGGGTATTCGTATTGCCACCCACCGCACCACTCTATTGCCGGGTCACTTTCAGGACTCCTGATGCTGCTGCTGTCCCCTCCAGGCTGTGCCATTCAGTTACTTCATGGTTTCCTCATGCTTCCCCACCTCCAGGCTGGGCCATTCAGGCACTATATGGTCTCCTCATGCTTCAGCCAATTCCAGGCTGTGCCATTCAGACACTATATGGTCTCTTCATGCTTCAGCCACCTCCAGGCTGTGCCATTCAGACACTACATGGTCTCCACATGCTTCAGCCACCTCCAGGCTGTGCCATTAAGACACTTTATGGTCTCCTCATGCTGCCACAAACTCCAGGCTGTGCCATTCAGCCACTATATGGTCTCCGCATGCTTTAACCAACTCCAGGCTGTGCCATTCAGACACTATTTGGTCTCTGCATGCTTCAGCCACCTCCAGGCTGCGCCATTCAGACACTATGTGGTCTCCTTATGCTTCAGCCAACACCAGGCTGTGCCATTCAGACGCTATATGGTCTCCTCATGCTTCACCACCTCCAAGCTGTGCCATTCAGCCACTATCTGTTCTACTTATGCTTCTGCCAACTCCAGGCTGTGCCATTCAGAAACTTTATGGTCTCCTCGTGCTTCAGCCAACACCAGGCAGTTCCATTCAGCCACTATATATGGTTTCCTTATGCCTCAGCCATCACCAGGCTGTGCCATTCAGACACTATATGGTCTCCTTATGCTTCACCACCTCCAGGCTGTGCCATTCAGTCACTATATGGTCGCCTCATACTTAAGCCACCTCCAGGCTGTGCCATTCAGCCACTATATGGACTCCTTATGCATCAGTCACCTACAGGCTGTGCCATTTAGATACTATATGGTCTTCTCATGCTTCACCACCTCCAGGCTGTGCCATTCAGCCACTATATGGTCTCTTCATGCTTCAGCCACAACCAGGCTGTGCCATTCAGCCACTATATGGTCTCCTCATGCTGCCACAAACTCCAGGCGGTGACAATCAGCCACTATATGTTCTTCTCATGCTGTCGCCAACTCCAGGCTGTGACATTCAGCCACTATATGGTTTCCTCATGCTGCCACAAACTCCAAGCGGTCATTCAGCCACTATATGGTCTCCTCATACTGATGCCACCTCCAAGCTCTGTCATTGTGCTGCCATGTGACATGTTACTCCTTGTTAGATTTGGTCTTTTGTATCCACATGCCGGGGCCCAGGAAAATAAAACTTGGGAGAGTAATCTTAAAGGACAACTGTAGTGGAACACTTTTATATATGCCCATGCCTGGGCCTCAAAAATAAGCAAAATAAACTCATATATACCTTCCTACAAGCCCCCATTGGTCCGGCACAGGCCTCATGGTCCGGCAGTGCTGATGTCATTCAAATTCTTGGGGACGCCGCAGAACCGTCGGCATATCATCGACCGTAGCGATGTCCCGCCCCGGCCGGTGATAGGCTGAGCCCACTGTCATGTAAGGAGCTCTGACGAGCTTCTTACATGACAGTGGGCTCAGCCTATCACCGGCCGGGGCGGGACATCGCTACGGCCGGTGATACGCCGACGGCTCTGAGGCGTCCCCATCCCCAGGAAGTGGAATGATGTCAGCAATGCCGGACCGTGAGGCCTGTGCCGGACCAACGGGGGCTCATAGGAAGGTATGTATGAGTTTATTTTGTTTATTTTTGAGGCCCGGGCATGGACCTATATACAAGTGTTCCACTACAGTTGTCCTTTAAATGTCAAATTCAAAATCTTCAATTTCAATTTTAAAATGTATCTTTTAATCTTATGGATTGCGATGCCCTATTGTCTCCTCATGTTGCCGCCAGCTCCAGGGTGTGCCATTCAGCCACTATATGGTTTACTGATGCTGCTGGGCATGGGACATTACCTAAAAATATTTTTTGGTAGCACTAGCTACCATAAATCTTCAATTTCAATTTTAAAATTAATCTTTTAATCTTGGGGATTGTGAAGCCCTATTGTCTACTCATGCTGCCGCCAGCCCCAGGCTGTGTCATTGTGCCACCATATGGTCTGCTTATGCTATACAAAATCTTCAATTTAAAATTTCAAAAATATCTTTAATCTTCTGTAGTGTGAGGCCCTATGGCCTTGTCAGGCTTTTGCCACCCCAGACTGGGTCGTTCTGCCACTATATGGTCTCCTCGTGCTGCCGCCAATTCCAGGCTGTGTCATTCTGCCTGACAGATTATGGTCCCCTCATGCTGCTGCCACCTCTAGGCTCTTTCATTGTGCCGCCATGTGACTCTTTGTTAGATTGGGTTTTGTGGTCATACAATATTAGTTCAAAGTAAACACCGGGACATTAAACTTGGGAATCTAATATAAATCTTAAATTTAAAAAAATCGATGTAATCTTTTCAAGACTGAGGCCCTATGGTCGGCTACGTAATATTATCTGTGGAATTAACAAAAGAGTCCAATGGAACAGCTTGGAGCGATAACAATGAACCATAACTGATTAAATGAAACTTTCGCACTTTCATAGTCAGGGGGGCGCTGAGAAGCAGGGGATGGAACAGGTGATATCTCGCCTGGTGGAGGACCACCAGCTCGATACTCATCACAATGGGTACTCAAAAAATTTTAATTAATTCAGATTAAATTAAATTAAAATTACATAAAAAATCTCTTCTCTTCAATTTTGACACCATATGGTCTCCCTGCTGCCACATCGACGCTCTGCATCAGTGATTCTAATAGCAATGCCTGTAATGTGCATGTCATACTGAATAACAGTATTATTTCACTAACACAGCACACTCCCTATGTGTGTTAGAACAAGGCAAAGTGCTCTACACCCCTATTGAGGCTCTCTGTAGGCCAGAACCTGCCGTTTTTAATATCAATTCGCCGCAAATAAATTCGGTCCGAAACAAATTTTTTCAGAAAATTCGGAAAATCGTCCGAATCAAAGGAAGCATTCTCTACATTAAGGGTATGTTCACACTATGTAATAAGAACGCAATCTCCACTCGCAGAATTCCACGAGGGGAGATTCCATCTGGTGCCCGTTGCCCAAATACTTCGGCGGTGGGACCTCATGCCACTGTGCCGTCAACATTGACGGCTATGCAGTGCTCGTGGACATCCGCCCAAAGAATGAACATGAAATACTGCAGTGCAAACGGGTCGCGGAAGACCCACTCACACTGATGTTATTGTTCACTGCGCATAATTCTACTCTCGGTGTGAATATACCCTTAGAGTAAAGAGTTTTTCTACACCAGTACAGATGGGGGTTCTTTACTGTAAGATCAGTGAGACTGTGAAACTCTCTTCCGAAAGAGGTGGTCATGGTGAACTCTGTAAAATAGTTCAATAGGGGCCTGGATGCATTTCTGGAGAGTAATAACATTACAGGTCATGGATAATAGATTCATATGGACAGCACGTTGATCGAGGGATTTATTCTGATGCCATATTTGGAGTCAGGAAGGAATGTTTACCTCTATTATGAGGGTTTTTTGCCTTCCTCTGGATAAACTCAGGAGGGACTCATTAGGGATATAGGTTGAACTTGATGGACTTTGGTCTTTTTTTCAACCTTATGAACAATGTGTTGCATTTTTTAGCACTTTTTGCCATGTTTATTTCGATAAGCAATTGTTTTCTTCTTATCATCTTTAGATGTAATGTCATGTTTTGTGTTGCCTTTTTTCTTTATAATAGGTCTTTTTATAAATTGGTGAAATTATACTTGGATGTATTCCGCACATATAATTTAAAGAAGTACAATGTGCTGTTTTTTAGGTACACTAATTTACATCTCAGTACTGTTCTTCATCTTCTTTCTGGTTTCCTCTCTGAACTGGTAACCTGATGTTTGCTGTATGACATAGAACACACTCTCTCACAATCCTATTTGTATGCACAGTGGAGACTTACTACCAATACTTCCAGCACAGAAGGTGGCAGTAGGACTGAGCGTGTGTGACCATTTTAGTAGTTTCCATAAGGTAGGTGCACCCAAGGGAAACAGTTATCAAAAACTAAGCCGACACATGTGGGATTAGTAACTGTATATCTCTCAAACAGAACATTTTCAGAAATGATTGAACATTCCAAATGTCTTTAATTTCACACTGTGCACCGGTTTAGACCTATTTATCATAACAGGAAAAAACCCTTTAATCCTTGATTCTCTGCAGGGTTACTACATGTATGCTTCAATAGCTGCAAAAATCTGATCAATGGTGTGAGCTCATTTTTCTGCTATTTACTTTTATCATTAATTTTTTATTTTATTTTTAGGTTTGGTATTCCTTATCCAGTTACTACACATCTCTGCCAAAGATCTTTGGTCTGGTCTACTACAGTATATGCTGGCCAGTGCTGCTTGACTAGTAAGCTTCACTAGTAAGCATTCTTTTATACTTTTTCCTATAGTCTGTATTAAGATGTGATATTTTGTGGACAACCCATTAAAGTATATATCCAATTCTGTATACGAATATTCACATTTAAAATTTTTATCGCGAATATGGCAAATTCACGAATATTGCGAATATATTCGCTATATATTCGAAATTATGAATATTCATTTTTTGCCGCATATTCCTTCTTTTCACTTGTGGGACAATTAGAATGATGCAAATGCAATTGTCAGAGGTTATCAACAACATCCCTAGCAACCAATAGTAAAGTTGCCTCAATTACGCGAATATGTGAATATGCGAATATAACGAATACACAAAATTTGTGACTATAGGACGAATATTCGTCTATATATATTCGCAAAATGTAACAAATTCGAATATGGCCAATGCTGCTCATCACTATTCCCCCGTTAGTGAAACAAAACAAGCCCTATTATGTGTACCTCACTGGTCTAGGTCTTAAGATACTGCCCTGGAGCTTCCATTCAAAATCTCCTTGCATTATTATTATTTTTTTTTTTTACTTGTATTAACCCCTTAAGGACCAAGGACGTACCGGTACGTCCTTGGTCCTGCTCTTCTGATATAACGCGGGGTTACACAGTAACCCCGCGTCATATCATGGCGGGCCCGGCGTCATAGTGAAGCCGGGACCCGCCTCTAATAGCGCACAGTGCCGATCGCGGCGCCGCGCGCTATTAACCCTTTAGCCGCGCGCTCAAAGCTGAGCCGCGCGGCTAAAAGTGAAAGTGAAAGTTCCCGGCTAGCTCAGTTGGGCTGTTCGGGATAGCCGCGGCTAATCGCGGCATCCCGAACAGCTGACAGGACAGCGGGAGGGCCCCTTCCTGCCTCCTCGCTGTCCGATCGCCGAATGACTGCTCAGTGCCTGAGATCCAGGCATGAGCAGTCATCCGGCAGATTCGTCGATCACTGGTTTCTTATGAGAAACCAGTGATCAACATAGAAGATCAGTGTGTGCAGTGTTATAGGTCCCTATGGGACCTATAACACTGCAAAAAAAAAGTGAAAAAAAGTGAATAAAGATCATTTAACTCCTCCCCTATTAAAAGTTTGAATCACCCCCCTTTTCCAATAATAAAAAAACACAGTGTAAATAAAGATAAAAATAAACATATGTGGTATCACCGCGTGCGAAAATGTCCGAATTATAAAAATATATCATTAATTAAACCGCTCGGTCAATGGCGTGCGCGCAAAAAAATTCCAAAGTCCAAAATAGCGCATTTTTGGTCACTTTTTATATCATTTAAAAATGAATAAAAAGTGATCAATAAGTTCTATCAATACAAAAATGGTACCGTTAAAAACTTCAGATCACGGCGCAAAAAATGAGCCCTCACACCGCCCCATACACGGAAAAATAAAAAAGTTATAGGGATCAGAAGATGACAATTTTAAACGTATTAATTTTCCTGCATGTAGTTATGATTTTTTCCAGAAGTCCGACAAAATCAAACCTATATAAGTAGGGTATCATTTTAATCGTATGGACCTACAGAATACATATCAGGTGTCATTTTTACCGAAAAATGTACTACGTAGAAACGGAAGCCCCCAAAAGTTACAAAACAGCGTTTTTTTTTCAATTTTGTCGCACAATGATTTTTTTTCCCGCTTCACCATAGATTTTTGGGCAAAATGACTGACGTCATTACAAAGTAGAATTGGTGGCGCAAAAAATAAGCCATCATATGGATTTTTAGGTGTAAATTTGAAAGAGTTATGATTTTTTAAAGGCAAGGAGCAAAAAACGAAAATGCAAAAACGGAAAAACCTCCGGTCCTTAAGGGGTTAAGCACAATGTTTTCTTAGCTCACATGCTGCCTCGCACTCCCATATGGCACTCACTCTTCCTCCTGCGTCAAGTCTTTTTCGTGGGTCCATAGTGACAAAGACAAGGTGAGGAAGAAAGGCTCAGGACAGACAGATTATTTTTTATTTTGGGGGTGGGGGGAGGAACTGGTACATTGGGGCAAGACCATTAAAAAATATGGTGAGGGTTATTGTGAGGTAATGAATGGTCACCTAGAGCAGGAGAGCTAATGACAGTTCACTGTTTTACGCTCACGGACTGTATATCGAGGCATTAGGAGAGCGGGTATGCATTTGCAGAACCTTGTTCAATTTTGCAATTATGCTTTAGGCAAAGCACCATACAAAAAACAACTAAAACTACAGACTGGAGCCATATTTGTTTATCTTATTTTTTCATGCCCTTATATCTTGTGTTTGTAAAAAAAAAAAAAAAACACCTTTAATCTATAATCTTCCTTTCATCCCATTCATGCAGACATATAAATACTGCTAAACACAGTGGGTGAGACCCACACAGCTCGGTAAGCCTCCATTATCGCGCCAGGTTAGAAGCCACTTTTGGCAGAGCTTGATTCGCATCCTGTATCATTATCTTCCACATGTTCGTCATGATGTTTACTAAATTATTCCTCAAACCATATGAATATGTAGATATATAGATGCTACACTTAAAGAGCAGACCTCCAGAAAATATATTTTGTTATTACAGGGTTTTTTTGGATCTCGTCATGCTAGCACTTAAAGATTAACTGTCATCAAACCATATTTTCTTAACTAACTCAGATTATATTTCCTCTATATTCCTGCCCTAAAAAAAAATTCTGAGTTTTAAAAAGCTCTGTATCATACCTTTCCCTTTGCTCACATTGTATGAGCTCCAAGCAGGAGAAAGTGGGCGTTCCCCAGAAGGCGCAAAGTCACTGAAGCCTGGGAGAGCTGTGCGACATCATGCCCTGCATGCACTTCCTGAGTTTGGTCTCCTGCCAGGCTAGGAGGAGACCAAACCAACTGTTTGACTTGTATGAGGAAACAGAACAGAGCCACTTAGTAGTCATTTTTTATTTGACATTAAAAACATAGAAAGGTTGAGAATTTTAACAACAAGTAAATGACAAAGTATCTTATAAGTACATAAGAAACAATATGTTAAAAGTTTAATTTAGTGACAGGTACTCTTTAATGTCAGGAGCTTGCATTGTACACCCTCTGGAATCACCAACTTAGAGGATGGGCATCCAGTTATTTTTTTTAGCAAGTACACGAATAACAGACTTGACACAGATCAATATTTGTTCATGAAACATACCGCAAAGAAAAGGACAAAAAACATATTTGAAATAATGGCATATGTTTTCCAGATTCAGAACAGGAAACGTTATGGAATGACCCTGTAATTTGCATTATGAAATCCCAACACAAGTAAAAAAAAATGTAAATTAGCCTGTAAGCAAAACAGAAAGTGCTAAAGCTTGATAGGAAGAGAAGGAAGCACATTTCTCTGATAAGATATATTAACATGTTTCTTACTTTTGCTTCTACTATTGATTTATGCAAAAGTTTATTAAATTACTTAAAGAATACATTTTCTCAGTTTACAAATTCAATACATACTGTGTCAACACCACATCTCAATATATAAATAGACACCTATAGCACAAACACCTCCTGGCAAAATCATAGCAAAATCATGGCAAAATCTTTTTTTTTTTTTTTTCTTTCTTCCAAAGCTGATAATTTTCCGCTACTCATCTTGGTATATGGCAGGGTAAACAAAAAGGTAAGGTAGAACACATCCCCCAGGAGACCTGTGTTTAAATGCAATTTTGGGTGGTTATCTGAAAGAGGTTTCAATGTAGTATATGTATTTTTAAAGGTCAACGTACAGTAAATGATATGAAGCACTGTTCACATGGTTGAGAAATATCGCTGGACACTAATAAATGCAGTGTTATTATTTCCCAATATTGTAGGTAGCAGATAATCGTGTATCTTCTCTGGTTCACGTAATCCAGGCCCACAGAATTATGATCAATGGCCTACCTAATCCTATCTGTGTATTACTGAATAGTATTTAAACAATTCTGTTGGTTGAATTGGTTATAATAAAAGATTTGTGATCCTATTTGTTAAGGCACTGAACTGTAGGCCTAGTATCATGAATCATTCCTTGAGCTCATATCAGCTATTGAGTGTATTTTCCCTTTTCTCACTCCATTCTCCATACTTTTAGCACTGGTTAATAATGTATATTGTTTTTAAATGACCCGGAATCCTGCCTTCCATTTGCAGTGACAAAGAAAGCTATCAGCAGGCGACCCATTAATCTGGAGTCCCTGCAATGCAGATAATGCCGTCTATTATTACTACTGTATTTATTAAATAATATGACTTTGTATGAAATTACTTTAAAAAAAAAAACAGCCCGGTCTTTGTAAAGATGATTTATTACATTTCTGCTTTTAATTCAACGTCTTCATTCAAGATAATTTAACGTCACCGGAAATCTATTTTCTCTTAGTCTGTATATTTAGACATGATTGACATCAGAGGCACCATTATAATTTGGCTCTTGAATTAAGGAAAAGTTCTATTTAGCTGCAACTGAAGAAGAATTTTTCACATCACATATGTCACTAGTCACCATGGCTTCAGAGACAACTGTTAAATGACACTATGGAAATTATACCTATGTAGATTAAATTACTGTCACCGGGATATTCTAGATATCGAGATTTTAACGTAATGGATTATGTTAAGCTTCTGTATATTAACCAGAGCATACAGGATAGGTGGCTAGACAATTCATCACACAGTAAATCCTTTACGTTTTTGCTTAGTATGAAAAAATCTGATACTGGATATCAACCATTGTGTAAACACATTCATGTATTATTTCCCCTAAAATATTGTTAATATATTATAGTATTATTTTACATTATTTGTACCTAGTTTAGTGAGACAGTGACAGGAATGATCATCTGGTATTGCTATATTTCCCCAAGATATCTGTCATATGTGGATACCAGGTTTCAGGAAGCACTCATCTCATCCAGGGAAAGCTGGGTGAGATATGGAAAATCTAGAAACATTATTATTATTTTTTTATATCAACTGGTGCCAGAAAGTTAAACTAATTTGTAAATTACTTATTTTTAAAAATCTTAATCCTTCCAGTACTTATCAGCTGTTGTATAACACAGGTGGTTGAGTTGTTCTTTTCTGTCTGACCACAGTGCTCTCCGCTGATACATCTGTCCATGTCAGGAACTGTCCAGAGGAGGAACAAATCCCCATAGCAAACCTATCCTGCTCTGGACAGTTCCTGACATGGACAGAGGTGCCAGCAGAGAGCACTGTGGTCAGGCAGAAAATAACTTCCTCCGGAGCATACAGCAGCTTGTAAGTACTGGAAGAATTAAGATTTTTAAATAAAAGTAATTTACAAAGCTGTTTAACTTTTTTGCACCATTTAATTAAAAAAGAAAAATTGTTTTCTACCAAAGTACCCCTTTAAGCACTCCACCACTGCTTCACTACAGAAACCTTTCTACTGTAGTTAGCATTGGCTTTTTCAGCAATTTGTGCTGTAGTAATTCTTGTGTGGGCCCAGACGGCTAGTCCTCTTTGTTGTCCTTCCTTGGACCAGTTTTGGTGGACACTTACCACTGTGTACCGGGAACATCCAACAAGATATGAAATTTTTGTCATAATCGCTCCGATTTCCCTTTTCCTGCTTCTAACCCATCTAGATTGCTTGGTCACTTGCTGCCATATATATCCCACCACTAAAAAGGGTCAGTTGTCGTAAAATAATGTTAGTTGCTAGTGGTTTTAATGTGTACATATATGGTCATCTGGACAACAAGTGGTGCTGGGTTGTCCAGGGAGGGATGTCATGCATGTTACTAACTCCTGGAGCATTAACTCCTGCAAGCCCAGGAACTGACTAGTGTGACTAGTGTTGCTCGCGAATATTCGCAATGCGAATTTTATTCGCGAATTCGCGAATATTTGCAAATATAGCACTATATATTCTCAATTACGAATATTCGTTCTTTTTTTTATTAATTTTATTTTTCACAGTACACATCACAGTGATCATCCCTCTCTGCTTCCAGCTTGTGTGGTGTAAAGAAGGCTCTAATACTAATGTGTTAGACTGGCGTGCAAATTTTCGCATATGCGACAATTAGCATATGCACATTTTCGCATATTCGAATTTTCGCATATGTAAATTTTTGTATATGCTAATTTTCCCATATGCACATTTGTGCATATGCTAATTTTCGCATATGCAAATTTTCGCATATACGAAAATATGCTGCGAATATTACGAATATGCGAATTTAGTGTATATATGACGAATATTCGTCCATATATTCGCAAAATATCGCAAATTCGAATATGGCCTATGCCGCTCAACACTAAGTGTTACATGCCCACTGTCATGAGGGTACAGTGTTTGTCATTAATATAGGCACATTGGGGGAGATTTATCATAGTTGTCTATAGAAAGTGTGTTTTGAAGTCATTTATTGTTGCTTTGGTCTTGCTTACGTGCAACATACTATCGCAGCAGGGTTGATAAATTTAGGGCACGTTAGCAAAAAAGTTAATCATTTCAGAACACCATTTTGTATGACTCCTCCTCTGCAACTTTTCTGCACAAAAACTTTTTAAAAGTGCTTTCCAAAGGCAGTTTTGTAAGCCAGGTCTGGACTGGTGTAGATTTGTAGTTTTTGGGAGGGGGCTGTGATTTTTTGTGCGACATTCGCACTTGCTAAATCTGGTTCCTCTGCAAAGTGAAAACTAAAACGGACTTTTGCAAGATCCTTTGTAGCTTTCATGCACCAAATATAAGAAAAAAAATGACCTCTAAAGACAATGATAAATCCCCCTCATTATTATTGCCATTGTTTTAGGGGACTTTAGATTTCTAAGGGGCATTACCATAGACCATAGAAATCAATTGCATCTTAAAAACTTTCACATAGAATTTATTTGAAAAAAGACTGAAAAAAATGTCTCTGCAGCAGAACCCATGCAAACCAGCTGCAGAAGCAGCATCTTGGCAGATAAACACAAACTGATGTGTGGTATCTAACATGCCAGATGTGATTTTAATTCATTCACAGTTGACTGCAAACAGTTATGTGCGCTCTACTGCATTTGTCTTAGTAGGGCAACAGTTAAATGCACAGTAAGATAGAAGCAGCCATATGCAACATGCATCTTTTGACAACATTGACCTACAATAGGATAAGTGGTGTTATAGTATAAAGTGCATCATCTTAACATAATCTAAATAAATATCCCATAATGGCTACTTTATTCAGATCTGTATTTCATATATTTGCCCAGTAAACAAAATAATGTACAGTAGGTAAAAAGCTACATTCTGTAAAGTGGATTCTACAGTGATGGGCTATCCTTAAAAGGGGTACTCCACTACGCGGTATCTTATCCCCTATCCAAAGGATAGGGTATAAGATGTCTGATCGCGGGGGTCCTGCTACTGAGGTACCCCGCAATCTCCCACAGCACCCGGCATTCCTGTGGCAGTGGTTGTGACATCACGGTCACGCCCCTCGTGATGCCACAATGCCCCTCAAATCATGTCCATGGGAGGGGGCGTGTCTGGTGACACACCCCCTCCCATAGACATGAATGGAGGGAGCGTGGCATGACATCACGAGGAGCATGGCCGTGATGTCACAATCCTGGCCTCCTGCTCCGGAGTACCCTTTAAGATGATAGGCCATCATTGTACTGCATGGCCTTGGGGTCCCATTCCTTGGACTTTAAGGATTAGCTGCAGCAACTTCTCTGCCGTACCCATTACAGCAATATCCATACACTTGTGGCACTGTATAGTACTGGAGCACAGCAGCTCTCAGTTTCTTTACCTGCTTAAGAACCAAATATTCATGTGAAAGTCAGAAGGCTGGCAGCCGAACACAGCCAGGGACCCTGAAAAGACCCTTCTCTGTTCTCACATACACAGCATGCAATGAGCACTGTGCATGGAATAGAGACAATGAGGAGAATTTTCTGTGAGAGCCCCCGGATTGTCCAAAAATTAGCTATTTTTGCCAACTGTGTCACATTAAAGAAAGTAGGCATGACTTAATGAGAAAGAGGATGTGGCCACTGCACATGCCAAATGCACTACAGTATATACTGTAGAGCTAGTGAACATTGTAGCTTTAATTTATGCTGGCCCAGAGCTAGTGTAGACTTCTACATGCAGGGCACAGGGAAGTTGCTTTCAGTTGAAAATATAGCATTTAAAGTAAATAAATAAACAAAAAATAATAATTTAAATTAAGAAAAACTGAAAGGCTGGGTACAACAAATACTGTATTAGGGCAGGTTAACTTCACGTGTTCTGCAATACGGGACCGCATACGGCAGGGGAGAGCTAAAAACTAGCGCTCCCGTATTGAGCTGTATGCGGTCCCGTATGTAATTCATTTCAATGAGCCAGCCGGTGTGAAACGTTTGGTCCGGTCGGCTCATTTTCCCCCCGTATGCGCCTTTACACCCGTACCTAAAACCATGGTTGACCACAGTTTTGGGTACGGTTGTAAAAGCGCATACGGGGGAAAGCTGAGCCGACTGGACCGAACGTTTCACTCCGGCTGGCTCATTGAAATGAATTACATACGGGACCGCATACAGCTCAATACGGGAGCGCTAGTTTTTAGCTCTCCCCTGCCGTATGCGGTCCCGTATTGCGGAAAACGTGATGTGAACCAGCCCTTATGTTGCTCAGTGTTTTTTTTTTTTTTTTTTTACCAAACCAGGAATGTAACTTGCACAGAGAAAACTAGGGATGAGCAAATCGAATCTGACAAATCCGAATTTGTGACGAATTTTGGATTTGTATAGCGAAATATAAGATAAATCGCTTCATTAAACTCCATTTAGTGCGGCCCAGGCTCCAGGGCATCTAAAATGGTGTAAGGACATGGGGCAAGGAACTTTGGGAAGGCAGGTAGGTGGGATGACCCTGAATCTCATGCAGCATGCAGCCTATCAGAGCCAGCCAGCCCTGCCAGCCTGCCATTTCAGCGTTTTATTGCACAGAGTGTTTTATAGCACAGAGAGAGAGAGCAGTGTGTGTGTTGCACAGAAAAAGAGCTTTACAGCAGCGATTCACCACGAGCCCAAAGCACAAGCCCAAGGGAGAGAGCGAGAGAGAAAGTACACTTTTGGGTGTACTACACAGCAACTCCGTACTGCTGCACTGGGGTATACAACAACTCTAAAGCTAATAGGGGCCCATTAGGGTGAGCAGTGCACTAAAAGCCATAGTCCCCTGCTTGTATTGCCTAATACAGGTTGCATATTGTCCTCTCATAATTGTGACCTGTGCGTACATAGGTGGTGTACGATTTTTTTTCCTGTCAAACAAATTTTGGCCTTGTTACTGTGAAAGGCCAGCCAAAGCTACACACTTGTTTTTGCAGCCTAATACAGTTTTAAACGGAGCATATTGTCCTCCTCTCAGAAATGTAAACTCTACATACACCTATGTGGTGTCAGTTTTTCCCCCCTGTTAAACTAATTTTGGCCTAGTTACTGTGAAAGGCCAGCCAAAGCTACACACTTGATTGTTTAGGACACACTGTTTGTTTGATGCTGAGGCCGGCAGGTTTCAGGCCTAGCTTGTCTTTGAAAGTTGGGCAGATCCATCCTGCTAGTCCGGCATCCACGAGAGCAGCAACCCAAGAGAGCGATCATTGGCTACAGATCTATTATATGGGCAGGGGCTTGACTTAAGCTGATTGGTCCAATACTTCTGTCAATCATCTTTACAAAGGGTTATGGGTAAACATGTGACCCAAGGACCTCCAAAGGTCCTCCAACATACCATAGAGGAATTAACATAGTCACATGACCGAAGGTAAGTATACTAATATGCATTATATTAAATATATACATTATTAAATATGTACACATAAACATAAAATTAAAGAAGGAGGAGGCGACTAGGGGCTGTCCCACCTGGGGGACCCTACCTGAACGTAGTAACTCTGACTTTGGGGACCACCATAGAAGGTACGGTATGCAATACGGTACCGGGACACCAAAGTGACAAAACAGCAGCTGTTGGGGTAATGGAGCGGACAACCTTAGCACTTATACATGTACCTTAATGATATGCACCTTATTGATATGTACAGGGTGGGCCATTTATATGGATACACCTTAATAAAATGGGAATGGTTGGTAATATTAACTTCCTGTTTGTGTCCCATTAGTATATGTCAGGGGGGAAACTTTTGAAGATGGGTGGTGACCATGGCGGCCATTTTGAAGTCAGCCATTTTGAATCCAACATTTGTTTTTTTCAATAGGAAGAGGGTCATGTGGCACATCAAACTTATTGGGAATTTCACAAGTAAAACAATGATGTGCTTGGTTTTAACGTAACTTTATTCTTTCATGAGTTATTTACAAGTTTCTGACCACTTATAAAATGTGTTCAATGTGCTGTCCATTGTGTTGGATTGTCAATGCAACCCTCTTCTCCCACTCTTCACACACTCATAGCAACACCGCAGGAGAAATGCTAGCACAGGCTTCCAGTATCCTTAGTTTCAGGTGCTGCACATCTCGTATCTTCACAGCATAGACAATACCTTCAGATGACCCCAAAGATAAAAGTCTAAGGGGGGCAGATTGGGAGACCTTGGGGGCCATTCAACTGGCCCACGACGACCAATCCACTTTCCAGGAAACTGTTCATCTAGGAATGCTCGGACCTGACACCCATAATGTGGTGGTGCACCATCTTGCTGGAAAAACTCAGGGAACATGCCAGGTTCAGTGCGTAAAGAGGGAAACAAATCATCATGTAGGCCACTGGATATGGAAAATTGCCACATGATGATGTGTTTCCCTCTTTATGCACTGAAGCTGGCACATTATCTGAGTTTTTCCAGCAACATGGTGCACCACCACATTATGGGTGTCAGGTCCGAGCGTTCCTAGATGAACAGTTTCCTGGAAAGTAGATTGGTTGTCGTGGGCCAGTTGAATGGCCCCAAAGGTCTCCCAATCTGACCCTTGGGTCATCTGAAGGCAATTGTCTATGATGTGAAGATATGAGATGTGCAGCACCTGAAACTATGGATACTGGAAGCCTGTGCTAGCATTTCTCCTGCGGTGTTGCTATCAGTGTGTGAAGAGTGGGAGAAGAGGGTTGCATTGACAATCCAACACAATGAGCAGCACATTGAACACATTTTATAAGTGGTCAGAAACTTGTAAATAGCTCATGAAAGAATAAAGTTACGTTAAAACCAAGCACATCATTGTTTTTCTTGTGAAATTCCCAATAAGTTTGAAGTGCCACATGACCCTCTTCCTATTGAAAAAAACAAAAGTTGGATTCAAAATGGCTGACTTCAAAATGGCCGCCATGGTCACCACCCATCTTCAAAAGATTCCCCCCTGACATATACTAATGGGACACAAACAGGAAGTTAATATTACCAACCATTCCCATTTTATTAAGGTGTATCCATATAAATGGCCCACCCTGTACTACTCCCAACATGGAGCACACTCTGCTCCATGCTGGGAGCTGTAGTACCTGTATTAATAGACAGATTGCAGCTAGTGTAACTTCTGACACCTGCTGTGATCTGTCTATTAATGCAGGTACTACAGCTCCCAGCATGTAGCAGAGTGTGCTCCATGTTGGGAGTAGTAGTACCTGCAGTTAAGGAAAGATCACAGCGGATGTCACTCCTGACACCCGCTGCTATCATCCTATCTATTGCAGAGATGGAGCGGCTTTCTCCTGCGCTTGCATCTCTGCACTATACTCCGGCCAGCCACTCACTCATTCATATTTCCTTCAGAGCTGTGATTGACTGCAATCATCCGGCCAATCACCACTCTGGGCGGAAAATATGAATGAGTGATGTTCTATTCACATCACTGGCCGAAGTATAGTGCAGAGATGCGAGCGCTGTATAGAGCAGCTCCGCATCTCGGCCATATTATGGACGATATGTCTATTAGTACAGGTACTACTACTCCCATCATGGAACAGTCTGTTCCATGCTGGGAGTGGTAGTACTACCTAAAAAATGTAAGAAATAGAGAAAAATTGTGAAGCACACACTTTATTAAAAATGTATTAACATTTTGTTATAAAATATCTACATTTTGTTCAATAAAATTATTTCCATCACTTCTGCATCCTTTTTTTTTCCAAAAATTTTTTGGGCACCAAAAAAAATCGCCAAGGTGCAATTTCCACACAAATGAAAAAACGCCAGAAAAAATGCCGGATGCAGAAAATTACACTGCCGTTTTTCCAGGCGTTTTTTGGGGGTTTGAAAAAAACGCAGGACAAAAAAACAAGTAGAAATTTAGCCTTCCCTTTACTATCTGGATGTTTCTTATACTTTGTTACCTACATTTGAATAATTCTGACTCGTTGACTAGTTTTATATCATACATTGGTGCCTGTGATGGTAAATTCCTGTTCAGATAATAGTACAATAAAGTAATGATGACATAGTCTCTGGTACTAAGGATATAGCAATGTTATTTTTCATGTTTCTTAACCTCTTCAGGACACCAGGCATATGCATACGCCCTGCATCCCGAGTCCTTAAGGACGTGGGGCGTATGCATACGCCCGTGGGAATTCCGGTCCCCGCCACTAGCCGGTTGGGGACCAGACTGGGATGCCTGCTGAAATCATTCAGCAGGCATCCCGGCACATCGCCCAGGGGGGTCCTGAGACCCCCCCCCCATGTCGGCGATCGCAGAAAATCGCATGTAAATTCAGACATGCGATTTTCTGCTATTCCGGACTGATCGGGTCTCTGGTGACCCAATCACCCGGAAAATAGGGATGATCGGAGTTGTCAGTGACAGCCACGATCATCCTGAGGGCTAGGAGCGAGAACGCAGTGCTGCGATCTCCTCCTATCCTGTGCCATTGGTCAGAACTGGTTCTGGCCAATGGCAGCGTAGGACAGTGGATTGCCTTGTCAACCCCCGTTCTGCCCACCCCTGGATGCCGTGGGGAAAGTGAGGAGAAGATGGAGGCCGGTACATGGAGGAGAAGATGCCTGGGGACCCCCGATCATCGCTGGAGACAGGCACAGGTAGGGAAACCACGTTGGGGGGGCAAGAGGGGGAAATGAAAGTGAAAGTAAAGTGATAAGTAATCTTTACTGTGGCAACCACTAGGAAGGCCAAACTGTAACTGTGGCAACCACTTGGAAGGCCAAACTGTCTGGGCATGCTGGGAGTTGTAGTTTTGCAACATCTGGAGGGTCACAGTTTGGAGACCACTGATACAGTGGTGCCTAAACGGTAGCCCTCCAGATGTTGCCAAACTACAACTCTCAGCATGCCTAGACTGCCCAGGCATGCAAGAGTTGTAGTTCTGTAACATCTGTCCCTTCAGATTTTGCAATTTTCATGACATTTTTGAAAATTGCTGCTCTACTTTTTAGCCCTTTTTTTCAAAAAGCTAAAATATGTCCATTTTATTATGCCAACATAAAGTGGACATATTGTATTTGTGAAGAAAGATAAAACTTATTGGGAATATCCATCTATTGGGAATATCCAGCTTCAAAGTTAGAAAAATGCTAAATTTTCAAAATTTTCATGAAATTTGGGTATTTTTCAACAAAAAAGGATGAAAGTAACGCCGAATTTACCACCAAAATAAAGTAGAATATGTCAAGAAAAAACATTCTCAGAAACAGAATATTCGGTAAAAGCGTATTTGAGTTATTAATTCGTAAAGCGACGGTGGTCAGAATTGCGAAAAAGGGCTCAGTCCTTAAGGTGAAAAAGGGCTGCGTCCTTAAGGGGTTAAGAAAGTTGGTAACAATAAACCCTCACATGAAATAAAACAAGACAGAGTATGAAAGTGATAAAGAGACGTTCATTTCATTGTCACTGCTCGCATCTGTAGACACATTATTGATATTGCTCTGAATTCTGTTTTCCCGGTTTTCTGCTGCTGTGTTTTATTGTTTTCACTTGTCAAACCACATATATTTAAGAAGATTAAAGGAGAAAGCACACTCTCTTTGTATTACTCTTGCAGGCAGTCCAATAGTAATGGCCTGTGGCACACCGCATCAAAGGCATCTGGTAAATGTGAATGAATCAGCAGACAGCGCTGACCCTGCAACTTCAGTCACAGTAGACCATACACAAGGAACGACAGGTGTGGGTATTCTAGGAAAGTGATTGACAGCAACACGACAAGATCATTCATAGACATAGAAAGTATAGTTTAGCCCTATAGAAACCCAGACTAAAGAATAAACCCAAAGGCAGAAGAATGATAACCTTACTTAGGATCAGTAGTCTTTGTTTATGTTTCTCTTTCCTTGTGACAGTCTAGTTGTAATGACACTGGATGGACAGCAGTGTAAGGACCATACCTGGGTCCTAACTATTCAGTATTCCCAGGACTTACAGTAAAAACAAATAGTATAACAAAGGGGCAGTTACAAGAAGAAACATAAAAGTACATATCAATACCATTAGGCAACAAGATCAAGAATAGAAATTTACCAATACAGTATATGACTGGAAATAGAGATGTTGGAGTTGCCTTTCCTGGGTCCTAACTATGGCTTCCATTACCCCCAGGACTTACAGTAGAACAAAATAGTGTAACAATCATGCTGTTACAAGAAATCATACAAAACATGCATCAATACTGTTAAGTAACAAGTACTAGATGAATAAAAAATGGTGCTCGTGATATTGCTGCAAATTTACCACTATATATTTCTCAGTTTACATTATACACACAAACGCTAAAATGATACACCAATACTTAGTGCACAGTCATAATACATGGTGCTCCTACACATTACCAGCACATTACCAGCACCAGCACAAAAAAAAAGGTGGAGAAAAATGCTTCACTTACACCAACATTGACGAATGCCCTCCATTGTCTACACTTGATCTGGATCTGATAAGTTGGGGGAACTTCACTGGGACCACAAAAGTAAGTGGAATGGAGCTCTACAGTCTCTTAACCCCTTAACCTGTTTACCTCTTAAGGACCCAGGACGTATGAGTACGTCCTGGGTCCCGGTCCTGCGATATAACGCGGGGTCACACGGTGAACCCGCATCATATCGCGGCGGGCCCGGCGTCATAGTGAAGCCGGGTCCCGCCTCTAATAGCGCGCGGCACTGATCGCGGTGCCGCACGCTATTAACCCTGGTGCCGCACGCTATTAACCCTTTAGCCGCGCGCTCAAAGCTGAGCCACGCGGCTAAAAGTGAAAGTATAAAGCGCCAGTTAGCTCAGGGAGCTGTTCGGGATCGCCGCGGTATAATCGCGGCATCCCGAACAGCTGTAGCACAGGAGGAAGGTCTCTTACCTTCCTTCCTGCAGTCCGATCGCCGATTGAATGCTTCAAGCCTGAGATCCAGGCTTGAGCATTCAATCGCCGAAAACACTGATTGATCCATTCCTATGGAGATGAATCAATCAGTGTTAAAGATCAGTTAATGCAATGTTATAGCCCCCTATAGGAGCTATAATATTGCATTAAAAAAGTGTAAAAAAATCATTAACCCTTTCAATTATCCCTTCCCCTAATAAAAGTTTGAATCACCCGGCATTTCCAAGAATAAAAAAAACACAGTGTAAATAAAAATAAACATATGTGGTATCGCTACATGCGTTAATGTCCGAATTATAAAAATATACCACTTTTAAAACCGCACGTTCAATGGCGTACGCGCAAAAAAATTCAAAAAATCCAAAATAGCGCATTTTTGAATAAAAAGTGATCAAAAAGTCTGATCAGAACAAAAATGGTACCGCTTAAAACTTCAGATCACAGCCCAAAAAATGAGCCCTCATAGTGCCCTGAACACAGAAAAATAAAAAAGTTATAGGGGTCAGAAGATGACCATTTTAAACGTATAAATTTTCCTGCATGTATTCATGATTTTTTTCTGAAGTGATACAAAATCAAACCTATACAAGTAGGGTATCATTTTAACCGTATGGACCTACAGAATAAAGATATGGTATCATTTTTATCGAAAAATGTACTGCGTAAAAACGGAAGCCCCCCAAAACTTACAAAATAGTGTTTTTTCATCAATTTTGTCGCACATTGATTTTTTTTCCCGTTTCACCGTACATTTTTGGGTAAAATGACTAATGTCATTACAAAGTAGAATTAGTGATGCAAAAAATAAGCCATCATATAGAATTTTAGGGGAAAATTTTAAAGAGTTATGATTTTTTAAAGTTAAGGAGGAAAAATTGAAAATGAAAAAATGGAAAAAGCCCGGGTCCTTAAGGGGTTAAAGGGGTACTCCCGTGGAAAACTTTTTTTTTTAAATCAACTGGTGCCAGAAAGTTACACAGATTTGTAAATCACTTCTATTAAAACATCTTAATCCTTCCAGTACTTTTTAGGGGCTGTATACTAAAGAGAAATCCAAAAGGAAATGCATTTCCTGTGATGTCCTGACCACAGTGCTCTCTGCTGACCTCTGTTGCCCATTTTAGGAACTATCCAGAGAAGCATATGTTTGCTATGGGGATTTTCTTCTTCTCTGGACAGTTCCTAAAATGGACAGCAGAGGTCAGCAGAGAGCACTGTGGTCAGGACATCACAGGAAATGCATTTCTTTTTGGATTTCTCTTTAGTATACAGCCCCTAAAAAGTACTGGAAGGATTAAGATTTTTTAATAGAAGGGATTTACAAATCTGTTTATTTTTCTGGCACCAGTTGATTTAAAAAAATGTTTTCCTTGGGAGTACCCCTTTAAGGACAAAGGGCATATAGGTACTCCCTTGTGTCCTTGTACTTAAGGACCAGTGGACCCATTACGGCATTTAAAGCAGTGGGTGCTGACTGCTATCAGCAGCCAGGACCCGGGGTTAATGTCTGGCAACACTGATCAGGCTGGAGCAGCAGAGCACCGATGATACTGATCAATGCTATGCTGAAGAGTGTATGCAATCAAAAGACTGCATGATATAGCCCCCCTATGGGGGCTAAAAAAGAAAGGATAATGTGTAAAAAAAAAAAAGTTAATAAATGTAAATAAGCCCCTCCCCTAGTAAAAGTTTGAATCACCCCCCTTTTCCTATTTTTTTAAATAAAATAATGCAATCAAAAATAAACATAAACATATGTGGTATTGCCGCTTGTGTAAATCTTCAAACTATCAAAATATAAGGTTAGTTTAACCGCTTGGTCAATGGCGTACGTACACGTAAGAAAATACCAAAGTCCAAAATTGCACATTTTTGGTCACTTCATATACCATAAAAATATTTATAAAAAGCTATCAAAAAGTCCCATCAGACTAAAATGGTACCAATAAAAACTACAGACCAGGGCGCAAAAAGTTTGCCTTCATATAGCCTAGTAGCGAAAATTGCACTGTTTAGAGACGGAAGCCCCCAAAAGTTACAAAATTGCGTTTTTTTTTATTTCACCCCGCTAATAAGTATTTTTTTTTGTTTTACTGCACATTTTGTTTTAAAATAAGTCATTAGAAAGTACAATTGGTGCTGCAAAAACCCTCATAAGGATCTGTAGGTGCAAAAGGAAAAGTGTTATGATTTTTAGAAGGAGGGGAGTAGGAAAAAAACGAAAATGTAAAAACAAAAAATTGCCTGGTCCTTAAGGCCAAAATGGACTTCATCCTTAAAGGGGTACTCCGCTGAAAAACATATAATCACCTATCCAAAGAATGATGCGAGCAATGGTCCGATGCTTGCGTCATGTGTCATAAATGTATGTCCTGGTGCGTTATGTTCCATCGCAACAGGACGTACATTTACATCCATTGTCCTTAAAGGGGTACTCCACTGCTCAGTGTTTGGAACAAACTGTTCTTAATGCTGGAGCCAGCGCCAGGCACTTGTGACATTATAGCCCTGCCCCCTCATGATGTCACGCCCTGCCCATTGAGGGGGTGGGGCGTGACATCCTAATGGGGCAGGGCTATGATGTTACGAGCTCCCAGCTCTAGCGTTCCGAACAGTTTGTTCCAAAAGTTGAGCAGCGGAGTACCCCTTTAAGGTGTTAAGTCACGATTTACCCAAGAATCCTTCATCTTGCTCAAGAAATTAGGACATAAACCTAGTGCAACAGAGTTATCTATGTCTGTCTACATCTGCAGGGACTACTACATATCAGGAACTACTACCCTAATCATACCAACCAATTATCACTCCCCTAGTACTCGACAATACTGGACATCAATATGTATGTAATACATTAAAATGTGAAATTATTTTGCAAGATGATTCTATCTCTGTCTGTGTGCCAAGGCAAATCCCGCCATTACTGCACTAATGACAACTAAATTAAAAATTAACATAAATCTAGATGTTTAATGTTAATATATTAGGAAACTGAACAAATCAGAATTACAATTAGAATTACAATTCCAGACCAGACTTGTATTAATGGAATAAGAAGCTTGTATCAGTTTGGGAAATGACTTGAGTAAAGATGCTCTGTAATAAATGGCCAATGAGCAATGGAAAGAGGTAAGGGCGCTGGTTATAGACGGGATGTGCTCTTCAATTATTATAATGTGGACATACCAACTACAGTCCTAAGTAAGGCTGGGTCCACACTACCTTTTGTCCCATACGGGAGCGCATACGGCAAGAGGGAGCTAAAAGCTTGCGCTCCCGTATGTGACCGTATGCGCTCCCGTATGCCATTCACTTCAATGAGCAGACCGGAGTGAAACGTTCGGTCCGGTCGGCTCATTTTTGCGCCGTATGTGCTTTTACAACCGGACCTAAAACTGTGGTCAACCACGGTTTTAGGTCCGGTTGTAAAAGCGCATACGGCGCAAAAATGAGCCGACCGGACCGAACGTTTCACTCCGGTCGGCTCATTGAAGTGAATGACATACGGGAGCGCATACAGTCACATACGGGAGCGCGAGCTTTTAGCTCCCTCCTGCCGTATGCGCTCCCGTATGGGACAAAACGTAGTGTGGACCCAGCCTTATCTATAAACAAGCATAACTATGGGTAGAAGCAGAGTCACACTGGTCCACCAAAGTATCCGAGAATCTTTTAGTAAATCCAGGCACTGGTAGAATAATAGGTCCCTAATACAATAGGGTCTCATTGGTCAAGAAAAAAAAAAAACATTTGAAGTCAACAACCTGCTGCTAGAGTCTACTTCTTAAAGGAGTAGTGTAGTGAAAGATAACTTATCCCCTATCCAAAGGATAGGGGATAAGTTATAGATCGCAGGTGGTCCGACCTCTGGGACCCCCCCCGCAATCTCCTGAACAGGGCCCCGGCAATCTGCTGGTAGTGGGCGTGCCTTCCTCCGCACTGAGATACATAGAGGGAGTGTGTCAGGCGTGGATTCCTGCGGGGGTCGGAATGGGCGCTTCTGGCAGACTGCCGGGGCCCCGCTCAGCAGATCACGGTCTGCAATCAATAACTTATACCCTATCCTTTCTTCTTGCTTCCGTGTGCACGGAACATCACACTGTGATCAGCAGGTGATAGGCTGAGTGCAGTGAACTTCCACTAATCACTTGTAGTATGGAGCAATACAACAGAACTAATATATCAACATAAGCTTAGACCCAACAGGGTAGTAACTCAGGATTCTGATGAATGTTTGTTTCATAATTTCTTCTCATTTATTTCAAGACTTGTTTTTCAAAATAAAGCAAAGTGGAGCTTCATAGCAGATACAGACATGTAAAAGCTGAGATGTCTTTCCTGCTCAACACCTTGGACGCGACGGTGTTTCAGGGGTGTGCCCACTTAGTCATATGTACCAGGTGTGAGGTAGGGGAGGATTAAATAGGCCATAGATAGACACCTATGCACATTAACAATATACAGGTTAAATAACGCATGCATGAAATATAGCTCTCAAAAAGTGACTAAAGTGCTATCAGGGTCATAAGAAAGATTTAAAACTACAAACTTCATTCAATCCCCTAGGAAAGAAACTATCTGATTCTGTGATCCAATAGAATTCCCGTTGTAACAGACGTCTTTTATTAAGGCTGCCTCTGGCACTCCCTCAAGTATTAACCATTTCAATCCTGTAATCGAGTGGCCACATTCACGATAGTGTCTGGCCTCCATGCTGTCACCATAACTTTAAACCTCCGTTTTTTCAGATCTCCCTCCCCCCAGTGGTCGTTCCACCCAGTGAAGCAGACAGGTTCCCTGTCATCACCTGACTAGTGATGTAATGTTTTGGGCCACACTGCAACCTGGGAAATCCAGAGACGACATTCATTTTGTATTCTGTAAAAATAAACCTTGAGGCAAAAATCAAAGAAGAATTGGGAGACCACCATGAAACACAGGTAAAGACACTATATTATGAACTACACTAACTTTACAGCCCCTGTAGCATAGTCAAATAAAAAAAAAAATCCTGGAATACCCGATTGACCTATATTATGATATTTTAAAGAGAAACTCTCGGATACAAAACTTATCCCCTATACTTAGGATAGAGGATAAGTGTCAGATCGCAGGAATCCCCGCAATCTCCTGTATGGGGCCCCATTCAGGAGGATAGCCAGGGCCCTGTACAGGAGATCGCAGAGGTCACAGCAGTAGGACCCTCCACGATCTGACATTTATCTCCTTTCCTAAAGAGGGGATAAGTTTTGTATCCCAGAGTTCTCATTTAAAGATTTTCCAATAAAAAATAAATAGAACAATTTCATGTTAAAGTCAGAGTGCTGGATTTCCTGGATTTTTCCTGGATTTTACTCTAGTTCCTTAAAAGGAATCTGTCAGAAGTTTTGAAGTAGCCACACAGAAGGTTATTGAATGAATAAATTGCAAGTGTGATGGGAGTGGCAACCCCTCCTAGCCATACACCCCTTCCTATCCACATGGAGGTTTTAAAATTATTAGTGGATCCTGCATTTCACCCAGTCAGAGACTCTATGCTTAGAAGAGGTGAGTAAGTGTAATAGGGTCCCATCCAAAGTGAGGCCACTTGGTGGATGGGTGCCACATTTTGACTGAACTTTTGGCACAGTTCTGACCAAACTCGGGTTCAATGTGTTTGGTTCACTTATCCCCACTTACCATCCTGCACCAATAATCATTCAATTGTATGAATCAGTTTCAGTTTTCTTTTCAATTTCGGCATTTTGTCTAAGCTTCATACCCGTGTTTACATGCAGTTGGTTTCTGCCACCGGATTGGCTGATTATATGTTTGCATATAGTACAGTATGTCAAATAAAGTGGCCACGGAGAGTGTGACATATTTGTGGTGTCACGGGGGTGCAAGTAATTCCTATCACTTTGTGACACCAGGGCACCATTAGCCTATACACGGTCCGAGGTGGAGACAGCTTCTCCTGGGCCAGACACAGGGAGTAAGAAACACACCGACATCAGGTTATGGATAACTGCCTTTACTGAGCAGGTACACACGGTACAGAGTAGAATAGAAGGGGTGCAGTGTAACCCTTGGGAGCCCTGTTGCCTTGCCGGGACCTATGATGCTTTTCACCTACTTGATTGATATAGACTTTAGACTTGAGACTAAAGATATCCCATGCTGACTAGGGTTCTGACAAGGTTCAATTACCATCATTGCCAGGGCTTGACTAACCACTGTACGGGGGAACACTTGCAGAATGGCAGGCTGACTTGAGAAGATATTTTCTTAGGCTTCCCCCTGATTCGCCACACACAACTTCCACCTCCTTTCCACACTGTACTCAGCATTAACTCCAACTGGGGCAACATCCCCCCCCTACACTATATACTGACCAATTTAGGGGTTCCCATTGGGCAGGCAGGGTCACCTGGTTAACACTGCTCCTCTCCTTCTTAAAGGCACAATACATAAATGACATGATACACAGTGAAAACAGTAAATGTTATAAAGTGCTGGAACATATTAAAACATAATAAACATTTTCACAGTGGGCCCAACAAAAGAGAAGCAGGCATGCCCGAGGAGATCTGCAGCCAACAGGACAGCCTTTGGTGTTGGGACATCACATTTTAACATATCAATTATACTGAAATGTGCTGTTCACTTTGATAATAGCCTTTTTTAAACTACTTTTTGATATTTGTCTGATATTTCAGCAGCTCAATGTTCTGTGCCAACTGACTGGCACTGCACAGAATGTGTTCGACTCGTAGTATTTACATATTAACACTTGGATGTGTAGGAGGCTGTAACATTGCAACCTGCTCACATCTAGACATACGGCTATCATTTTTTTGTCTGTCTCACAATCTTATGCCTAGATTTCTTTTATTTACCTATGATTTTCCCATGTATCAAATCCTGTAGGTGCCACCTTTTGTTATTATTCCAGATTATGAGCTTCGTTTTGACTACGTCTTTGCTAGATCCAACTAAATTCAATTGCCCTGTATTTGATTAGTCTTTCAAGATAAACTCCTTGCCACATATCTTGTTTTATCATATGGACAATATATAAGGTGTCTCTTGCTTTGAGCCACCAGTTATGCTCCACCAGCGGAATAAGCGCTCCATAGCATCACCTTTGAAGCTAGCTAACCTGTATGTCAATGTTCAACACATTAAAGGGAATCTGGAACCAGAGTCACCCAGTGAAGCAGTTTTTGAGATATGCTTCTCATTGCTAATATATAAATTGTTTATTGGGCGCAATGAAGACGGGTCACTGCTGTTTGAACAACACTTTCTCCAGCCCACTACAGCCACCTACAGTCACCACCGCTGTCCTGTTGTGAGATTAAAGGGGTACTCCCGTTTTTTTTGTTTTGTTAATCAACTGGTGCCAGAAAGTTAAACAGATTTGTAAATTACTTCTATTAAAAAATCTTAATCCTTCCTGTACTTATCAGCTGCTGAATACTACAGTGGAAATTTTTTGCCGTTTGAAACACAGAGCAGTCTGCTGACATGATGAGCACAGTGCTCTCTGCTGACATCTCTGTCCATTTTAGGTACTGTCCAGGGTAAAAGGAAATCCCCATAGCAAAACATATGCTGTTCTGGACAGTTCATAAAATGGACAGAGATGTCAGCAGAGAGCACTGTGCTCGTGATGTCAGCAAACAGTTCTGTGTTTCAAAAAGAAAATAATTTCCACTGTAGTATTCAGCAGCTAATAAGTACAGGAAGGATTAAGATTTTTTAATAGAAGTAATTTACAAATCTGTTTAACTTTCTGGCACCAGTTGATTTAAAAAAAAAAAAAAAAGTTTTTCATCGGAGTACCCCTTTAAAGCAGGGATGAATATTCATGCTGGGGCAGTGACATTGTACTTACTGTACATATTGTACATATAAGCAACAAGAAATATATCTCAAGAACAGCTTCTGTTGTGCGGTAATAACTCAATTATGAATTCAATTATGAATTATGGTCATAAAAATTATTAATTATGAAAAATTAAAAAATATGAAATTTATTAAAAATCTCAAAATTATGACCTGGTGAATTGTAGACAAGGCTAATCAATACAATTCACATCTGAGTCCGACTATTTCCTCAGATATCAACAAGTTCTTTTTATGACGGGATGACATTAACTCATAAGGATGTAGTTTTGCAATATACAATAATACACAGGTATTATAAAAGTATGCAGATTTATTGGTTATAAGATTATAAACATAAATGAGTAATAAACACAATGATATATGCAAATGGGTATTAATTAGATATTAGTAAACAGTACAAGATTGTTTATTGACTACATTTAGTAGAACAATACATGTGAGTAGTAAGTAACTTGTTACAATAAACAAAAGCTACCAGGTTAGAATATCATATAAGAAAAAGGTTACATATCACTCTATTCAGAGTAACCTCATGATATTAAGATGGGCAATATCTAATCAATAGACATCAATATGGAATGCTAAGTACACTCCCCGCCCCCTTCTAACCACTACAAATCACATGACTCCATGAATGGGCAAATCCCTCTAAGATATAAATACATGGAAGAACTATGATATACTTCCCCCCATTCTGGACTCTTTTCTATACATTATCTTGATAAGACATTAAGACAAATAGCAGAGATGTATGATCTTGCTCTATATTTTAAGAGGAAAAACTTGAAAACAGGTCTCCTGTGTGGGAAATATATTTATAACACTTAGCTTGGCGAGTAGGAATTCTATCAATATGTATAAACAATTATTTAATGTTTTGATAGATTATGAGTCTTGATTCTTCTGCAGGTAGAATGAAGTCACACAATATCCTAAAACTATAATCTCAATTTGGAGATGATTCCTTATTTTATTTAATTAATTTATTCACCAATCTAAATGATATTATCCCAACCACATTATCCAAATTTGTCTTAATTAAATGGAATACCATTTTTGTGTCTCTTACCAAAACTTTGTAAGAACCTTACTTCTGCTCTGAGGAACACTGAACGGTCCATCTCATCGTCAGGGACAGCCATTGGTCTGGTATTGTTTGATCAGTACGACTTGCAGGGATCTACATGGCTTCCATGGCTTCCATATTGTGGACCTCTTTTCTTTGTCTTCTCTAGAGTACAGCCCTCAGCACAGAGAGTCTCCTGTCTCTAATTCCCAGTTAGAGCAGTTCAGTTTAGACTTCAGTATCAGCCTTCAGTATCAGCTTTCAGTCTCAGCTCTCTAACATCTGGTTTACCAGACTTTTTACACCCTCCTAAATTGGAATTCCCCAATGAATGTAGGTTGGGCGTGTACATATGGTAATGACTATGACATCACTTTACTACCCAGAATGCATTGAGCATATCACCCATAATGCCTTTCCTGTGGTGTAATGTCACCTACCCATACACTAGGGAGTGTTCTTGCATAAGCAATTAGCATCATTATCATTAAGGGTAAACCAACATTCCACACTTTGACAAATGGAACAATAATTAACAAACAGGGATTACTTTTGACATCTATAAGTAATCAAACACTGGATTGTCATAGACATAGAGTCTCCAATTAGACATTTAAATTTATTGGACAGATAAGAAATACAATGGATGATTCTCCAACACTGATGTATGAATGTTTATGTCCAGTCAAATGGGTAATTAACTGTTAAACAGAATAACATTCACAAAGTCTTAGGAATATTCCACTAGTCGTTATCTCACCCCCCTTTACTTGGGTGAATTTTAGTAGTGATGTCTAGAGTGTGTAACCAGACCCCTTATCAGTCCCTTATGTCAAACACCATAAATAAGCTAAGTCGACATCTAAGTATTCTACTCCCAGACTGGCATTTGAATAGGAGAACTTAGAATTATTGTGGTCTTCTTTAGAACATACACAAAATGGCTGACATCATGCTCTTATGCTATGAGACATATTAAACATAGTGATTCATTTTTTTTTTTTTTTTGGTGTCCAAGGGTTAGAAACAGGGTCACCTGCTCTATGAACTTGTTAGTGCTGGTGACCCTGATGTCAGTTTCTCTTTAAATAACCTTGAAACATTAGTAGTTTATTAGGAATATGTGCCGCTCACAGTTAAAAAGACAAGGTTAACTGGAAAACTCTTATACCTAAACAGAAAAGAACCAATTTTTTTCCAGTCCTCAAAAAATCACCAGATCAATAATTTAGTTTGGTGCATAATGATATCTTGGAGAAAAATGGTACTAAATGAAAGACCCAATCTCTAATAATACTGAGAGATGCACCTTTAATAATACAATATATGAGATAGCTCAATTATTTAATAAAAAGAGAAGATGTATATACAATTATAATACCCAAACCACAGGGCGCTTGTGGCAGGATATATATATATATATATATATATATATATATATATATATATATATATATATAACAAATACATTACACTTTAACTACTGCCATATTCTAACATAATATTTGCTACCAAAGCTATAAGTTGTAATGTATTTGTTTTATTCATATCGTACCACAAGGGCCCTGTGGTTTGGTTATTATTATTGTATGTCAATTTTCTCTTTTTATTACATAATTTGACTATCCCATATGTTGTCTTATTAAATATAGGGTCTATCAGTTAGAAATATTTGAGATATGGTCTTTCATTTAGTACTATTTTTCATTATGCACCAGACCAAATTATTGATCTGGCGATTTTCTGAGGACTAGAAAAATATTGGTTCTTTTTAGATGATCAATTGAATTAGAAGCTCCTCCAAAAGAAAGAGTTATCTCTCTATTTGTGTTCTTACCCCTTGTCAGTACAAAGCAGGATGCCAGTTGTCTGAGAGGCATCTAACATGGGTCTGAGGGTATACCTCTAGGACTTTGGGTCAGCCTCCAATATCAATTGGTCTCCCAGAACCCCACTGTTTAATTAAAGAAGCTGAGGGGGCTGTGTGAATGCTGTGGCCTCATCATTACCAGGCACAATCCTTTACATTTTGTAGTGGCTGTGCAAGGTACTGCAGATTGTGGCCGTGCCAGGTACTGCATCTTGCTACAGTGTAGTACCAGGGATAGCTGCAACAAAATATGCAATGCCTGGTAATGAAGAGACTGTAACATTTGCCCAACTATTGTGGGTGGCACTTTTATCTTCAATCAGCCAATCAATTGGTGTGGCACTGTAGTATCATTGCACATTTTATTATTAGTACTATTGCAGTATAAAAATACTCATGGAACAGAACATAGGCCAATAGGTTTAGAAGCTTTATACTGCCTGCCCCTAGTGGTTACATAAAAGGGGTACTCTGCTGCCCCATTGTTCAGAACATTTTGTTCCAAATACTTGAAGCGGGCAGCAGGGTCGTGACATCATGATTATGCCCCCTCAATGCAAGTCTATGGGAGGGGGCGTGGCAGTCACCACGCCCCTCCCATAGACTTGAATTGAGGGGGCGGGGTGTAATGTCACGAGGGGGCGTCGTCATGACATTCCGACCTCGCTGTCCGCACCCAGCGTTCTAATCTAATGCTGGGTGCTGCACATAGATCGCGGGGGTCCCAGCAGCGGGACCTTGCGATCAGGATAGAGGATAAGATGTCTAGGGGAGTACCCCTTTAAGGCAGCCACAAACATTTTTTATAAAAATAATATGGTGTTGAATAATAGAGATTCAGAATTGTGAATTTAAAGGGGTATTCCAGGAAAAAAACTTTAGATATATATATATATATATATATATATATATATATATATATCAACTTGCTTCAGAAAGTTGAACAAATTTGTAAATTACTTCTATTACAAAATCTTAATCCTTCCAGTAATTATCAGATGCTGAAGTTGAGTTGTTGTTTTCTGTCTGACAACAGTGCTCTCCATATATACACGTATATCACCAAAACAAGACCTGTCAACAATCTGGAGCGTCACCTCCTTTCCAAATAGTACCAAGAGGTATTCAAAAGAGTATCACCGAAGGGGAACCTCTAGTTCATTGGCAATGTCATAAACTATATATATAAAACTCAACGTATGTGTGTGTGTGTATGTATGTATGTATGTATGTATGTTCCACAAAAACTTTCAAACGGCTAAAGATATTAACATGAAACTTGGCACACATGTTACTTATATGTCAACAAGAAACACAGGATAGGTAATTTAACCCTTACTCACCCCCATTTGCCAGGGACGGGGCTTATGTTTAAAGTCCCATGCAAGTCAATGGGAAATATATGTTATATGCATAACTTCCAAACGGCTGGAGATATTTCCATAATACTTGGTCACATGTTACTTATATGTCCACTTAAAATATAGGATAGTTAATTTAACCCTTAACTACCCCCATTTGTGAGGGTCAGGGTTTTTGTTTAAAGTCCCATGCAAATCAATGGGAAATGTATGTTCCCATATCATTTCCGTACGGCTGGAGCTATTTCAATACCTGGTACACATATTACGAGTCGGGATGTGAGGACGGGATGGGAGGTCGGGATAGGAGGTCGAAATAGGAGGTCGGGATAGGAGGACGGGATATGAGGACGAGATATGAGGTCGAAATTGGAGGTCGGGTAGGAGGTTGGGATAGGAGGGCGGGATAGGAGGACGGGATATGAGGACGGGATGGGAGGTCTGGATAGGAGGTTGGGATAGAAGGTCGAGATAGGAGGATGGGATAGGAGGTCAAGATAGGAGGTCGAGATATGAGGACGGGAAAGGAGGTCGGGATAGGAGGTCGGGATAGGAGGTCTGGATAGGAGGTCGGGATAGGAGGATGGGATAGGAGGATGGGATAGGAGGTCGAGATAGGAGGTTGAGATATGAGGACGGGAAAGGAGGTCGGGATAGGAGGTCGGGATAGGAGGTCGGGATAGGAGGACGGGATAGGAGGACGGGATAGGAGGTTGAGATAGGAGGTTGAGATAGGAGGACGGGATAGGAGGACGGGATAGGAGGTCCAGATTGGAGGACGGGATAGGAGGTCCAGATTGGAGGACGGGATAGGACGTCGGGATAGGAGGTTGGGATAGGAGGTCAAGATAGAAAGACTGGATTGGAGGACGGGATAGGAGGACGGGATAGGAGTTCGGATAGGAGGACGGGATAGGAGGATGGGATAGGAGGAAGGGATAGGAGGTCGAGATAGGAGGTCGGGATAGGAGGTCGGGATAGGAGGTCGGGATAGGAGGTCGGGATGTGGGGTTGGGATATGACAACAATATATGAGGACTGCATATGAAGTCAAAAGCTTCCTCTTTGTTTATTTTCCTCCCCAAAAGGATTTGGAAGGAAAAACCGGGCAACGCCGGGTACTCAGCTAGTAAAACATAACTTTTATTAATCTTAAAATAAAACCAACTGAATAGAACTAAATAGTGAAAAAAACACAAATGTGAGAAAATGTGTGAAAAATGCACTCCACAAAAAACCAAGTGAATGTTCGGGGGAGTATGGACGGCGGAGCAATGACTGTACAGATGGCGGAGTAGATACGTATATTATAGAGTATAGATGTAACAGATCCCGTAGTTGCTTAGATGGATTACTCAACCAGTAATAACAGGGAGCAGGAAACTGAGCCAGATGGAGCGGAGGGGGGCTCTTTTAGGGATAAGTGCACTCTAGATCTAGAACCCTGTCCCTCTGTCTTTGCCTTTTGAGGGACCCACCTCCTTAACAGGGTGGCCTCAACCATGGTACCGTTCCCTAACCTATATAAATGAAGGAGAAAGTAATAAACAACCAGATACAAGATAGGTAAATAGATAGATTGCATGCTCCACAATCTGTGGCCACCTGGACATACCACTGCAAACCAATAATCTTGTGTAAAGTGATATGAAAAATTCAGCTACACTGGTGTTCGGTCAATTACTAGTGAGCATAGCTAAAAGCAAATGGATCCCAATAAATTGTTACAACGCATTACCACAGTCCAATAGTGATGGATTCATCAGGGAACCAAAAATAGATACACACAACTGTAGATAAAACGCCAAATAAACCAACAGAGGCAATGCTCAATTACATAAACAGTTGTCCATAATGTCTAGCACCTGTTTTAATGATAAGAGTCCATCAGTAGATACCTGAGTGTTATATGAACCCCTCATCACATATCAAGAGATGTTACACGGTACAATATTCAAAATCGTGCCCCAAGGGTGTGTATATATATATATATATATATATAGAGAGAGAGAGAGAGAGAGAGAGAGAGAGAGAGAGAGAGAGAGAGAGAGAGAGAGAGAGAGAGAGTATATAACATAGGGTAGCATAGAAATAATAACCACCCTGATTGATTACAGTGACAATAACGATATAGCACATAGATGGATGCATAAATAGCCTATATGTCACTGTATAGAAGTAATACTTTATAGTAAGGGAGTGGGACACTATAGGTGCCTAAACTGATGACTATAGGTGCCTGACTGATGATATCAATACCTATAATGATAATGACACCGGTGTACATAGACCACTACCCTAATCTGGGGTAATCAGGGGTACGGAGTCTTTTATATACCCCACATACTCATGAAAGATAGCCAAAAGTCCTCAATTAATGATATAGACTCTATAGGGTCACAACTCCAGATGCACTACCTTATACAAACAGGCATAACCTCCGAGAAGCAAAAATGGAGGACTTTGTGATGAAACATTCCATCCAAGCTACTTATCTACTGTGACGGACGTGCATCCCAGCCATAGTGGTGGTGGGGACGGCGTCAGATTGCTGGATGACTCCAAAGATCCTAGATACGAGCGACACATTACTCACCATCCAGGGTCTATAAATATACCATGATGGCTGGATAAGCTTCTGGCAAGGTAGCAGGCGCTGAATGCAGAGTGTGTTCCACAAGCCAGAAGTCATCATCGTTGCATACCAACTTCCGGAAGTGATGAGTCGATTTATCTATCTTGTATCTGGTTGTTTATTGTTTTCTCCCTCACTAATATAGGTCAGGGAACAGCACCGTGGTTGAGGCCACCCTATTAAGCAAGCAGGTCCCTCAAAAGGCAGGGACAGAAGGACAGGGTTCTAGATCTAGAGAGCGCTTATCCTTAAAAGAGCCCCCCTCCGCTCCATCTGGCTCAGTTTCCTGCTCCCTGTTATTACTAGTTGAGTAATCCATCTAAGCAACTACGGGATCTGTTACATCTATCCTCTATAATATACGTATCTACTCCGCCATCTGTACAGTCATTGCTCTGCAGTCCATGCACCACGGGACATTCACTGGGTTTTTTGTGGAGTGCATTTTTCACACATTTTCTCACATTTGTGTTTTTTTCACTATTTAGTTCTATTTAGTTGGTTTTATTTTAAGACTAATAAAGTTTATGTTTTATTATGACATCGCCAATGAACTAGAGGTTTCCCTTCGGTGATACTCAACAGTGCTCTCTGCTGACCCCTCTGCTTGTCTCAGGAACTGTCCAGAGTAGGAGCAAATCCCCATAGCAAACCTCTAATGCTTTGGACAGTTCCTGAGACAAGCAGATGTGTCAGCAGAGAGCACTGTTGTCAGAAAAGAAAATAACAACTCAACTCAACTTCAGCAGCTGATTTTTTTATTGAAGTAATTTACAAATCTGTTTAGCTTTCTGGAGCCAGTTGATATATATATATATATATAAAAATATTATTTTTTTCTGGAATACCCCTTAAACGCGTGACCCCATGTCATAGCGGGTCGGCCCGGCCTCTAACAATGGCCGGAACCCATGGCTAATAGAGCGCAGCACCTGAGCTAAGTTGCCGGCTAGCTCAGAGAGCTGTTCGGGATCGCCGTGGCAAAATCGCAGCATCCCGAACAGCTTACACGACAGCCGGAGGGTCCCTACCTGCCTCCTTGCTGTCCGATCACAAAATGACTGCTCAGTGCCTGAGATCCAGGCATGAGCAGTCAAGCGGCAGAATCATCGATCAATGGTTTCCTATGAGAAAGCATTGAACAATGTAAAAGATCAGTGTGTGCAGTGTTATAGCCCCCTATGGGAGCTATAACAATGCAAAAAAAATAAAGTGGGGAAAAAAGTGAATAAAGATCATTTAACACCTTCCCTAATAAAAGTTAGAATCACCCCCCTTTTCCCATTTAAAAAATAAAATAAAATAAAAATAAACATATGTGGTATTGCCGCATGCAGAAATGTCCGACTTATAAAAATATATCATTAATTAAACCGCACGGTCAATGGCGTACGCGCAAAAAAATTCCAAAGTCCAAAATAGTACATTTTTGGTCACTTTTTATATCATGAAAAAATGAATAAAAAGCGATCAAGAAGTCAGATCTATACAAAAATGATTAAAACTTCAGATCATGGCACAAAAAATGAGCCCTCATACCGCCCCATATACGGAAAAATAATAAAGTAATAGGGGTCGGAAGATGACAATTTTAAACGAATAAATTTTCCTGCATGCAGTTTTTCCAAAAGTACGACAAAATCAAACCTACATAAGTAGGGTATCATTTAATTATATGGACCTACAGGATAAAGAGAAGGTGTCATTTTTACCGAAAAATGTACTGTGTAGAAACGGAAGCCCTCAAAAGTTACAAAATGGCGTTTTTTGTTCTTTTTTTCAATTTTGTCTCACAATGATTTTTTTCCCATTTCCCCATAGATTTTTGGGTAAAATGACTGATGTTTACAAAGTAGAATTGGTGGAACAAAAAATAAGCCATCACATGGATTTTTTTGGTGCAAAATTGAAAGAGTTATGATTTTTTAACGGTAAGGAGGAAAAAACAAAAATAACGGGTCAAAGAGGAATTACTATTAGGCTATTCCAACAGCAGAAGATTAGATTTGTTTATAAATAGAACACCTTTAACATAAATGTACATGTTGTTTTATGAAAGTACTGTATATGTCAGTAGATGATAGACAGATATCTAGAAATCTGGGACTTTCCTGCCAATCAGGGACAGTTGCCAACTTCGCAGAAGCCATTAACTTATCTCATCAATCTGGAGTAATACTGGGAATAAAACATTTCATTTTCCATGGGATCACACACTCCGAGTGAATCTCTTTGAATTACAGCGGTGAGAGCCAGGATTGCTGACAGGCTGATTTAATGAAGCTCTTACCAACAATTTGTAGAGATTAGGAGTCTGTCAGAAAGATATCATTGGAAGCTTAAGGGATTGCATTGTGCAGTCATTCTGAAATGACAGTTAATGTATGGGAAGCCTTTTCTCCTCGCACAGAGGACCATGGAACTGATGCGCTCCTTCTCTGTGAGGATCACTCTGGGAGAACTTCCTTATGATTTAGTACATATATGTTTAACCCTTATGGGTCTGTCAAGAGTGATTGATACACAATACACACAGCAGCAAATACTATCTTAAACCTTCATAATCTTCTGTATTTTTGTAAAATAAACACATAGCGTCACTTGCGTATGCTATACATCAGCGATCTCCATCCAATGGCTTTCCAACTGTTTCCATAACTACAACTCTCAACATGTCTAAATGGCCAATGGCTGCCAGTTCAAGACCACTGGTATACATTATAGTTCCTGCATAGTTAAAGGGGTACTCCGGTGAAAACCTTTTTTCTTTTAAATCAATTGGTGGCAGAAAGTTAAACATATTTTTAAATTACTTCTATTAAAATCTTAATCCTTCCTGTACTTATTAGCTGCTGAATACTACAGAGGAAATTCATTTCTTTTTGGAATGCTCTCTGATGACATCACGACCACAGTTCTCTCTGCTGACATTATTATAATAAAAATAACGCTTTATTTATTGTTGTCCTTAGTGGGATTTGAACCCAAGTACCCAGCACTGCAAGGCAGCAGTGCTAATTACTGAGCCACCATGCTGCCCTTAGCATACATCTGCTATGCATGGTTGCTAAAATGGACAGAGATGTCAGCAGAGAGCACTGTGCTCGTGATGTCATCAGTGTTCCAAAAAGAAAGGTATTTACACAGCATTCAGCAGCTAATAAGTACTGGAAGGATTAAGATTTTTTTTATAGAAGTAATTTATAAATATAGAGAAAGAAGAAACGATGTCCAGTGCAGCCAAATGCTTGAATACTTGGTGCTTTATTTCAGACAAAACGACATACAGGAAGATAGCAGTGACGCGTTTCGATCGGCTAAGCGATCTTAATCATACCGAGTATGATTAAGATCGCTTAGCCAATTAAAACGCGTCACTGCTATCTTCCTGTATGTCGTTTTGTCTGAAATAAAGCACCAAGTATTTGAGCATTTGGCTGCGCTGGACATCGTTTCTTCTTTCTCTGGATTTACATCAGCAGTGTCCGGGCTGAGTCCGTGCCGCGGCCGGCAGACACAGGAGGGGTGAGCTGGATTTACTCTTTGTAATTTATAAATATGTTTAACTTTCTGCCACCAGTTAATTTAAAAGAAAAAAGGTTTTCACCGGAGTACCCCTTTAAGTTTAGTTTTTTATGTTTGTTTACATTTCTATAAATAAGTAAATGTCTAAAACATAAATTTGAGCTTGGATTACAGATATGTAAATTTATAGAAAAAAATCCCAAATCCATTAATTCTTCAATTATCTAAAATTGTTTTATTTTAGACATAGGGGAAAGCCTCTTGAGTGGTATGTTACATATTAAATACGGTAAGTGAAATATACTTAGGTTTTAGAGTTATGAATGTCATCATTTTATATTAAGGGTCTCTAAAAACCAAACTCATGTTTTTAAATATTTAATATTAGGTATTATAGTGTAATTGTTGTTTCAGATGACTTTTCAGGATAAGCTGCCCTGTGTGTATATCCAAGAAGCAGCACTATTTCTTGCTATTATTTGTAAATGGTATTTTGCACCAGTTTTCCTTCTCTAACTTTTAAGTGTCCCTGAGTTGGTGGGTGGAGACTAACCTTCACGATGTCTACCATACACTGTACACACAGAAGGGGGTGGATCCTAGTGTTGCTCACGAATATTCGCAATTCGAATATTATTCGCGAATATCGCATATTCGCGAATTCGCGAATTTCGCGAATATAGCGCTATATATTCGTAATTACGAATATTCGTTTTTTTTTTTGTTTTTTTTTCACAGTACACATCACAGTGATCACCCCTCTCTGCTTCCAGCTTGTTTGGTGTAAAGAAGGCTGTAATACTACTGTGTGAGACTGGCGTGCGAAAATTCGCATATGCGAAAATTAGCATATGCGTATTTTCGCATATACGAATATTCCTTCTTGTTAATCTTGTTTATGCTAATATTCGCATATGTTAATTTTCGCATATGCGAATTTCCGCATATGCGAAAATAAACCAAAAATATAACGAATATGCGAATATTCGCGAATATATGACGAATATTCGTCCATATATTCGCGAATATTCGCGAATTCGAATATGGCCTATGCCGCTCAACACTAGTGGATCCTACTCCCCTTTACCTTCAGAGTTTATTCTCAAAAGCAGCAGCAGCACGGGGGACATCATAAAGCCTCTCTGTTTCTCTCTAGCCCCTTCCCCCCTTCTCTCACTCTTCACCCCTCTTATAGCTTTGTAGATTATCTTTATAGATTTGTATGGGCATAGAGACATAGCATAGAATGTGTCGGCAGATAAGAACCATTTGGCCCATCTAGTCTCCCCAAATAATCCACTGATTCTCTGTCTTTTAAAGACAAGCTAGATTTAAGCAGTTTTTCAGAGGGAAATTATGAAATTAGAAGTAGAAAAGGAGAAAAGGAGTCTGATGGAGAAAGAAGCATTTTTCACTAATAAGCTACATTACAAAATGTATTTTAGCCACTTACCGTATTTATCGGGGTATACCACGCACCGGCCTATAACACGCACCCTCATTTTACCAATGATATTTGGGTAAAAAAAGTTTTTTACCCAAATATCCATGGTAAAATGAGGGTGCGTGTGTGCGCGTGTATACCCCGATATACCCCCAGGAAAGGCAGGGGGAGAGAGGCCGTCGCTGCCCGCTTCTCTCCCCCTGCCTTTCCTGGGGTCTAGAGCGCTGCTGCCGGCCCTTCTCTCCCCCTGGCTATCGGCGCCGCTGCCTGTTCTGTCCCCCTGACTATCGGTGCCGGCGCCCCATTGCCGGCGCCGACAGCCAGGGGGAGAGAAGGGGCAGCGGCACCCATTGCCGGCACCGCTGCCCCGTTGCCTCCCCCCATCCCCGGTGGCATAATTACCTGGGTCGGGTCCACGCTGCTGCAGGCCTCCGGCGTGCGTCCCCGGCGTCGTGCAGCGCATAGCACCGACGCCGGGGACGCACGCCGGAGGCCTGCAGCAGCGCGGACCCGACCCAGGTAATTATGCCACCGGGGATGGGGGGAGGCAACGGGGCAGCGGCGCCGACAATGGGTGCCGCTGACCTTTCTCTCCCCCTGGCTGTCGGCGCCGCTTCTCTCCCCCTGGCTATCGGCGCCGGCAATGGGGTGCCGGCACTATAGTCAGGGGGAAAGAACTGGCAGCGGCGCCGATAGCCAGGGGGAGAGAAGGGCCGGCAGCAGCGCTCTAGACCCCAGGAAAGGCAGGGGGAGAGAAGCGGGCAGCGACGGCCTCTCTCCCCCTGCCTTTCCTGGGGGTGTATCGGCGTATAACACGCACATAGACTTTAGACTAAAAATTTTAGCCTAAAAAGTGCGTGTTATACGCCGATAAATACGGTATATTGATTTATGCAAACTTTATTGATATGTTAATTTAAGTATACAATATGGTTTTAACATGTTTTTTTTTTTTTTATTGTCTTTGTGGGTATTGTGACATTCATTGTTCTTGAATCATAAAATTAGTACCATAATGTAAAATATGTGCACAGCAAGTAAATATGTTTTTAGTCCTTTTATTTTCAATTAGGAGTAAAAAGAATAGGCAAGAATATCATAGTAAAAGTGTCATGTCCAGACGAAAAACAGAAAGCTACTTCTCTTGTCGGGAAAATTGCTTTATCACAATCTAAGCAAATAATCTGTAGCTTCACATTATTCTTTTAAGGACCAAATAGGAATTTAGAAGATAATTTATGTTTGTGCAAAGTCCTGGCGCACATTGTTATGCCGCATGAATGCGACTTTTACCTGCATAAATGGCTTTCTACACGAAGACACAAAACTCCTATCTAGATACCCTAGAGAAATGTTTTCCCACCAGAATGCCTCCAGCTGTTGTGAAACAAAAACTTCCATCAAGCCTGGACAGCCAAAGCTGAAGGCACTGGTGGGAAAACTGCTCTAAAATAAAAATGGTCTAATTTACAATTAAAATTGATCTTCAATGGGCATAGTGAGTCAAGACAATTTGTGTACAGCCCCACAGGCTACATAGGCACTATATAAACATATCAAATAGCCAACACAATAATAGTTAATAGGTGATTATCCAAATGATCATTAGAGCTGTGACAGCAACAATAGCATTGGAAATGTACCCAATATCTGTGGTGCAACGTCTTGTTTCCAATACATTAGGACAGGGATTCTCAACCAGGGGTACGCATACCCCTAGGGGTACGCATACCCCTAGGGGTACGCCAAGGGTTAAGCAGGGGTACGGCACTTCGCTGACAAATACCGGCCATGCTTTGGCCAGTATTTGTCAGTGCAGAGCGGGGATTGAATGCTACTTTACGTGTCCCTGACATTGCGTAGAGGTGCCAGCACAGCACAGAAGAACGTCACCCGTCAGTGCGGCCCTCCGACTCCAACTGAATGGGATAGACACAGGCCTGGTAAGCATGTTAAACTAAGTGTAACACCGCAGTATGGGAGGGTGTTATTGTATGTATCTCATATATTGGCCCAGAGGGATCAGAGGAGGGAATAATGGCACAAGGGGATTAAGATGAAGTGGTGGGGGGGGGGGATAATGGCAAAAGGGGATTAAGATAAAGGGGGGATAATGGCAAAAGGGGATTAAGATGGAGGGGGGATATTGGCACAAGTGGATCAGAGGGAGGGGGGAATAATGGCACGAAGGGATTAAGTATCACATTAGTATCGTATTAGAAAGGTAAGCATACGCCATTATGAAATTAAGTACTTTTATGACTTATTTTGTCCGCGGGTACCCCTCACGCGTAAGAACTTACAGTTGCAAAAAAGGTTGAGAACCACTGCATTAGGAAGTGCAGCTCTGGAGTTTAAACTGCTGTTCAAACTATAGAAATAATAAGCAGAATAAGTGGGAATAAAAAATAAATAAATTGGGGGGACAGACAGCCTTTATAAACAGTATACAAATTCAGAGTTTCCTTTAGCTGCCTTTTTAATACAGGTTGTTTTATGTTGCATTTTATCCGAACCAAATTGTTCTATTAGACACGTGAATGTGCATTTGAAGGTTATCCAAGATTCCAAAAAAGCGCCACACCTGTCCTAAGGTTGTGTGGGGTATTACAACTAGTGTTGAGCGGCATAGGCCATATTCGAATTCTCGATATTTTGCGAATATATGGACGAATATTCGTCATATATTCGCTAAATTCGCATATTCGTGTTAATTTTCGCATATGCGAAAATTTACATAAGCGAAAATTTGCATATGAGAAAATTATCATATATGAAAATCTGCATATGCGAAAATTAGCATTAGCGAAAATTCATACGCCAGTCTCACACAGTAGTATTAGAGCCTTCTTTACACCACACAAGCTGGAAGCAGAGAGGGGTGATCACTGTACTGTAAAGAAAGAAAAAAAAAACGAATATTCATAATTGCGAATATATAATGCTATATTCGCGAATATTCCCGAATTCGCGAATATGCGATATTCGTGAATAAAATTCGACTTGTGAATATTCGCGAGCAACACTAATTACAACCTGGCTCCATTCTCTTCATTGGATCTAATCTGCAATATTACACAGAAACTTAAGGCAAGAGTGGCACTGTTTCTGAAAGAAGGCAGCAATTTTTTTCTAATTCTGCACAACCCCTTTAGAAAAATAATAGCTTAAGTTGCATTGATTTTTATTACCGTATTTTTCACCCTGTAGGACGCACCAGCGTATAAGACGCACCCAATTTATAGATGCAAAATCTAAATTTTGAACCCAATAGTGGTCTTCAACCTGTGGACCTCTAGATGTTGCAAAACTACAACTCCCAGCATGCCCGGACAGCCGTTGGCTGTCCGGGCATGCTGGGAGTTGTAGTTTTGCAACATCTGGAGGTCCGCAGGTTGAAGACCACTGCATAGGAGGTAATACTCACGTGTCCCCGCCGCTCCGTACCCATCACCGCTGCCCTGGATGTCGCTCCATCGCTGTCCCCGTCACTCCGGAACGTCTCTGCTGCCGGCCGGGAATCCTCGCTCTCCGTCGCCGCCATCACGTCGTTACGCACGCCGACGTACATACGCGACGACGTGATGACGAGGAAGGAGAGCGCCGGCCATACAGGGGATCTCTGAACGGAGAAGACACCGAGGAGGCAGGTAAGGTCCCTCCCGGTGTCCTGTAAGCACTAACCCGGCTATTCAGTCAGGCTGTTCGGGACCGCCGCGGTGAAATCACGGCGTTCCCTAACAGCCCGACTGAACAGCCGGGTTAGTGTCACTTTCCCTTCAGACGCGGCGGTCAGCTTTGATCGCCGTGTCTGAAGGGTTAATACAGGGCATCACCGCGATCGGTGATGTCCTGTATTAGCCGCGGGTCCCGGCCGTTGATGGCCGCAGGGACCGCAGCGATAGGGGTGTGTTCACCGTATAAGACGCACCGACTTTTCCCCCCCAGTTTTGGGGAAGAAAAAGTGCGTCTTATACGGCGAAAAATATTAATTATTAATATTTTCAGTGTTTTGTTTTACTTCAAAATTCTCAAACATCGCTACATGCCACAATGGTTGACAATGGAAGTTGCCTCTGCCTTTAAGGCTATGTTCCGTGCAGAATTTCGTGAAAGAATTCCACAGAAAATTCCGCTGAAATTTACTGCACATTCATTTCAATGGGATTTCTCAGTCCCAATCAGACGGAATTACTGCGATGCATTCCACTGTGAAAACTGAGCTTTCTAGATAGCATAAAAATATAAGACCAGTCTTATATTTTGTGGAATTCCTTGGCAGTATCCTATTGAATTTTTTTGAGAACCCAGAAATTCCGCCGCAATTCTGCCATTTCATTTAACATGCTTTGCAGAACAGAATTTGTGCCGTATTGCGGAAATTCTGCTGCATGAACATAGGCTATTCTCTGTAACCTTAGGAAGAACAGCAGCTCTAGCCAACTGTACAGACCAAGTTGAATGTATGCATTTTGACAGTTTGTGTAATAGCTGGAAATATGACTATTATTTTTATTCCAAGTACAGTAATACAGTATATATATGTGTGTGTTGTTTTTTTAATTTATTTATTTAATGCAGTTATTCCAAATGATAATTTGAAGTGGAAATATAATCTCTTAATAGGGGCATTTTTCCAAGTACTGGGTGTAAATGCTTTAGATATGTGTCTTTTTTATTCTGTGAAAATAGACTGAATTTTAAAGCGACTTGTCACATTGGATAAGAATCAACCTAAATATTTAAAGTATTGCATACTACTAAAAATTGTCGCCACAAGAATAGTTATTTATATAACAGCTATTTCCTTGTATTCTGGCGTCATTTATAGTTATATATTTATTTTGCTGTGAAATGGAAGTTGGGACTAAATGCTGATTTCTAATCGGAAATTGACTTCAGTTTTCCTTTTGCGGTGTAAATGACAGTGTTATGTAATGTTATTCATGAGTCTGAGGATTGGAACATTTATTGGAAATAGTTAATTGCAACATGAGGCGAAATAACATTTTCTTATATTCTTTAACTATTGCGGATTGGTTTGGATTAGAAGAAGTTCACTAATTATTGCAGACATTATAGGCTGGGGGGGGGGGGGGGGTTGAGACTCTAACATAATAGAGTCACTCTTTGGTCACTTTCTAAAAAGGGTTTTCCCCAAAAAAATATTAATTTGTAATTCATACATTTTCAGGTGGCAACATTAACCCCTTAGCAACCAGGATTAGTGACAGCTATGACTGGGGAAACTTCCAATCCTGGTAGTTTAACCCTTAGAAACCGCTTGCAAGGAAATTGAGGTCCTTTGTCACCCCACCAGGAGCTGATCAGCTTCCATGGCAACCTAGGGGCTGTCAGACAGCTCCCGAAATGCCTCAGTTAAATGTGATCACAGCACTTATGGAGTCAAATGACAGGCATCAGCGTTATTGTTTATCAAATGATTTCAGCATGAAGTAAATACATGATTCAGGGACATTATGTAAAAGAAGAGTGGTGCAGTTGCCCATAGCAACCAGTTATATTGATTATTTTATCTTTTAGAGACCTTTTAAAAAATCTGATTGGTTGCTATGGGCAATTGCACCACTCTTCCTCTACACAGATTTTGATAACCCCCCCCACCGTAAATTTGAATTATTAACTAATTTATAAAGCATAACTTGTCATGACATCACAAGGGGGTGGAGCCGTGAGGTAACAATGCTCCGGCCCCTGTATGGGTTTTCTCTGTGCAGTAATGATAGCGGGGTGCTGCAGTGGAGATCCCGGGGGTCCCCAGCGGTGGGCCCCCCACGATCTGACATCTTATCCCCTATCCTTTGGATAGGGGATAAGATGCTAGGGGCAGAGTACCCCTTTAAGGACTCAGCCTTTTTCTGTTTTTGCTATTTCATTTTTTCCTCCTTATCTTTTAAAAATCGTAACCCTGTGCCACCAATTCTACTTTGTAATTAAATCAGTAATTTTACCCAAAAATCTTTTGCAAAACCCAAATAAAATGTTTGTGGGACAAAATTGAAAAATAAAAACCCATTTCTGGTAAAAAATTACACCTTATCTTTATTCTGCAGGACCATACTGTTAAAATGATACTCAACTTATATAGGTTTGATTTTGTTTTACTTCTGGAAAAAATCATAACTACATGCACGAAAATGTATGCATTTTAAAATGTCTTCTTCTGACTTCTATAAATTTTTTAATTTATTTTTTATGCAGGGATGTATGAGGGCTCATTTTTAGCGTCGGCATCTGAAGTTTTTATCAGTACAATTTTTGCTTCGATTGGATTTTTTGATCGCTTTTTATTCATTTTTTTTATGGTATAAAAAGGGACCAAAAATACGTTATTTTGGAATTTAGATTTTTTTTATGTGTACGCCATTGATCGTGCGGTTTAATTAATAATATATTTTTATAGTTCGGACATTTATGCACGCGACGATACCACATATGTTTATATTGTTACGCCGAGCGCTTCGGGTCCCCGCTCCTCCCCGGAGCGCTCGCAGCGTTCTCCTGTTCGCAGCGCCCCGGCCAGACCCGCTGACCGGGAGCGCTGCGATAATGTCCCTAGCCGGGATGCGATTCGCGATGCGGGACGCGCCCGCTCGCGGTGCGCATCCCGACCCGCTTACCAGACTCGTTCCCCGTCTGTGCTGTCCCGGCGCGCGTGGCCCCGCTCCCTAGGGCACGCGCGCGCCGGCTCTCTGCGATTTAAAGGGCCAGTGCGCCACTGATTGGCGCATGGTTTTAATTAGTGTGTTCACCTGTGCACTTCCCTATATTACCTCACTTCCCCTTCACTTCCTTGTCGGATCTTGTTGCCATTGTGCCAGTGAAAGCGTTCCTTGTGTACCCCAAGCCAGTGTTCCAGACCTCTTGCCGTTGCCCCTTACTACGATCCTTGCTGCCTGCCCTGACCTTCTGCTACGTCTGACCTTGCTCTTGTCTAATCCCTTGTACCGCGCCTATCTCAGCAGTCAGAGAGGTTGAGCCGTTGCCGGTGGATACGACCTGGTTGCTACCGCCGCTGCAAGACCATTCCGCTTTGCGGCGGGCTCTGGTGAAAACCAGTAGCAACTTAGAACCGGTCCGCCGGCACGGTCCACGCCAATCCCTCTCTGACACAGAGGATCCACCTCCAGCCTGCCGAATCCTGACAGTAGATCCGGCCATGGATCCCGCTGAGGTCCTGCTGCCAGTTGTCGCTGACCTTACCACGGTGGTCGCCCAGCAGTCGCAACAGATAGCGCAACAAGGCCATCAGCTGTCTCAACTGACTGTTATGCTACAGCAGCTTCTACCACAGCTTCAGCAACCATCTCCTCCGCCAGCTCCTGCACCTCCTCCGCAGGGAGTGGCCGCATTCAGCCTCCATTTATCGTTGCCGGACAAGTTTGATGGGGACTCTAGACTTTACTGTGGTTTTCTCTCGCAATGTTCCCTGCATTTGGAGATGATATCGGACCAATTTCCAACTGAACGGTCAAAGGTGGCTTTCGTGGTTAGTCTCCTGTCTGGGAAGGCCCTGTCATGGGCCACACCGCTCTGGGACCACAATGATCCTGTCATTGCCTCCGTACACTATTTCTTCGCGGAGATTCGAAGTGTCTTCGAGGAACCAGCCCGAGCCTCTTCTGCCGAGCCTGCCCTGCTGAACCTGGTCCAGGGTAATTCTTCAGTAGGCGAGTACGCCATCCAATTTCGTACTCTCGCCTCCGAATTATCTTGGAATAACGAGGCCCTCTGCGCGACCTTCAAAAAAGGCCTATCCAGTAACATCAAAGATGTGCTGGCAGCACGAGAAATCCCTGTCAACCTGCATGAACTTATTCATTTGGCCACCCGCATTGACATGCATTTTTCCGAAAGACGCAAGGAGCTCCGCCAGGATATGGACTTTGTTCGCACTAGGCAGTTTCTCTCCCCGGCTCCTCTCTTCTCTGGTCCGCTGCAATCTGTTCCTGTGCCTTCCGCCGTGGAGGCTATGCAAGTAGACCGGTCTCGCCTGACACCACAAGAGAGGACACGCCGCCGCAATGAGAACCTATGCCTGTACTGTGCCAGTACCGAACACTTCTTGAAGGATTGTCCTATCCGTCCTCCACGTCAGGAACGACGCACTCCGATTCCGCACAAAGGTGAGACAGCTCTAGGTGTGAACTCCGCTTCGCCACGTCTTACTGTGCCTGTGCGGATTTCTTCTTCTAACTCCTCCTTCTCAGCTGTGGCCTTCTTGGATTCTGGATCTGCAGGAAATTTTATTTTGGCCTCTTTCGTTAACAGGTTCAACATCCCAGTGACCAGTCTCGCCAGACCTCTCTACATCGCCTCAGTTAATGGTGAAAGATTGGACTGTACTGTGCGATACCGCACAGAACCCCTCTTAATGTGCATTGGACCCCATCACGAAAAGATTGGATTTCTGGTACTTTCTAACTGCACTTCTGAAATTCTTCTCGGACTACCTTGGCTTCAACGCCATTCCCCTACCCTTGACTGGACCACCGGGGAGATCAAGAACTGGGGTACTTCTTGCTACAAAAAATGCCTTATGTCTGCTCCCAGTTCTGCCAGTCAAAACCCTATGGCTCCTCCGATACCAGGTCTCCCCAAGGCCTATCTGGACTTTGCCGATGTTTTTTGCAAAAAACAAGCAGAGACTTTGCCTCCTCACAGGCCTTATAACTGTCCTATTGATCTCCTCCCTGGTACTACTCCACCCCGGGGCAGAATCTATCCCCTGTCTGTTCCTGAAACACAAGCCATGAGTACATCCAAGAAAATTTAAAAAGGGGATTTATCTGTAAGTCTTCCTCCCCTGCCGGAGCAGGGTTCTTCTTTGTCTCCAAAAGACCAAGACCGTTCCTTACGACCATGCATTGATTACCGTGGTCTTAATAAAATCACTATAAAAAAGCGCTATCCCCTGCCTCCTATCTCGGAACTCTTTGACCGCCTACGTGGTGCCAACATCTTTACCAAATTGGATTTAAGAGGTGCATATAATCTCATCCGCATCAGGGAAGGGGACGAGTGGAAGACCGCATTTAACACCAGAGACGGACACTTTGAATATCTGGTTATGCCCTTTGGGCTTTGCAACGCCCCTGCCGTCTTCCAGGACTTTGTAAATGAAATTTTTCGTGATTTATTATATACCTGTGTTGTGGTCTACTTGGACGACATTTTGATTTTCTCTTCTAACCTCGAAGAACACCGTCGTCATGTCCGCTTGGTTCTTCAGAGACTCCGGGACAATCAGTTATATGCCAAGATGGAGAAATGTCTCTTTGAATGCCAATCTCTTCCCTTCCTAGGATATTTAGTCTCTGGCCAGGGACTTCAAATGGACCCAGACAAACTGTCGACCGTGTTGGATTGGCCACGCCCCTCCGGACTCCGAGCTATCCAATGTTTCTTGAGGTTTGCCAATTACTACAGACAATTTATTTCACATTTTTCCACCATTGTGGCCCAATTGTGGCCCTAACCAAGAAAAACGCCAACCCTAAGTCCTGGCCTCCTCAAGCGGACGAGGCGTTCAACCGTCTCAAAACTGCCTTTTCTTCTGCTCCCGTACTCTCCAGACTTGATCCATCTAAACCCTTCTCACTAGAGGTAGACGCCTCCTCGGTGGGAGCCGTAGCTGTACTTCTACAAAAAAACTCTTCTGGACATAACGTTACTTGTGGTTTCTTTTCTAGGACCTTCTCTCCGGCGGAGAAAAATTACTCCATTGGTGATCGAGAACTACTGGCCATAAAACTGGCCCTCGAGGAATGGAGGCACCTGCTGGAGGGGTCCAAATACCCAATTATTATATACACTGATCACAAGAATCTCTCTTATCTTCAGTCTGCCCAACGGCTGAACCCACGCCAGGCTAGGTGGTCGTTGTTTTTTGGCCGTTTTAACTTTGAGATTCACTTTCGCCCTGCTGACAAGAACATCAGGGCTGACGCCCTCTCTCGCTCCTCGGATGCCTCTGAAATGGAAGCCTCCCTGCAAAACATTATTCCTCCTGAGTGTCTGATCTCCGCCTCCCCATCTTCCATCAGACAAACTCCTCCTGGAAAGACCTTCGTCCCTCCACGCCAGTGCCTCAGGATCCTCAGGTGGGGACACTCCTCACATCTCGCCGGCCATGCTGGCGTCAAAAAGTCCATCCAGCTCATCTCTCGTTTTTATTAGTGGCCTACCCTGGAAACAGATGTTACTGATTTTGTTCGGGCTTGTATAGTCTGTGCCCGGGACAAAACTCCTCGTCAGAAGCCTGCCGGCCTCCTTCATCCTCTGCCTGTTCCTGAGCTACCATGGTCTCAAATTGCTATGGACTTTATAACAGACCTCCCTTTATCCCATGGCAACACAGTCATTTGGGTGGTCGTTGATCGTTTCTCCAAGATGGCACATTTTATTCCACTTCCAGGTCTTCCTTCTGCACCACAGTTGGCGAAACAATTTTTTGTGCACATTTTTCGCCTTCACGGGCTTCCCACACATATCGTCTCGGATAGAGGCATCCAATTTGTGTTGAAATTCTGGAGGGCCCTCTGTAATCAGCTTAAAATCAAATTAAACTTCTCGTCTTCCTATCATCCCCAATCCAATGGGCAAGTGGAGAGAGTTAACCAGGTTCTTGGTGACTATTTGCGACATTTTGTTTCCTCCCGCCAGGATGATTGGGCCGATCTTCTACCATGGGCCGAATTCTCGTACAATTTCAAAGTCTCTGAGTCCTCCGCTAAATCCCCGTTCTTTGTGGTGTACGGCCGTCACCCTCTTCCCCCCCTCCCCACTCCCACGGCTTCTGGTTTGCCCGCTGTTGATGAGGTTACCCGGGACTTCTCCACCATCTGGAAAGAGACTCAAAAATCCCTCATACAGGCCTCATTCCGGATGAAGAATCATGCTGACAAAAAACGAAGAACTCCTCCTGTCTTTGCTCCTGGAGACAAAGTGTGGCTCTCCGCCAAGTATATCCGCTTCTGTGTCCCCAGTTATAAACTGGGACCACGTTATCTTGGACCCTTTAAAATCAAGTGCCAAATCAATCCTGTCTCCTACAAACTCCTTCTTCCCCCTTCTCTCCGTATTCCCAATGGTTTTCATGTCTCTCTCCTTAAACCGCTTATCCTTAACCGCTTCTCTCCCAAGGTTGTTGCTCCTACTCCTGTCTCCGGGTCCTCAGATGTCTTCTCGGTTAAAGAAATTCTCGCATCCAAGACGGTCAGAGGTAAAAAAAAATTTCTTGTAGATTGGGAGAATTGCGGCCCTGAGGAGAGGTAATGGGAACCCGAGGATAACATTCTCGACAAGGACCTTATTATCAAATTTTCAGGTTCTAAAAAGAGGGGGAGACCCAAGGGGGGGGGATACTGTTATGCAGAGCGCTCCGGGTCCCCGCTCCTCCCCAGAGCGCTCGCAGAGTTCTCCTGTTCGCAGCGCCCCGGTCAGATCCGCTGACCAGGAGCGCTGCGATAATGTCCCTAGCCAGGATGCGATTCGCGATGCGGGACGCGCCCGCTCCCGGTGCGCATCCCGACCCGCTTACCAGACTCGTTCCCCGTCTGTGCTTTCCCGGCGCGCGCGGCCCCACTCCCTAGGGCGCGCGCGTGCCGGCTTTCTGCGATTTAAAGGGCAAGTGCACCACTGATTGGCGCATGGTTTTAATTAGTGTGTTCACCTGTGCACTTCCCTATATTACCTCACTTCCCCTTCACTTCCTTGCCGGATCTTGTTGCCATTGTGCCAGTGAAAGCGTTCCTTGTGTATCCCAAGCCAGTGTTCCAGACCTCTTGCCGTTGCCCCTGACTACGATCCTTGCTGCCTCCCCTGACCTTCTGCTACGTCTGACCTTGCTCTTGCCTAATCCCTTGTACCGCGCCTATCTCAGCAGTCAGAGAGGTTGAGCCATTGCCGGTGGATATGACCTGGTTTCTACCGCCGCTGCAAGACCATTCCGCTTTGCGGCGGGCTTTGGTGAAAACCAGTAGCAACTTAGAACCGGTCCGCCGGCACGGTCCACGCCAATCCCTCTCTGACACAGAGGATGCACCTCCAGCCTGCTGAATACTGACATATATTTATTTTTATTTACATAGTTTATTCTCTTTTTTTGGAAAAGGGGGTGATTCAAACTTTTATTAGGGAAGGGGTTAAATCACATTTGTTAACTATTTTTTTACACTTTTTTTTTTTGCAATGTTATAGCCCCCATAGGGGACTATTACTTGCAATAGATTGATTGCAGACACTGATCAATGCTTTGTCATAGCATAGTATTGATCAATGTTATCGGCGCTCCACTGCTCCTGCCTGGATCTCAGGCACGGAGCAGTGAATTGGCAAGCGGACAACGAGGAGGCAGGTAGGGACCCTCCTAGTGTCCTAAAAGCTGATTGGGACACCTTGGTTTCACCGCGGTGGTCCCGATCAGCCCGATTGTGCTGCCGGGAATGTCAACTTTGATCGCCGCATCTTAAGGGTTAAAATCGAGCATCACCACGGGTCCTGCCTATCGTTTGCTGCCGGGACCGACTGGATATGACGCGGGGTCACCCCGCATTACATCACGGGAGCGAGTGCAGTACGTACAGGTATCCCCCATCCACAAAATAGGCGATACTTGTCTGATCATGTGGGGGTCTGACCACTGGGTCCTCACACTATCTCCAGAACAGGACCTGACTCTCCCCTGAACACTCTGCCCCCCAGCGTATTCATCTCAGCAGTGACAGCCCGCTCAGCCAATCATCAGCTGCAGTGGTGTCCCATCTCGATCGGTGACAGTCACCTCCAAAACAAGTAGTTCTTGGAAGATGGGGCCAGAACATTCATGGGGAGAGTTTGGCCGCAATGTGGATAGGAATTATGTTGTGAGGTACTGGGTGGCAGGCCAAGGGTCCATAGAGAGGGACACTGCATGTGTTTAGTTAAAGCAGTATTTTCCAACCAGTGTGCTTTCAACTTTTTCAAACTACAACTCCCATGCTAGGACAGCCTTTACTCAAGTTTTGTTAAATCTCTCCCATTGTGTGGTATACACTTTCTATGCCTACCTTTACAGGGTCTAATGAAATAAATGTGGTAAGAGGGGTCTTAAAACTTGCCTGCTATTAGATCTGCACCATTTTTGATGTGAATAAATAATTGAAGGATATGGAAGCTACAAAATAACACCTTTTGTACATGCTTATTATACCACTATATTAATAAATCTTCCTTTTGTACTTATTTAAGTGTTTTTAGTGAAGAGGATTTGTGCCAGCTTATTCTACAACTGTAATAATAAATATTTATTTTGTGTTTATTTTTGTGTTTTTAGTGAAGATGATTTATGTCACCTTTTAGGAGTCAGTTGTCACATTGAAAAATGATACCTAACTTAAAATGTTAAATTAAGTATATGTATAATAAAGTATTAATGTATATGCTTCAAAGATGAAGAGCATGTGGTTGCTTCTGGGCCCCTCAAGAAAGGGCTGCCATTCCTGGTTGACCTATTCTCCATTTTAGCATGTACATGCTCAGGTATGTGATACTATAAATGCTATGAGGAAGTGTAAAATGTACTTAAATGGGCACTGTCAGATACAAAAACATTTGAAATGTTGTAAAGCATGCAAAACCAATAGGTTTTGCAATTGCTTTCATTAGAACATTTTCAGTATTTCGTACTGAAAAAGACAGTCAAACAACTGACCCCCCTGCCTGCTTGGACACATACTAGTCCTGCTGTGTCCATGCATCATGGACACACTTTCTTGATTGAAAGCTGAGAGTGCAGGGCTCACAGCTGGAGGAAAAATCCTCCTACTGTCAGCTTGTGTCCCGCTACTGTCAGTGAGGACAAGCTGGGAGTTGTAGTTTTGCTAATGCTAGGGGAGATGTGAGCAGACAGCATACTGAGGGAGGGGGCGGAGACCTGCACAGTGAGGCCACTTTGAGAGGAATTCAGATTAGTGAGCTAAATTAAAAGTGTAATAAAAAAAAAAAATAAAGGTGCTAGACACATACAAATTAGATGCACATGGTCAGGATTAGGTACTGAGTGATATATATATATATATATATATATATATATATATATATATATATATATATATATAAAATTGTACGATCTGACGGGTACGCTTTAAGTTATGAATATTGGGTTTATTTGCCTGGTTAGTAATGTGGTGGTGTCGAGAATCACCCAAAAGTGGCGATTGCTATGGGCTCATCCATTCTCTACGTGAAAATAAAATAATATTTACTTTGATAACTACACTCATTTATTCTGAAGAGAAAGTAATTGCAATAAAAACAATTACCTCCTGCTCTCTAAAACAAACAGAAAAATCCCCTCATCACAATGCAATAAAGCTGAGTGCTCGAGAGCATAGCGTCTCACAATCACACAATTTTGATATCACATTAGGAATTAAAAAAGCAAATAATTTCACATGTATGATCTTCTTAAGAGGATCCACTTGTCTCAATTATAACAAATCAAAATGAAAGCTCTGCCGCTCTAGTACATTTTAAGATTACATTTCCATTGTCACAAATAGAATATTTTTAATATTTATATTACAAAATATGGTTGGGATTTATTGCACTTTTCTAAGAACAGGTTAAAAAAAAAAGATATATAAAGCAGGGAGTGGGCATGTATACATGAAGAAATACCAGACTAACGCAAAGGAAAGAAAATTATAATGCAAAGAAAATCACAAATCCTAAAAATCTAAAGATGCATTGTTCTAACAATATACAGTATCTTTATTATAGGCACAAAATAATACAAAAAAAAGGTAACACCAGTACAAAACCAAGGAGGTCAAAAAGCGCTCATGGCAGCACATATTGGTGAAAATGCCAAACAGTGTGTGAGGTGGGCATTTGAACCCTATGCACATTACCACCAGTAAATGGCTTTGTCCTGATTTTTTCCTATAATAAATATATATTGTTATAGTTGATATTTGTTGCCTTAATTTGGATACTCTAAAATCCAAGTTTTATTTGGGTTTGCAAGGGAGCTGGAAGTGGAACCCAGGCGCTGAATGACACCACTTTACACCTCCCTTAGACAGTTTTCTCTTTCTACCCATTTATCCTGTATGAAAAAGAGACGGTTCATCCAAAGTGTAACCCAAGCATAAAGGGAGAGATTGGGGAGGGAGCAAGATAATGAAGTAGTGCCACCTTGAAGAGTACTTGTCATTTCAGGTGACTTTTTAGGATGCGCGCCCAGTGTGTGTAAATAAGGAGCAGCACTATTACTGGTCATCATATAACTTATATGTGGTATTTTTCAGCAGATAACTGCTTTGCAGGCTTCATCTTTAATTTGCAGTTTTCTCAGAGCTGGTGGGCGGAGTACCCCGCCACTCCATAGACATGTGTTGTCTTGCAGACACAGGACAAAGCTAAGCTGATTTTCAGAGAAGATTTGAGCAGCAGGAGGAGGGAAAAAGAAAAAGATGTGATAACAGCAGAAAGAAGCATTTTATATTCACTTGTACTAGTGATATATGCAAAGATTGTTTCTCATTACAGGATGCCGCCTCCGCCTCCTCCGTCGCTCTGGTAAGCCGGTCAAGCTAGGCAGAACGGGGGAAATTAACTGTGACCCCCCCGCACCCAACTGCCATTGATCGTCAGCCTGACCGACCAATGGCAGGGGATAGGAGGAGGTGGCAACACTTCCACCTCGCTCCTATCCTTTAGGATGGTCGGAGCTGTCTCTGACAGCTCCGATCATTCTTATTTTCCTGGCGATCCGGATCGCGGCAAATTGCTGGTCTGAATTGACCAGCGATTTGTGGCGATCGCCAACATGGGGGGGTCTCAGGACCCCCCTAGGCATTGCCACGGAATGTCTGCTGATAGATATCAGCAGTCATCCTGGTCCGATCACCTTCCGGCGGGCGGCGGTGATCAGAAATGTGGAGGACATAGAGGTATGCCCTCCGTCCTTAAGTACCGGGACGCGAGGGCATATCCATACTTCCTCCGTCCCCAACAGGTTAAGCACTGATGTAGTATGTTGTCTTTTATTGTTTTTTGCACAAATAGACATTTCCTTTAATATTATATTTGACCAGAAAACCCCTTTAATTCTGTACACATGAATCACTATTCCTGGCTTTACCTCTAGTAAGTTATTCTATTATCAGGCCTTCCAACCCTTGTCGGTTCAAGAAACAGATATAATTAATGTGATACTTTTCAGTCTGTACATTTAGATTTACATTTATTTCTAATTTATAGAGGTTTTCCTAGATAAATAATCAATAATAAGATATCTATATATTTTTTTTCTCTAAAAGAGTTTTAGAATGTGATGAAGAAAAAAATTAAGAAAACGGAGCAATAAGGCCTAAATTGGCTTTGTCACTTAAAGGGGTACTCCGATGCTCCAGCATTCCGAACATTTTGTTCAGAAAGCTCGGAGTCGGAGGGCGTGATCGTGACGACATGGTCACGCCCCTCGTGATGTCATGTCATGCCCCATCCATTCGTGTCTTTGGGAGGGGGCATGTCGGCCGACACGCCCCCTCACATAGACATGAATGGAGGGGGGCATAGCACGACATCTCAATTGGTGTGGACATAATGTCACAACCATTGCCGCAGGAACCCAGCATTTGTTTAGAACGCTGTGTGCTACGTGAGATCGTGGGGGGCCCTTTGGATAGGGGATGAGATGTCTAGCAGCGGATTACCCATTTAAGGGGTGAATTCCTTATACTCCTTACAGAGTCTAGAGCTCTTCACCTGGCCCAGCATCAAAATAATATATCAAGTACCTTGATTCAAGGTGTGCAACAGATATAGGAGCTGGAGAACATCTGACTAGTATAGATGGTATCAGATTTATCAAAAAATCTAAGTGGAATAAAGTTTCCACCCACGAAACGGAAAAAAAAGTATAAGATGCTGTCCAAGGAACAGCAGCTCTGAGCTCAAATTTAGCAGAGGGAATATAAACCTGGCAAGTAATTCCCCTAAAAAATATGCCCTCTCTGCTCATTAAATTTTAACTAGACCCTTCTTGGCACATGTATTTTTAATTGACTGTGTCTATGGGAACTTTTGCCCAATTCAAAGCATTTAAAATACAGTGCTCATCTTTCTGTACAAGAGGCTGAACAAAGCAAATTACATATGAAAAGCATTTGACATCATTATTCAGTTTTATATCATTTTCCCCAAATAATATTACAAAAATATATTCTTTAGTACTGTATTCAAGAATTATCATTAACCCCCTCCCAACCAGATTTCTGATCCACACCATCCATAAGCCATAAAAAAAAAAATATTTTTGCTTTCATTGACATACCTGTAGGAGCACTCGTTTTTGTAGGACAAGTTACATTTTTTATGGTGCAATTTAATGCACATTATAACGAATTGAGAAAAAAAAAAAAGGTGAAACCCATTAAAGACGCAGTTTCCATGTTTTTTTCTCATTGTCTTCTAGGAGTCATATCTCTATCCATTTGTCCATGTTCAAGGCCATATGTTTTTTGCGGGACCATTTGTACTTTTTAATGTCATCCTTTTTTTTTACCATAAAATATACAGTGAATTAAAAAATATACATCAATTCTAGAGTTTGTTTCTACTTTTTTTTTCATTTATTTTCTTTATGCTGAATAAAAAACATTCATTTGGTATTGTTTATATATAATTTAACAGTTTTCCTTACATTTTGTTATTTGAAAATGGGGTCAATTCTATGTTTTTTAGAGGGACTGTTTTTGATACTTTAAAAAAATATATATTTTTAAACCTTTCTAAGTCCCCTTGGGACTTTTATAAGTAATCATTCAATTGATTATACTGATCTAAGCAATGCTACTTCATTGTATTGATCAGTTAAATTGGGCATTCTTTTATAAACACTGCCACTGCAGTTGTTGAACCAACTTCAGAACTGGATCCAGTAGCAAGGATAAGTATAAGTCCTTCCTTTATCTTTACAATCTCTTTTCAATACACTTCTGGATTTGGCTCAAAAACTGCAGTGGCAGTTCTCCAAAAAAACTCCAGAAAAAGACCTGTGTGGAGACCTAGACAGTGAAAAAGCTATTGAGTGAAACAATTGTTGCCCATGCATTACCCCTGTCTTCAATAAACACAGTTGGATGTGTAATGAATGTTGCAGCACTTCCTATTACCACTGGTTGCTATTTTAGATTAGCTGTTTGCCACTTATAGCTGATACGTGCATCAGGGACGTTCAGAAGAAACATACTGTGAGCCTTGGGCATACGGGTCCTCCTGATTTGTGGGTTGTCTGGGCTGTGCTATTTTCTTGCTATTACTAACAAAGTTAACATGGCAGACACATGTGTTTTAAGAAAGCCTCTGACTGTCATAGTAACCAATCAGCACCGGGCATCATTGGTACAATTGTCATTTAGATGGGACTTTTTGATCTCTTTTTATTTTATTTTTCTAGTATATGAAGTGAAGAAAAATCAGCAATTCTGGCATTTGTTATTTTTTTTTACAATTACAATGTTCAATGTGTGGGATCAGAAAATATTAAATTTAATAGTTCGGACAATTTCACATGCAAAGATATAAAATATGTTTGTATAAGCATTTTTTTAAAATCTATTTACATTAGTCCTTCGTAGTGAACTATCTTATGCAGGCTTTTGATTGCCCATACTGGTCAGTGCTGTGCAAAGCAATGATCAGGCAAATCACTGATCAGTAGTATTGGCGCTCTATTTGTACAATCTGCCTCAGAGTCCCAGGTAGCAACATAGAGGTATGCAGGAGACCTCCAGTAGCCATTTTGACTTATCAGACCCCCAAGATCACACTGCAGGTGGTTCAATGAGTGCCCCCAAACCTTCAGCAACTGTCATTTTATGCTCGCTCATGGCATTTAAAGGGTTTAGCATTCAGTTCCAGCTGCTCACGGAGTATGAAGCGAGGTTAACTCCTGAGCTCACTTCAAAGCTCACCTATTATTGACTTGATGTGCATGTATGTTCTAAAACTATAAGGGGTTAATAGATGTGAGATGGCATAAATGGGCATTGTTGTTGAAACCACTACCCTCCATCTGATTCTGAATATTTGTAAATTACTTCATATACTAAAAATAATTCCTTAGCCTAAAAAAACAGCTCTAAAGTCTTGGCCACTAGATGTTTCATCTCTCTGCAATCTGCTTTTCACTGGAGAAGACTGTCTCTAGTAAAAGACATAGCAGGACAAAATATATAAAAAGTGGAGATGGAGTTTAGAATGTGCACTCTGCAAGGCAGGGAGAGGCCTTCAAAAAATCTGGGGTGTGTTTCAGCAAGATGACCCAGTCTGCCTGCTAAAGAGAATCTTCTCTGTTCCTCGGAGGTAAATCAAGGCTTCCCTCTCATGTCTTACAAACAATATAGCTTACAGCAGCTTTCCATTGCGTAAATACCAGTATTTCTACTACTGTATGTCCACAGTGCTGCAGGCTCCTCTTTCATTAGCTTCTCAGCAGCAGCAACAGTAGGATCTAAGTGCTAAGTGTAACTCTTTCCATGCTATAATGCTGCTGATTCTATTCACATAGCACCCCCACATGCCATCTAGTATTGTACTCTGTAAGTCCTCAGCTCAGCAGTGCACAATGTCAGCTTGTTCAGACCAGTGAATTTTCTCTAGCATTATGTCATGGCATAGCTGAGATGTGTATTGTTTGGCCAGAGAAGTAAGGGAAAGAAAATCCAGTGTGTGTACTACTGGCAAACAGCCAGCTCTGATCCTGCCCGCTGAAATGGAGAGAAACAGAAATAGCTGTCATCCCTCTGATGGGTTAATCTAATAAAACCCTGAAGTTTATTTTTTTAATTTTTTATTAAATAACAAATACACCAAAATATTGTTTAACATTCTTTAAAATTATTTATTAAACTTTTATTCTTTCTTGTCCCATCAAGGGCATTTTATCATTTGATTATCTGATAATGTATATAATGCACTGCATATTTCAGTTATCTCTTCCTGATCATGCTCTATTATGGCAATGTTCACATTCCACTGACAGTTGAGCCCCGACAGAACATGCAGATGCCATGACTGCTCGGAAATGCGCCATCTCATACAAGGCAATGCATTTCCTTGTGGAATCCGCAGAATAAATAGACATGTTTATTTTATCTGCAGATGCCGGAATCAGAATTTATGACACAGTAACATCTGCCGCAGAAATTCTGCCATGTGCACAGTGCAGCAGAGTCCCATTAACATAGTTAATTCTACTGGGTTGTCATGGAAGCTTGGGGCCTAATAAAAGTTTTCAAGTCTACCACCTTAGTACTCCTGTTAGGCTCTGCCAGGACTTAGGAAGAATTCTGCATTGACATTTCGCTGCAGCTGGAGTAGCTGCAGCTGGAGTAGGCATACATCTTATTGATAAACGAAAGAGTAACAATCACTTTTCAGTCTATGCATAGATGTCCAAGAAGAAAGACAGAGAAATTTTGTTACACAGATTCCAAATAAGAGCTGCTCAAGAACTCTAACTGTGGAATACAAAAATCTACTAAAACAGGTATGTGTCTACATGGTAACAGACTACAAATAAACCCGGTGTAGTCTAAATCTGCAGACATCCTCTATTCTTCTTGCCGACATACATTTGTAGGTTATTGAGAAGTAGAGATGAACAAACTTTTGAAAAATTAGATTCAGATTCACCGAATTTAGCGAAATAATTTGTTTCGGAACAAATTTTTTTGTGGTGAATCGTTATTAAAAACAGATATTTCAGAGAGTCTCAATAGGTGTGTAGAGCACATTGCCTTGTCCTAACACGCACAGGGAGTGTGCTGTGTTAGTGAAATAATACTGCAGATTTCAGGCACTGCTATTAGAATAACTACTGCAGCAGGGAGACCATATGGTGTCAAAACTGAAGAGAATTAAGAGATTTTTTAATGCAATTTTAATTTAATTTAATTTGAATTTATTTTAATTTTTTGAGTACCCATTCTGGTGAGCATTGAGCTGGTGGTTCTCCGCCAGGCGAGATACTACCTGTTCTAGCCCCTGCCTCTCAGTGCCACCCTGACTATGAAAGTGCAAATGTTTTAATTAATCAGTCATGGTTCATTGTTATCACTCCAAGCTGTTTCATTGGATTCTTTTGATAATTCCGAGGTAATATGATGTTAACGACCATATGGTCTCAGTCTTGAGAAGATTACATACATTTTTTTAAATTTTAGATTTTTATTAGATTCCCAAGTTTAATGTCTCAGTGTTTACTTTGAAAATATACTGTATGACCAACATGGCGGCACAATGACAGAGACAAGAGGTGGAAGCAGCATGAGGAGAACATGTTTTGGCAGAATGACACAGCCTGGAATTGGAGGCAGCACGAGGAGACCATATAGTGGAAGAACAACCAAGTCTGGAGGTGTCAAAAGCCTGAAAAGACCATAAGGCCTAAAAAATAGAGAAAATGTAAGGTATTTTTGAAATATTAAAGTGAAGATTTTAGTTATATTAAAATTTTAAAAGTTGAATTTAAGCTGCCAACAGCATAAGGAGACCATATGGTGGCACAATGACAGAGCCTGGAGCTGGCGGCAGCATGAGTAGACAATAGGATTTCAAAATCCCTAAGATTAAAAGATTAATTTTAAAATTGAAATTGAAGATTTATGGTAGCTAGTGCTACCATAAAATACTTTTAGGTAATTTCCTAGGCCCAGCAACATCAGTAAACCATACAGTGGCTGAAAGGCGCAGCCTGGAGCTGGCGGCAGCATGAGTAGACAATAGAGCTTCATAATCCCTAAGATTAAAATCTAAATTATAAAATTGAAATTGAAGATTTTGAAATTGAAATTTAAGATTACACTTCTAAGCTTTAATGTCCTGAGCCCCGGCGTGTGGTTACAAAGGACCAAATCTAACAAGGAGTCAAATGTCACATGGCAGCACAATGACAGAACCGGGAGGGGGTATCAGTATGAGGAGACAATATAGTGGCTGAATGACAGCCTGGAGTTTATGGCAGCATGAGGAGACCATATAGTGGCTGAATGGCACAGCCTGGAGTAGACTGAAGCATGAGGAGACAATATAGTGGATGAATGGCACAGCCTGGAGGTGGTGAAGCATGAGGAGACCATATAGTGGCTGAATGGCACAGCCTGGAGTTGGCTGAAGCATGAGGAGACCATATAGTGGCTGAATGGCACAGCCTGGAGGTGGTGAAGCATGAGGAGAGCATATAGTGGCTGAATGGCACAGCCTGGAGTTGGCTGAAGCATGAGGAGACCATATAGTGGCTGAATGGCTCAGCCTGGAGGTGGCTAAAGCATGATGAGACCATATAGTGTCTGGATGGCACAACCTGGAGGTGGCTGAAGCATGAAGAGACCATATAGTGGCTATATGACACAGGCTGGAGTTAGCTGAAGCATGAGGAGATCATATAGTGTCTGAATGGCACAGCCTGGAGGTGGCTGAAGCATGAGGAGACCATATAGTGGCTGAATGGCACAGCCTAGTGTTGGCTGAACCATGAGGAGACCATATAGTGGCTGAATGGCACAGCCTGGAGGTGGTGAAGCATGAAAAGTCCATATTGTGGCTGAATGGCACAGCCTGGAGGTGGTGAAGCATGAGGAGACATATAGTGTCTGAATGGCACAGCCTGGAGGTGGTGAAGCATGAGGAGACCATATAGTGGCTGAATGGCACAGACTGGAGTTGTCTGAAGCATGAGGAGACCATATAGTGTCTGAATAGCACAGCCTGGAGGTGGTGAAGCATGAGGAGACCATATAGTGGCTGAATGGCACAGCCTGGAGTTGGCTGAAGCATGAGGAGACCATATAGTGGCTGAATGGCACAGCCTGGAGGTGTTGAAGCATGAGGAGACCATATAGTGGCTGAATGGCACAGCCTGGAGTTGGCTGAAGCATGAGGAGACCATATAGTGGCTGAATGGCTCAGCCTGGAGGTGGCTAAAGCATGATGAGACCATATAGTGTCTGGATGGCACAACCTGGAGGTGGCTGAAGCATGAAGAGACCATAAAGTGGCTATATGACACAGGCTGGAGTTGGCTGAAGCATGAGGAGATCAAATAGTGTCTGAATGGCACAGCCTGGAGGTGGCTGAAGCATGAGGAGACCATATAGTGGCTGAATGGTACAGCCTAGTGTTGGCTGAACCATGAGGAGACCATATAGTGGCTGAATGGCACAGCCTGGAGGTGGTGAAGCATGAAAAGTCCATATTGTGGCTGAATGGCACAGCCTGGAGGTGGTGAAGCATGAGGAGACATATAGTGTCTGAATGGCACAGCCTGGAGGTGGTGAAGCATGAGGAGACCAAATAGTGGCTGAATGGCACAGCCTGGAGTTGTCTGAAGCATGAGGAGACCATATAGTGTCTGAATGGCACAGCCTGGAGGTGGTGAAGCATGAGGAGACCATATATTGGCTGAATGGCACAGCCTGGAGTTGGCTGAAGCATGAGGAGACCATATAGTGGCTGAATGGCACAGACTGGAGGTGGTGAAGCATGAGGAGAGCATATAGTGTCTGAATGGCACAGCCTGGAGGTGGCTGAAGCATGAGGAGACCATATAGTGGCTGAATGGCACAGCCTGGAGGTGGTGAAGCATGAGGAGACCATATAGTGGCTGAATGGCACAGCCTGGAGTTGGCTGAAGCATGAGGAGACCATATAGTGGCTGAATGGCACAGCCTGGAGGTGGTGAAGCATGAAAAGTCCTAAAGAGCGGGGCCGCGCGCGCCGGGACAACACAGACGGGGAACGGGTCAGGTACGGGAGCCGAGATGCGCATCGCGAGCGGGCGCGTCCCGCATCGCGAATCGCATCCCGGCTGGGAGTAATATCGCAGCGCACCCGGTCAGCAGGTCTGACCGGGGCGCTGCGAATGAGGGAACGCTGCGAGCGCTCCGGGGAGGAGCGGGGACTCGGAGCGCTCGGCGTAACAATATAGTGTCTGGATGGCACAACCTGGAGGTGGCTGAAGCATGAAGAGACCATATAGTGGCTATATGACACAGGCTGGAGTTGACTGAAGCATGAGGAGATCATATAGTGTCTGAATGGCACAGCCTGGAGGTGGCTGAAGCATGAGGAGACCATATAGTGGCTGAATGGCACAGCCTGGAGGTGGTGAAGCATGAGGAGACCATATAGTGGCTGAATGGCACAGCCTGGAGTTGGCTGAAGCATGAGGAGACCATATAGTGGCTGAATGGCACAGCCTGGAGGTGGTGAAGCATGAAAAGTCCATATTGTGGCTGAATGGCACAGCCTGGAGGTGGTGAAGCATGAGGAGACATATAGTGTCTGAATGGCACAGCCTGGAGGTGGTGAAGCATGAGGAGACCAAATAGTGGCTGAATGGCACAGCCTGGAGTTGTCTGAAGCATGAGGAGACCATATAGTGTCTGAATGGCACAGCCTGGAGGTGGTGAAGCATGAGGAGACCATATATTGGCTGAATGGCACAGCCTGGAGTTGGCTGAAGCATGAGGAGACCATATAGTGGCTGAATGGCACAGCCTGGAGGTGGTGAAGCATGAGGAGAGCATATAGTGGCTGAATGGCACAGCATGGAGTTGGCTGAAGCATGAGGAGACCATATAGTGGCTGAATGGCACAGCCTGGAGGTGGTGAAGCATGAAAAGTCCATATTGTGGCTGAATGGCTCAGCCTGGAGGTGGCTAAAGCATGATGAGACCATATAGTGTCTGGATGGCACAACCTGGAGGTGGCTGAAGCATGAAGAGACCATATAGTGGCTATATGACACAGGCTGGAGTTGGCTGAAGCATGAGGAGATCATATAGTGTCTGAATGGCACAGCCTGGAGGTGGCTGAAGCATGAGGAGACCATATAGTGGCTGAATGGCACAGCCTAGTGTTGGCTGAACCATGAGGAGACCATATAGTGGCTGAATGGCACAGCCTGGAGGTGGTGAAGCATGAAAAGTCCATATTGTGGCTGAATGGCACAGCCTGGAGGTTGTGAAGCACGAGGAGACATGTAGTGTCTGAATGGCACAGCCTGGAGGTGGTGAAGCATGAGGAGACCATATAGTGGCTGAATGGCACAGCCTGGAGTTGTCTGAAGCATGAGGACACCATATAGTGTCTGAATGGCACAGCCTGGAGGTGGTGAAGCATGAGGAGACCATATAGTGGCTGAATGGCACAGCCTGGAGTTGGCTGAAGCATGAGGAGACCATATAGTGGCTGAATGGCACAGCCTGGAGGTGTTGAAGCATGAGGAGACCATATAGTGGCTGAATGGCACAGCCTGGAGTTGGCTGAAGCATGAGGAGACCATATAGTGGTTGAATGGCTCAGCCTGGAGGTGGCTAAAGCATGATGAGACCATATAGTGTCTGGATGGCACAACCTGGAGGTGGCTGAAGCATGAAGAGACCATAAAGTGGCTATATGACACAGGCTGGAGTTGGCTGAAGCATGAGGAGATCATATAGTGTCTGAATGGCACAGCCTGGAGGTGGCTGAAGCATGAGGAGACCATATAGTGGCTGAATGGCACAGCCTAGTGTTGGCTGAACCATGAGGAGACCATATAGTGGCTGAATGGCACAGCCTGGAGGTGGTGAAGCATGAAAAGTCCATATTGTGGCTGAATGGCACAGCCTGGAGGTGGTGAAGCATGAGGAGACATATAGTGTCTGAATGGCACAGCCTGGAGGTGGTGAAGCATGAGGAGACCAAATAGTGGCTGAATGGCACAGCCTGGAGTTGTCTGAAGCATGAGGAGACCATATAGTGTCTGAATGGCACAGCCTGGAGGTGGTGAAGCATGAGGAGACCATATAGTGGCTGAATGGCACATCCTGGAGTTGGCTGAAGCATGAGGAGACCATATAGTGGCTGAATGGCACAGCCTGGAGGTGGTGAAGCATGAGGAGAGCATATAGTGGCTGAATGGCACAGCCTGGAGTTGGCTGAAGCATGAGGAGACCATATAGTGGCTGAATGGCTCAGCCTGGAGGTGGCTAAAGCATGATGAGACCATATAGTGTCTGGATGGCACAACCTGGAGGTGGCTGAAGCATGAAGAGACCATATAGTGGCTATATGACACAGGCTGGAGTTGGCTGAAGCATGAGGAGATCATATAGTGTCTGAATGGCACAGCCTGGAGGTGGCTGAAGCATGAGGAGACCATATAGTGGCTGAATGGCACAGCCTAGTGTTGGCTGAACCATGAGGAGACCATATAGTGGCTGAATGGCACAGCCTGGAGGTGGTGAAGCATGAAAAGTCCATATTGTGGCTGAATGGCACAGCCTGGAGGTGGTGAAGCATGAGGAGACATATAGTGTCTGAATGGCACAGCCTGGAGGTGGTGAAGCATGAGGAGACCATATAGTGGCTGAATGGCACAGCCTGGAGTTGTCTGAAGCATGAGGAGACCATATAGTGTCTGAATGGCACAGCCTGGAGGTGGTTTAAGCATGAGGAGACTATATAGTAGTGACTATGGCCCCCGCCGCACTAAGCACTGAGCTTGGCTGCTCAGAAGTCCAGCGGATCTTTAAGGTGTGTTGGCAAGGGCATGTCAAGGTATGCCACCACCTGCTGGTTCAGGTCCTGCTGCAGATATACCAGCTGCTGATGAGTTGCTTCACTATGCGGGTGAAGAATGATACTCATCAGCCACTGTAGACTCAGGCTGCTGCTGATGGAGCTGGTACTGTTCCTGCTACCCCACCCCTCCCCAGCAGCCATGGCAGTGGAAGATGAACGATGGCGTTGAAAGGCATCGACCAACTGATTACTTAGGATGTCTCTGTAGTAGTTCAGTTTGTTCTCCCTCTCAGTGGGTGTGAAAATGGCTGCCATTTTGTGCCGGTAGCGAGGGTCCAATAAGGCGGAGAGCCAGAAGTCATCCCGCTGCCGAATGATGACAATTTGGCGGTCACTACGCAAGCAAGTGAGCATGCATCATGCCATTTGTGCAAGTGACTTGGAGAGATTCCCTGCCTCCATCTCCACTGCATACTGCCACGGTGTGTCTGGGTCCTCTGTCTCGCCTTCTGTCTCCTCATAACGCTCTAGCTCTTCTGGCTGCTCCTGCTGCTCCTCTCCAGTCAGATTACTAGAAAAACTGCCCATTTGGCAAAACCTGTGCTTCACTGTGCCCCTCCCCCTCATCCCCCTCCTCCAGTTCAACCCCCCACAGGGCTCATGTGGCCGTGAGATGTGGGCGCCACGTCTCCATTGGCCTGACCAGCCATTGTTTACAATACATGGTGTAAGAAATGAAGCAGTGAAATTACATCGTTCATCCCGTAATCCTGGCGACTTACTAATAATGTGGCTTCCTCAAAGGGCCTAAGCAAATGGCAGGTGTCACGTATGAGCTGCCACTCGTTGACATTGAAGTTACACAGAGGAGTACCCCTATCTGCTTGGATCATCAAGAAATCAGTGATGACTTTTCTCTGCTCATATAGTCAGTTCAACATATGGAGGGTGAAATTTCAACGTGTGGCAACATCACAAATCAGACTATGTTGGGAGAAGCCATTTAGACACTGCAGCTCAAGGAGTGTGTGCTTTGCCATGTTGGAGTGGCTGAAGTGCATGCAAAGTTTCCTTCCCATTGTTAGGATGTCTTGCAAATGGGGGGAACACTTCAGGAACTGCTTGACAATCAATTTGATCACATGCGCCATGCAGGGCGATTGGCTCAGCCTTCCCAGTCGCAGCGCAGACAAGATGTTCTTCCGGTTGTCAGTCACCATGGTTTCCATTTCCAGTTTTCATGGAGTAAGCCATGCTCCAATTTCTTTATGAATTACTTTTAGCAGTTCCTCCCCTGTGTGACTCCATTCGCCAAGGCAAACCATGTGAAGAACAGCGTGACACCGCTGTACCCTGCACACATGGTACGCTGAAGGGGCACTGAGACTTGTCTGGGCAGAGGAGGCTGAGGACATGGTGGAGGACGAGGAGGCAGAGTCACACACTGTCACAGAGCCTGAGAGCATGGAGAAGGAAGCGGCGTGACCTGTCCAAGTTGGTGTTGTGGCTGTGCAGGAACCACATTCACACAGTGAGCCGTAAAGGAAATGTATTGTCCCTGACCATAGTTACAGCTCCAGATGTCGGCTCTGCCGTGCACTTTGGTACACACCAAGCTCAAGGACTGGTCCACCTTCTCTTCCACAAAATTGTGCAGGGCTGGTACTGCCTTCTTCGCTTGGCAAGAAATTATGGCTTGGCACTCTACACCTCGGCTCGGCACAAGCCATCAGTTCTCTGAAAGGTGCAGGTTCCACCAATAGAAAAGGGATGGACTGCAGCACAAGAAACTTGGAAAGGAGCACATTCAGCTTCTCAACCGTTGGATGAGTGGGCACATACAGTTGTCTCTTGGACATTGCCTCGCTGATGGATTGTTGGCGGAATGACTGACTAAAAGTAGGAGGAGAATATGACACACAGCTCCCTTTGGCTGAGGTGGTGGAGCCTTGGCTGGCTGTAAGAGGGAGCAGCATGCCACTGGATGATGCAGCAGGCTGGACTACTACATCGGAGCCACGGTTGTCCCTGGCCACTTTATGGTGACGCAGCATATGTTGACGTAGGGCCGTGGTGCCGACATTGGGACCCTGGCCATGCTTCACCTTCTGCCAACACATCTTGCATGTGGCTATGTTAACTTCCTTGGGATGCTTGATGAAAAACTGCCACACCACTGAGTAGCTGATTTTCCCACCAACAGTCCGCACTAATTATACAGAAAAGAAAGAAAGATTGCAGCAGCACTCTTGGTCAAAAAATGGAGGCTCTTAGCGCACTTTTTGATCAAAATGCGTCCCCCATCCACCACGCGGAGGTGGCCTCATTTTGGATGGGACCCTAACATGCTAAGTCAATTCCCCTTCTGCTGGGCATATGCCCTCTGACTGGGTGACATGCAGGATCCACTATCAAATTGAAATGAAAAACCTCCTATGAGGTAGGCCCATTTTGGATGGGGGACCCTAACATGCTTTATTCACTCACCTTCTGCTGGGCTTGTGGCCTCTGACTGGGTGACATGCAGGATCCCCTACCAATTTAAAATCTCTTGTGGACAGGGAGGGGTGCAGGGCTAGAGAGGGTGCCACTCCCCCTTGCTTGTAAAGCAAAAACACAAAAAAAAAAGAAATGGCCAGCACATAACTACCAATACACAGGTGCATGCTGCTCTGACAATTACTGAGTATACAGAAAAGAAAGGTTGCAGCAGCATTCTTGGTCAAAAAATTGAGGCTCTTAGCGCACTTTTTGATCAAAACGTGTCCCCCATCCACGATGCGGAGGTGGCCTCATTTCGAATGGGACCCTAACATGCTAAATCAAGTCACCTTCTGCTGGGCATATGGTCTCCGACTGGGTGACATGCAGGATCCACTATCCACACTAATTGACTGCTACTGCCGCCGTTTCCAGGAACCCCTGTTCCACTACCTCCCGGGAAGGTAGACTGCCGTGAAGCAGGTAGTCTCCCCTGGGCATGTTTGGCTCCAGAATTTCCACTTCTGCAGCTATACTGACTGCCAACCATGCGACCACCTTGCTGGCTCAACTGCTGCCTCATGGGCAACTTGCAACCCTCTTCTCCTGGTGATGATGAAGCCCCTTCTGCACCCAGCTCCCAATTGTGATCGGCTTCATCATCATCAACAAGTGTCTGCATGTCACTGATGTCCTCCTCAGGTTCCTCAACAGTGTTTGCTTCAGGACCCTGAAAGCTGGCAGCACCGCCTCCCACATCATTCTCCTCATCACTACTTGCCTGCATAGTGGAGGAAGTGGCGGATGTCTCCTCCACTTCTTGACTGGGCAGTAGTGGCTGACTGTCCTCTATTAGATCATCCTCAGTGAATAGTGGAGCTGAACCCACAGCATAAGATACTTCTATGGGGAGGGAACAGCATAGGACAGAGGCAATGGGAGGACAGGGATTGCTCCCGGGCCATGCCAACTGAGGGTTGTGTCTGAGGAACCCACCGACTGTTGACTGGGAGTTGTCAGATGTCATTTGTATTGAAGTGGATGACCGTGTTAACCAATCGATGACGGCAAATGGGTTGCTGGTCGAGAAGTGACCGCTAGCTGATAATCAGAGCTCAGGCCTCTTGCTGCGACTCCTACTGCCACGTGCCCCTAGTCTGCTGCGACCTCTGCTTGCGCCTGATGAATTTAGGTCTCTGCCACTCCTCTGTGCACGTCCTGGCACTTCGCTGTCTGACATACTTAGTGCGTATATAAGGGGAGTACAATACGCTTAAAACAGTAGTTGTCTAGGACAGCAGCCGATGTATATTTTTGGCTTTCCTTTCACAGTATCTAGGCCCTTGACAGATTAGCAGGTACACTACTTAGATGTACACTACTTAGATGTAGGTATTTGGTATGCATGCTTAAAAATGCGCTACAGTACACTTAAAAAAACATATTGGAGTAAAACACCAGCCGGTGATTACTTTTGCCTGGACTTTCACAGTATCTAGCCCCTTGACAGATTAAGAGGTACAAAATATTACACTTCTTAGATGTAGGTATGTGGCATTCATTTATGAGGGCAGTAAAATTAGCTACAGTACGCAAAAAACAACAACATATTTTTGCACAACACCAGCAGTACACAACAGTGCTGGAGCACACAAAAGTTGTGTACTTAACCCAAAATTGCTCTCTGTCAAAGACTATTAGGAATGGACTGCTGGGTATTATACTGTCTACAGACTAGTATAACCAGCAGATAATTTGGTGTGGAACAAAGACACAGAACTGCGCTGAACATTTTTTCCTGCCTCCTCTGCTAAGGTTTATGAAGTTATGGCAGCTTGTTGAAATGTATGAGGCAACACACAGCTCTCTGTCTCTCTCTGTAATACAATGCTGCATACAATGCTACAGTAAAAATCCTTTTCAGAGGAAAAAAGCACTGCTCTCTGTCCACCAGAACGCTGATGTGACTAGGAGGTGAAACGCTGCTGGAAAAAGAAACACACACACACAGCCTGTCGTCCTCTCTCTCTATAATATAACGAATGAAGTGACTGGCCGCAACATGGCTGCCGATTATATAGGGCTGTGACATCACAGGGGTGACTGGCTGCTTATAGGCTGCATCCTGCATGTGATTCAGGGTCATCCCACCTACCGTTGTTCTCACCTTCCCAGAGTTCCTTGCCCCATGTCCTCACATGTGGATCCGCCATTTTAGATGCCCTGGAGCCTAAACCGCACTAAATGGAGTTTAATTAAGCGATTTGCGCGATTTGGGCGATATTTACATTCGTTGTAAATCGAATTTTTCCAGAAATTCGTAACAAATTCGGATTCATCAGCTTGATTCGCTCATCTCTAGTGAGAAGTAAGGTAAAGATCAAAGAAATTGTAGGATAAGATTAAACATAGATCAGTAGAACCCAATGGGTCTGAATATTGTTGCCACAACATAGACCGTAAGACCGTAATATGTTGCAATATTATAAACCTCTAAAATATAAGATTTACTGTTGTGGCAAACCCATCTATGAATATATATATATATATATATATATATATATATATATACGCATTAATGCTACTTAAAAAAATTTACTATATGGTCTGTCCTTAATTTGCAACTGTGACTCATATAAACTTTAAGAGCTGATGTGATGTGCTACACAAAGCCCTGTAAGATTTTATGTCAGCTTGTATCATCCGGAAGTCCATTTTCCCACAGGGAACATAGTCATGTCTTGTCAAAATGCATCATATCATGGTATACCCATTCTGATTTTATCTTACTAACTTTAAACATAGAAGAGGGAGAAAAATCTGAGTAAAATCCACTATTTGGGGAAACAATACAGAGAGTTGAAATGACACACTACTAAAGACGCTTACAAAGTACTTACTGGAGACAAAGGCATTTTTATGGCACTGAGAAGTTTGGGAAATGAACTGACATTGATATTAGAAAAAGGAAAATGTTATTTCTTATTACAAGCGATGAGCAGATCTCCCGAAGGTTCATTTCGCACCTGATTCAGCGAATCTGTCAGATATGTTTCAGGTTCGGATTTTGATTTGGATTCAGAAGTGTCACAACTGCAAAGTATGTACAGGAGCAGGGACTCCTCTCAGAGAGATGGTACACATTCACTGTCTGGAATGTGGAGCGTCTGGCTCAGTGAATGTAGTGAGTGTAAGTTGAGATGCATACAAAATTGCTGCTTACTGTAAGGCTATTCCATTTACAGGAGCAGGGACTCCTTTGTAACAAATTCTGCGGCCACCTTTGTCTGTGTCAGGAACTGTCCAGAGCAGGAGAGGTTTGCTATGGGGATTTGCTCCGGTTCTTGACAGTTCCTGATATGGACAGAGGTGGCAGGAGAGAGCATTGTGGTCACACTGGAAAGAACTACATAACTTCCTCTGGAGCATACAGCAGCTGATAAGTACTGGAAGGATTAAGATTTTTAAATAGAAGTAACTTACAAATCTGTAGAACTTTCTGGCACCATTTGATTTGAATTTCTTTTCCTCCAGAGTACCCCTTTAAGCTCCAATGAGCTGAAATACTTGCACAGAATTACAGAGCTGTGCTTGGTGAACAATGAAGTGAGGGCTGTGGGCTATTTTAGTCCAATAATAGATGTTTGATCCCCATTGATCTGATATTGATGCTTATGCTAAGGAAAGGCCTCAATTCGGTGTTCTTGGAAAAGCCCTTTACCATCTGGAGACATAACTGACTACAGAATGTAATAGCATAAAGTAAAGACAAAAACAACAATAAAAACATTTTACTTATACGTTCAGTAAAACTTTTATGAAATGAACACGGAAAACTGCATAAAAAATATACTGGGTTATACTGCTGATGAACAGCTTTAAAAAGAGTCATCTCTTACAGCATTTTGTGCAGTAGTTGCAGAGTGCTTATCCTGGGCATCCATTTGCATATTCATTATGTAGGTGGGCCAGATGGGAATTTGGAAGAAGCAGGGGAGAGTTGCAAGCCAGCTCGCCACCTCCATTGCAGAGAGCTGCACAATAAAAGTAGAAGAAAGAAGACCTATAACTCTGTAGCTACTGCACTCATTGTTATTTTTAAAGCTGTTTACCAGCACTATAACCCAGTATATTGGGTTTAGTGCAGGTGAAAAGCTTGCCAGTTTCTCTTTAACCTACAGATATGACAGCTGCTGTTACGCTGAGCGCTCCGGGTACCTGCTCCTCCCCGGAGCGCTCACAGCGTGCTCTTATTCGCAGCGCCCCGGTCAGACCTGCCGACCGGGTGAGCTGCGATAATGCTCCCAGCCGGGATGCGATTCGCGATGCGGGACGCGCCTGCTCGCGATGCCCATCCCGACTCGCTTACCAGACCCGTTCCCCGTCTGTGCTTACCCGGCGTGCGCGGTCCCGCTCCTCAGGGCGCGCGCGCGCTGGGTCCTTGCGATTTAAAGGGCCGTTGCGCCACTGATTGGCGCATGAGGTTTTAATCAGTACTTTCACCTGTGCACTTCCCTACTTATACCTCACTTCCCCTGCACTCCCTCGCCGGATCTTGTTGCCATTGTGCCAGTGAAAGCGTTTCCTTGCGTGTTCCTAGCCTGTGTTCCAGACCTCTTGCCGTTGCCCCTGACTACGATCCTTGCTGCCTGCCCTGACCTTCTGCTACGTCCGACCTTGCTCTTGTCTACTCCTTTGTACCGCGCTTATCTCAGCAGTCAGAGAGGTTGAGCCGTTGCCGGTGGATACGACCTGGTTGCTACCTCCGCTGCAAGATCATCCCGCTTTGCGGCGGGCTCTGGTGAATACCAGTAGCAACTTAGAACCGATCCACCGACACGGTCCACGCCTATCCCTCTCTGGCACAGAGGATCCACCTCCAGCCAGCCGAATCGTGACAGCTGCTAACAGTATTGGTGTCACCCTGCTCTGTTTCTGTGGCAGAGGGACATTTTTTTTCTCCCTGGACTCCCTGCTTTAAAACTTGAGCCGTGATGCATACAGTACTGTATGTATCACCGCTTACAGTAAAATTCACATACGTAGTAAAGGAGTGGTGATGCATACAGTACATTTTTGACTGCATTTGCCCCATCATCTTTGGGACACAATTTCAAATTCATTCACTTGATGAGAATGCTCATCATTATAAAAAAAAAAAAAGAAATTATAATGATAATGATGTTTATTTTTAGAAACAGTGGCACTTTTTATGGGGTAATCTATGGTATTACATCTTGAGTACGGCTGAGCTCCAGTACCAATACCAATCCATAAACAAGAGTGCCACTACTTCTTGCAAAATGTCAAAGACTGCAAAGAGACATCATTTTCAGGTTAACTGAGTTTGTGAAACTATATTGAAATGTATTATTCATGTCAGTATAACTAAACAAAGGGCAGTTTGTTTTATTCAATTAACTCTTTAATTGAAAGAAATATTTTTTGGTTGTTTTTTCTCAAAAAGTCCAAAATAGGAAAGTACAAGGCAGAATGAAATATCTTTGTGAAAACGTTCCATCTTATGAATACTATTAAGATGCAGGCAGTTCCATTTAGCCACCGACTGGAGATGACTGAAGGGTTCTTAGCAGGCAGAATTGTGTTGATTATTTGCAGAATTTTTTTATACCTATAGAATAAATGACCGGAGCTCTTGGGTCAAACAATACAGATCGGGAATGAAAGGATTCTTACTTCCAATCAAGTAACAATTACAGGTTATCATCTGGAGAGAAGATCAGAAATTACTTTTTTTTTCAATTGCTTTCCATTTGCATATGTTAGCCTGGAAATTATACGTGTCATATTCCGTTTAGGTCTTTAAATAATTGAGCGATATATTATCAGCTGGATATGACGCCATAAAAACTAATAAGTGTTAGAAATTTATTTTTCATTCATTTAAACTCATAACGTGCAGGTCTCTAAAACATACCTACAAAATATTTAAGGAAAATTATCAAGATCTCTGACATAAATACAGGTAGACCAGTTTTATGTTGTAAAATACATGCTAAAATAAAATAGGAAATAAAATATAATAGCTAAACATATAACTGTAATGATAAAGCTAGTTAAAGGGGTATTTCAGAATTTTTTATTTTTTATTTGACTATGCTACAAGGGCTGTAAAGCTAGAGTAGTTCATAATATAGTGTCTATACCTGTCTGTGATGGTTTTCTCACAATTCTTCTGTGATTTTCACCCCAATATTTATTTTTAACAGCATACAAAATGACTGCTGTCTCCGATTTTTCCCAGTTTGCAATGTGGCCGAGACCTGACTCACTAGTCAGCTGATGACAGGGAGCCTGTCTGCTTCAGTAGGTGGAGGGATCACTTGGTGGGAGAGAGATCAATCTGCAACTAATGCAACAGCTGTAGGCACCCTGATTGAAAACCACAGGTCTTTTGATTGGATGCAGCTCATTTATGTTTCAATGGGTGGAGTGGCTGATGTGTGGGAGGGAGGAAAATGGAATTATGGGATTTGTAGGCAAAAGAAGAAAACCCAAACAGGAAATACCAGTTCACAAAAAGCTAGCCACAGTGTTATGGTAATCTCACAACATAGCCATTTAGCCCCAAGACAAGCACAGATCCTTCCTAAGCATGTCCATTACTGTCTGCCAGGTACATACTAAAATCACCTTATGGTTGATAACCTCTTTAAGTGTTTTTTTTTTTTTTTTTATATTTGGCTGGTAGCTAGACTGCAGAACTTAGCTTTAACTATAGTAGTTGCATTTCCTGGGTCCTAAAAATGGCTCAGGTTCACCCAGGACTTAAAGGGGTACTCCGGTGGAAAATAAATTTTTTAAATATAAATTGGTGCCAGAAAGTTAAACAGATTTGTAAATAACTTCCATTAAAAAATCTTAACCCTTCCAGTACTTATCAGTTGCTGTATACTTCAGAGGAAGTTCTTTTCTTTTTGAATTTTTTTTCTGTCTGGCTGCATACCACTAGGTAATATGAACATGCTTAATTCATGCCTTATCTATGGTTGGCTTCAACTCATTTGAGTGATCCCTATACCGGTCATTTGTTCCCTATTTTTTTGGGTTCCTTCTTTGAGGTAGTGCCCTTTTTGTGCAGTCTCTTATCTTTGTGCGTCTAGTTTTAATTCTGTGTCATTGGATGTATATGTTGTTGCATAGGCCCTTTGGCCTTCACTGTTGTAGTTTTTAACTGATTATACCTTAATAAAGTAATTGATCTGTATTCACGTTTTTTGTTCTTCTGGATTCAAGTGCTTACTTGCGTGGGATCTCTATGGTATTACGGGAATTTCTGTGATATTTATTTAACTATAGCAGTTGCATTTCCTGGGTCCTAAGAATGGCTCAGGTTCACCCAGGATTTAACCCCTTAAGGACTCAGGGTTTTTCCGTTTTTGCACTTTCGTTTTTTCCTCCTTACCTTTTAAAAATCATAACCCTTTCACTTTTCCACCTAAAAATCCATATTATGGCTTATTTTTTGCGTCACCAATTCTACTTTGCAGTGAAATTAGTAATTTTACCCAAAAATGCACGGCGAAACAGAAAGAAAAATCATTGTGCGACAAAATCGGAAAAAAAACACCATTTTGTAACTTTTGGGGGCTTCCGTTTCTACGCAGTGCATATTTCGGTAAAAATTACACCTTATCATTATTCTGTAGGTCCATACGGTTAAAATGATACCTTACTTATATAGGTTTGATTTTGTCGCACTTCTGGAAAAAATCATAACTACATGCAGGAAAATGTATACGTTTAAAAATGTAATCTTCTGACCCCGATAACTTTTTTATTTTTCCACGTACAGGGCGGTATGAGGACTAATTTTTTGCGCCGTGATCTGAAGTTTTCATCGGTATGATTTTTGTTTTGATCGGACTTTTTGATCACTTTTTATTCATTTTTTAATGGTATAAAAAGTGACCAAAATAAGCTTTTTTGGACTTTGGAATTTTTTTGCCCGTACGCCATTGACCGTACGGTTTAATTAATGATATATTTTTATAGTTCGGACATTTACGCACGCGGCGATACCACATATGTTTATTTTATTTTATTTTTTACACTGTTTTATTTTTGTTATGGGAAAAGGGGGGTGATTCAAACTTTTATTAGGGAAGAGGTTAAATGACCTTTATTGACACTTTTTTTTTTTACTTTTTTTTGCAGTGTTATAGGTCCCATAGGGACCTATAACACTGCATACACTGATCTCCTATGCTGATCACTGGCGTGTATTAACACGCCTGTGATCAGCATTATCGGCGCTTGACTGCTCCTGCCCGGATCTCAGGCACGGAGCAGTCATTCGTCGATTGGACACCGAGGAGGCAGGTAAGGGCCCTCCCAGTGTCCGATCAGCTGTTTGGGATGCCGCGATTTCACCGCGGCGGTCCCGAACAGCCCGACTGAGCAGCTGGGTCACTTTCAGTTTCACTTTAGAAGCGGCGGTCAGCTTTGACTGCCGCTTCTAAAGGGTTAATACCGCACATCGCCGCGATCGGCGATGTGTGGTATTAGCCGCGGGTCCCAGTCGTTGATGAGCGCCGGGACCGAAGCGATATGATGCAGGATCGCGGTGGAAAATAATTTTTTTAAATATAAATTGGTGCCAGAAAGTTAAACAGATTTGTAAATTACTTCCATTAAAAAATCTTAACCCTTCCAGTACTTATCAGCTGCTGTATACTTCAGAGGAAGTTCTTTTCTTTTTGATTTTTTTTTTGTCTGATCACAGTGCTCTCTGCTGACACCTCTCTCCCATGTCAGGAACTGTCCAGAGCAGGAGTAAATCCCCATAGCATACCTATCCTGCTCTGGACAGTTGCTGAAACGGATAGAGGTGTCTGCAGAGAGCACTGTGGTCGGACAAAAAGGAAATTCAATAAGAAAAGAACTTCCTCTGTAGTACACAGCAGCTGATTAGTACTGGATGGAATAAGATTCTTTTTTTTTTTTTATAGAAGTCATTTACAAATCTTTTTAACTTTCTGGCACCAGTTGAATAAAAAACAATGTTTTCAACCGCAGTACCCCTTTAAAGTAGGGCAGAATACTATGACAAGCAAACAGTAGCGAGGACATTGTCATACAAGCACATTGGGTGAAATTTATCAAAACTTGTTTAGCGGAAAAGTTGATCCGTTGCCCATAGCAACCAATCAGATCCCTTCTTTCATTTTAAACAAGGCATCTGAAAAATAAAAGAATCAATCTGATTGGTTGCTATGGGCAACTGGTCAACTTTTTCTCTGCACAGGTTTTGATAAATCTCTCCTATTGTCTCTGCAGAACTTTCACAGCTCCTAAAACATCGGAGCTTCAATAGGGTTGCCTGTGAGATTTCAATTACATTTCCCAGTGGGTGGAGCCAGCTAGGGAGATAAACACTGAGTAGATCCAGAAAGCTTGGTTTATTTATCAGAACATTAGAACGTTTATTTATTAGAACATTTGCCTAGGGCGAGATAGATCAACCATGGACCATGGCTTACATTTAAGTGACCAATCATACATCATTAGTAAAATGTATCTAATTTCAGAAAGACATTATTGGGTAAGATAAGATATTAGGTAATGATTGATTTATTTTACAATAATGATTAATCAGAAACATAATGATTTACTTCTCCAATATCCCAATATCCAGGCTTACTCTCTAACTGGTCCTGATTGCTATACCTGTCCCTAATGCTTAGAGCACAGGAGGCAATGACATAGAAGGAAGATTTCTACTATTCATATTATTGGAACCAAATTTACATCTAAGAAACCCATAGTCACATACTGACAAATTAGACTCCTCCTTGCACCACATTTATTTATTTATTTTTAGAAACGTTTTGCCTCATCAGAGAAAGCGGTGTGACTTATCGGGAAAGGGATATGGCTTTGTTGGAAAGGAAGCATAACCTAAAAGTGACATAATGAGTTCACAGCCGTATGTAACTAAGGACTATTAGAGGGCCCAATGTTCGCTGTAAACAAGCATCAATCTCGTATTAAGTCTATATTACAAGGCTCAAGCATCAGGTAGGGAGGCCGCTGATCGGGTGCACATGCCCTATTACACAGGAGATGTGCAGCCGACGAGCAATGACTTTTTGAAGGTTAAATAACCCAAACAGTAAATGAACAAGCTTGTGCATAGGGCTTCCCTGCAATATCATGCACACAGACAAGAATGGTGTTTTCTTTTTTTTCTTTTTTTTTTTTTTTGGGGGGGGGGGTTACAAAAACAAAACAGACCCTTGAATTCTCCAAATATATGGTCAGTCTGTGGTCAAAACGCAAAAGTAAAACAGAAGTAAAGATAATAAGACCCAATTTGTAGATGTCCAGTGCACAGTACTGTCAAACATCTCAGGACATCCACTCTGTCAGCGCTAGTTACTTCAACAATTCAGGAGGTAACTTTGGATTCACTTTTGGCCATACACATTGGAATTGTGAGACTAAAAGGAGCAAAAAACTGATCTTACCTAAACTTTAGACTTGACATGAAGAATTATTGATTTGCTGATATGAATGTTGCTTTGAATGGAAGCAATTCTGATCCATGAAAAAAATCTAATTCTCTTCTTTCAATTTCCTTAGCACAAAAAAAAAAAATAAAAAAAATAAAAAAAATAAAGAAATTAAAAGAGGTATAAATTATGATGCCTGTATTTTACCAATAGAATGGTTAAATGGAAATGGTTTTGCAAATTGTATACAAAAATGAATACTCTTAACACCTTGGCACTATGGAAAAAAATAGTAATGATGTGCCCCACAGAAGCTTATATTGCCGATCTAATGGATCCCTTTATAACCATTAGAATAATAGATACAAAACAAAGTTATTTGACTGGCAGTAGCGCTAGTAGAGGTTTACAAATAGTTCTGCTGTCCGATATACGTATGTGCATGAGTGCGCACAGTAGTGTGTGCACACCCGCGCCTCTATGCTACAGAGAGAGATGTACTTGTCACACCTTAACCAAGTTTTTAAATATATATAAGAAGATGTTTTACCTTTATCGATGTGTATTCCTGGTCCGATCCTATTCCTCCAGTATACGCAATGTTTCTGCCGATGATACTGGCCTGTATAGTAATCCGTGCAGTTTGCAGGGAGATCTGCCCCGGCCGGCGGCATCTCTACCTGCGTGCTGCAGAGTGAAGATAATTGTAAGTCCCATAGCTGTGAGTGACTTCACTATAAAGAGCTAGTTGGGCCAAAAAAATCCAACGGCGTTTCGGAGAATATCCTTCTCCTTTCTCAGGGATGGCTTGGCCCCTCCCCCAATAAAAATGGAAATTGTCCCTTTCTCCCATTTTAATCCCAAAAGCGTAAAAAAATGTATGAACATATTTGGTATCGCCGCATGTGTAAATGTCCGAACTATAAAATATTATGTTAACTATCCCATATGGTGAATGGCGTGAATGTTAAAAAAAAAAAAAAAAAAAAAAAAAGGTCAAAATTGCTGCTCTTTTGTCACATTTTATTACAAAAAAATATCTAAAAAATAAAAAGTGATTTAAAAGTTTTATATATGCAAATGTGGTATCGACAAAAAGTACAGATCACGGGACAAAAAATGAGCCCTCATACTACCCCATATTAGGGATGTAAGAAAAAATCGATTCTCGCGATAATCGCGATTTTTCATTTGCCGATACAGAATCGATTCAAAATATTTTTGAATCGATTCTTTTAGGGATGTGGAATTTTTAATAAAACGCACTTTCTCTTACCTGCCAACGAGCCCGCGGAGCTCCGGTACAGTCCGGTACAGGTGTTCGGTCCCCGGGCTGTATTCTTCTTACTTCCTGTTAGTCCGGCACGTCACATGGAGCTTCAGCCTATCACCAGCGGAGGCGGGACATCGCTGCGGCCAGTGATAGGCTGAAGCTCCGTGTGACGTGCCGGACTAACAGGAAGTAAGAAGAATACAGCCCGGGGACCCAACACCTGTACCGGAGCTCCGCGGGCTCGTTGGCAGGTAAGAGAAAGTGCGTTTTATTTTATTTTGCAGTCCGGACGGGATAACATGAGAAAAGTGCGCGCCGGAGTACTAGATCGCCGCTGTCAAAGCTGACAGCGGCGTCTATTGGGATCTATGAATGCTCCCAGGTGGGCGATATATCGCGATGTATCGTCACCTAGACGGTATCGCGATATATCGCGATATATCGAATCGCCACACTGGTATCGCGATTCGAATCGAATCGCCAAATTCTTGGCGATTCACACCCCTACCCCATATACGGAAAAATGAAAAAGTTATAAGTGGTCAAAATAGGGCGATTTTATCACCTTAAAGGGTAGCTCCCACCATCATGTTTTTTATTCTGTCCCTGCCTATTGCTCTTCTATCCCTAACACCCTCCCTGCCTTTATTTTTATTTTTTACTATTTTAAAAATGGCATTTAGTCTGCCTGGTAGTGTGCTCACTACCAGGCAGACTTCCCCAGCAGGCACCACGTCACTGAAGCCTGCTGGGGGCCAACTTCCGCCCTTAGTTCTCCTAACAGGGTGCCTCCAGCTGTTTCACCACTACAACTCCCAGCATGCCCTGACATCTACTGGCTGTCAGGGCATGCTGGGAGTTGTAGTGGGGAAACAACTGGAGGCACACCATGATGGCCGCACATCCTGCTCCCCGCCGCGCAGCCCGCAGGGCGGGAACCTGCGTTACTGCCGGGACAGAAGAAAACTTCGGTCCCGACAGTTTAACCCTTACCTCCACGGTCGACAGAGGGAGGGGGCGGTCAAGCAAGCAGATATGGCCTAAGTAGGGGTACTGCCCAGCCCGGGATGAACAGGGTGATAAAATATGGGCACATTTCCTCCATTTCAAAAGAGACGTACCAAAATGATGTTCCACAAATAAAGAATTTGTGGGGAAAAAAGCTAATTGCTATTTTTTCCACTGACTTTGAAATAATTCTAGCCACACAATAAGGGCTCGATGTGCTCACTTTTGGCCTAGGGGAATACTTTAGGGGGTGTAGTTTCAAAAATGGGGTCACATCTGGGGGTGCGATAGTGTTCTGACAGCTAGAATGTTTTGCAAGTTGAAGTGCGGCTTATAATATGTATAATGATATCCTGAAAGCCAAATGGGGCTCCTCTCCTTTTGGGTCCCACCATGTGGCCATGCAACCAAATATGGTCTAAGCGGGGGTATTACCGAACACTGGACGAACAGCGTAATAAAATATGGGGTGCATTTTCTACTGATGCAATGTACAAAAAATATGTCCCACAAATAATGCATTTGTGAAATTTATTTTTTTTACATTTTTCCACTAACTTTGTATCCATTCCAGCCACACAAAAAGGACTCAAAGTACTCACTTTTGGTCTAGATGAATACTTTAGGGGGTGTAGTTTCCAAAATGGTGTCACTTGTGGGGGTTCTGTATGGTTCTGGAAGCTAAAACCCTTTGCAGGCATGAAGTGCGGCCTATAAACCATTCGGCCTAAAATCATGCCCTGAAAGCCAAATGGCGCTCCTCTCCTTCTGGGTCCTACCACGCGGCCAAGGAACCAAATATGGCCTAAGCGGGGATATTTCCAAACACGGGCCAAGCAGCTTACAGCTTAATAAAATATAGGGTGCATTTCTTACAATATCAGAAGTGATGTACAAAAAATATGTCCCACAAATGATGCATTTGTGAAAAAATGCTAATTTTGCATTTTTAACACTGACTTTGTAATAATTCCTGCCAAAAAAAATATGGTGTTAAAATACTCACTGTACCCCCTATCAAATACCTTGAAGGGTCTAGTTTTTAAAATGGGGTCATTTGGGGGGTGTTCCTATGTTCTACCACCTTCAAATTTCTGCAAACCTTGCATAGCACATAAAAAAAAGATGTACTTTTCAAATTTTTCAACATTGCAAGTGAAATTGTTAGGCTTCTAATTAATTTAAATTGTGAATTAAAAACAAAAAAAATGCTGTCAAAATAAAGTAGACATCTGAAAGTATAAGTTTCATAAACTGTTTGGTCAGTAAGTATAAATAAATGCAACCTATTAGTGTTAAAATAGCAAAAAATATATATATTCTTTTTATTTCATGATTTTTTGCATTGTAAAAAAAAAACTACAAATGATATCAGCTTACTTTTACTATGTACATGAAGGACAACTTGTGACAAAAAAAACATTGTCAGAATTTTCGTGATTGGCAAAACGTTACCAGAGTTATTCTCTAATAAAGACAGACATCCCCGATTTGAAAAAACAGGCCTGGTCTTTCAGGGGCGCACAGGTTTACTTGTGCTGGTCCTTAAGGAGTTAAACATACTGATATTGAACAAAAAGTTTGAGATTTTTTTAAGCGGTACAATAATAGAAAAGTATGTAATTATGGGTATCATTTTAATCATATTGACCCACAGAATAAAAATAAAAAAACATGTCATTTTTACCGAAAAGTGTACAGTGTGAAAACGAAACCCTCCAAAATTAGCAAAATTGGTTTTTTTTTAATTTAAATTTCCTCCCTTAAAAAAAAAATATATATTTTTTGGGTTCACCATACATTTTATGGTAAAACGAATGATGTCATTACAAAAATAATTGGTCACGTAAAAAACATGCCCTTATATGGGTCTGTAGAGGGAAATTTTAGAAGGTGAAGAGGAAAAAAAACGCAAAAATAAAATTGGCGTGGTTCTTAAGGTCAAAATGGGCTTGGTCCTTAAGAGGTTATAAGGGGATAGAAGTTTTACTATCATGGAGTACTCCTTTAAGGGGGTGTCTGTGAAATAGACAAATTTGTAAGTGTAGTTTTTGGGTGGTGTAGCTTTGCGTGAAGATTTTGCATCTTGCAGCATTTTTCTTCTAAAGTCGCAGTTTCAAACTGTGAAAGTGTGGATGTTGAAAAGTTGCACAAACACCTGCAACTTTTCACAACACAAAAAGATGTCCAAATCCAATGATAATCCCACACACACACCCCCATGCTCACAAAAACTTCTATGTGGCACTACGTTGCTTAATCCTAATAAAAGGTAATAAATCCCAAATGTATGGAATAGTGAAGGGTGTTGTACTATATTCATACTGTTTTTCTGTTATTTAATAGAACCTAACGGGCCAAATAAAATCAATTTTTAAACTAGACTCATTATTTCTTGATTTATTAACTTTTTTTAATTACAAAATGATATATTGTAATATGTCTATTTGCCACATTTAAATAGATCTAACTCTAATCGGGTTGTTTTGGCACTATGACTGGATTATTGTTTAACCCCTACAGGACCCATGACGTAAGGACCAGGGACGTACATTTACGTCATGGGCAGTTCTAGTCCCCGCCGTGCGCCGGGTGGGGATCGGAGCGGGATGCCTGCTGAAATCATTCAGCAGGCATCCCGTGCAAATGCCCAGGGGGGTCATCAGACCCAACCATGTCGGCAATCGCGGCAAATCGCAAGTGAATTCACACTTGCAATTTGCGCGATTCCGGGTCATTACATCCCCCTGAAGGCATAGGAGTGAGGTGGCATGGGTGCCACCCCTCCTATCCCTGCTATTGGTGGTCTAGATGCGATCACCAATAGCAGATCGGGGGCGGGGGGGGGGGGGGTTACTTTCGTTTTCCCCGTCCTGCCCACCAACAATAGGCGAGGCAGGACGGGGAAACGACGGGGACAAGCGCCGAAGATCCACATACCGATCCGGGTGGGCGACGGAGGCTGCAGGCGACGGAGATCGGCGAGCGGCGATGACGTGCGGCTGGATCCAACAGAAGCCGGTGAGTTGAATAGCAACATCTGCAGGGTACAGTTTGAGACCATTATACAGTGGTCTCTAACTGTAGCCCTCCAGATGTTGCAAAACTACAACTCCCAGCATGCCCAGACAGCTGTTTGGGCATGCTGGAATATGTAGTTTTGCAACAGCTGGAAGGCTACAGTTTGAGACCACTATATAGTGGTCCCTAAACTGTAGCCCTCCAGATCTTGCAAAACTACAACTCCTAACATGCTCAAACAACTGTTTGCTGTCAGGGCATGCTGGGAATTGTAGTTTCCCAACAGGTGGAGGACCACAGTTTGGAGATCACTTTGCAGTGTTCTCTAAAACTGTAGCCCTCCAGATGTTGCAACACTGCAAATCCCAGCATGTCCAAACAGCAATCAGCTGTCTCGGCATGCTGGGAGTTGTAGTTTCGTACCTCCAGCTATTGCATAACTACATCTCCCAGCATGCCCTTCGGCGATCAGTACATGCTGGGAGTTGTAGTTTTGCAACAGCTGGAGGCACACTGGTTAGAAAATACTGAGTTAGGTTACAGAACCTAACTGAAGGTTTTCCAACCAGTGTGCCTCCAGCTGTTGCAAAAGTACAACTCCCAGCATGCACGGTCTGTCAGTACATGCTGGGAGTTGTACTTTTGAAACAGCTGGAGGTTTACCCCGCATGTGAACGTACAGGGTACATTCACACGAGCAGGCTTACAGTAAGTTTCCTGCTTCAAGTTTGGGCTGCGGCAAATTTTTCGCCGCAGCTCAAACTTCTAGCGAGAAACTCACCGTAACCCGCCAGTGTGAATGTACCCTAAAGACACTACACTACACTACAATAACACATAATAAAGGGTAAAACACTACATATATTTCAAGGAAACAGTTTAGGGCCAGATATGGGGTATCTCCGTACCCGGGAGAAATTGCACTACAAATTTTGGGGGGCTTTTTCTCCTTTTACCCCTTATGAAAAGGAAAAGTTGAGACTACACCAGCTTGTTAGTGTAAAAAAATAAAAAAAATTTACACTAACATGCTGGTGTTGCCCTTTACTTTTTATTTTCACAAGCGTTAAAAGGAAAAAAAGACCCCCAAAATTTGTAACGCAATTTCTCCTGAGTACGGAAATACCCCATATGTGGGCGTAAAATGCTCTGTGGGCGTACAACAAGGCTCAGGAGTGAGAGCGCACCATGTACATTTGAGGTCTAAATTGGTGATTTGCACAGGGGTGGCTGATTTTACAGCGGTTCTGACATAAACGCAAAAAAATAAATACCCACAGGTGATCCAATTTTGGAAACTACACCCCTCACGTAATGTAATAAGGGGTACAGTGAGCATTTATGCCCCACAGGTGTCTGACAGATTTTTTAAACAGTAGTCCGTGAAAATGAAAAATTTTAATTTTCATTTGCACAGCCCACTGTTCCAAAGATCTGTCAAACGCCAGTGGGGTGTAAATACTCGCTGCACCCCTTATTAAATTCTGTGAGGGGTGTAGTTTCCAAAATAGGGTCACATGTGGGGGTTCCACTGTTCTGGCACCACGGGGGGCTTTGTAAACGCACATGGCCCCTGACTTCCATTCCAAACATTTTTTTTCCCAAAAACTCAATAGCACTCCTTCTCTTCTGAGCATTGTAGTGCGCCAGCAGGGCACTTGACGTCCACACATGGGGTATTTCCATACTCAGAAGAGATGGGGTTACAAATTTTGTGGGGTCTTTTCTGCTATTAACCCTTGCAAAAATGTGAAATTGGGGGGGAAACACACATTTTAGTGAATATTTTTTATTTTTACATAAAGTCGTGAAACCCCTGTGGGGTATTAAGGCTCGCTTTATTCCTTGTTACGTTCCTCAAGGGGTCTAGTTTCCAAAATGGTATGCCATGTGTTTTTTTTTTTTTGCTGTTCTGGCACCATAGGGGCTTCCTAAATGCGACATGCCCCCCGAGCAAAATTTGCTCTCAAAAAGCCAAATATGACTCCTTTTCTTCTGAGCATTGTAGTTCACCCGTAGTGCACTTCAGGTCAACTTATGGGGTTCCTGCATATTCAGAAGAGATGGGGTTACAAATTTTGGGGGGTCTTTTCTGCTATTAACCCTTGCAAAAATGTGAATTTTGGGGGGAAACACACATTTTAGTGAAAAAAAAATTTTTTTTTTTTACATATGCAAAATTCGTGAAACACCTGTGGGGTATTAAGGCTCACTTAATTCCTTGTTACGTTCCTCAAGGGGTCTAGTTTCCAAAATGGTATGGCATGTGTTTTTTTTTTTTTTTTGCTGTTCTGGCACAATAGGGGTTTCCTAAATGCAACATGCCCCCCAAAAACCATTTCAGAAAAACGTACTCTCCAAAATCCCCTTGTCGCTCCTTCGCTTCTGAGCCGTCTACTGCGCCCGACAAACAATTTACATAGACATATGAGGTATGTGCTTACTTGAGAGAAATTGGGCTACAAATATAAGTATACATTTTCTCCTTTTACCCCTTGTAAAAATTTAAAAATTGCTGCTTGCTGCTTTTGCAACACTTTGCTGCTATTCCTGTGAAACACCTAAAGGGTTAAAACGCTGTCGGAATGTCATTTTGAATACTTTGGGGGGTGCAGTTTTTATAATGGGGTCATTTGTGGGGTATTTCTAATATGAAGACCCTTCAAATCCACTTCAAACCTGAACTGGTCCCTGAAAAATAGTGAGTTTGAAAATTTTGTGAAAAATTGGAAAATTGCTGCTGAACTTTGAAGCCCTCTGGTGTCTTCCAAAAGTAAAAACTCATCAATTTTATGATGGAAACATAAAGTAGACATATTGTATAGGTGAATCAATTTTTTCTTTATTTTGAATATCCATTTTCCTTACAAGCAGAGAGTTTCAAAGTTAGAAAAATGCTAATTTTTCAAATTTTTTATCAAATTTTGGGATTTTTCACCAAGAAAGGATGCAAGTTACCATAAAATTTTACCACTATGTTAAAGTAGAATATGTCACGAAAAAACTATCTTGGAATCAGAATGATAACTAAAAGCATTCCAGAGTTATTAATGTTTAAAGTGACAGTGGTCAGATGTGCAAAAAACACTCTGGTCCTGAGGTATAAAATGGCCTGGTCCTTAAGGGGCTAATTGTTAAGTGGATGAATTGATGGGTACATGTTAACTTTTGCAGATAGTGTGATATGCTGGTGATGGTTGCAGCTGTTGCCAGCTGGGTATATCTGTGAGGGTGTACCCAGTATATATCCACGTACTGTACGATGCTGCCATTCATGTGTGTTGGTGTGTAATCTTCACTGTGTATGGTGACAGTAAAGGAGTGAGTAGGAGCCAGTGTTTGAGCATGTGCTTGATTGAGTCCTCCATTAACCCCTTAGGGACTCAGCCTTTTTTCACCTTAAAGGGGTACTCCACCAAAATATTTTTAATCAACTGGTTACAGATTTTTGTAACTTTTGGGGGCAACCGTTTCTGTGCAGTACACTTTTAGGTAAAAAATGACACCTTATCTTTATTCTGAAGGTCTATACGGTTACAAGGATACCCAATTTATATAGGTTTTATTTTATTTTAATACTTAAAAAAATTATATATTAAATGCACCAAACTTAGTATGTTAAAAATTTACATCTTTTGACCCCTATAACTTTTTTATTTTTCCATGTACGGGGCGGTATGAGGGCTAATTTTTTTGTGACATCGTCTGTAGTTTTTATTGGTCCCATTTTTTGTTTTTATGGGACTTTTTGATCGCTTTTTACTAATATTTTTATGGTATGTTGTTACGCCGAGCGCTCCGGGTCCCCGCTCCTCCCCGGAGCGCTCGCTACACTCCTCTCACTGCAGCGCTCCGGTCGGTTCCACGGACCCGGGGCGCTGCGATTCCGCCTCTGGCCGGGATGCGATTCGCGATGCGGGTAGCGCCCGCTCGCGATGCGCACCCCGGCTCCCGTACCTGACTCGCTCTCCGTCAGTTCTGTCCCGGCGCGCGCGGCCCCGCTCCCTAGGGCGCGCGCGCGCCGGGTCTTTGCGATTTAAAGGGCCACTGCGCCGCTGATTGGCGCAGTGGTTCCAATTAGTGTTTACACCTGTGCACTTCCCTATATCACCTCACTTCCCCTTCACTCCCTCGCCGGATCTTGTTGCCTTAGTGCCAGTGAAAGCGTTTCCTTGTGTGTTCCTAGCCTGTGTTCCAGACCTCCTGCCGTTGCCCCTGACTACGATCCTTGCTGCCTGCCCCGACCTTCTGCTACGTCCGACCTTGCTTCTGTCTACTCCCTTGTACCGCGCCTATCTTCAGCAGCCAGAGAGGTTGAGCCGTTGCTAGGGGATACGACCTGGTCACTACCGCCGCAGCAAGACCATCCCGCTTTGCGGCGGGCTCTGGTGAAAACCAGTAGTGACTTAGAACCGATCCTCTAGCACGGTCCACGCCAATCCCTCTCTGGCACAGAGGATCCACTACCTGCCAGCCGGCATCGTGACAGTAGATCCGGCCATGGATCCCGCTGAAGTTCCTCTGCCAGTTGTCGCTGACCTCACCACGGTGGTCGCCCAGCAGTCACAACAGATAGCGCAACAAGGCCAACAGCTGTCTCAACTGACTGTTATGCTACAACAGTTACTACCACAGCTCCAGCAATCATCTCCTCCGCCAGCTCCTGTACCTCCTCCGCAGCGAGTGGCCGCTTCTGGACTACGACTATCCTTGCCGGATAAATTTGATGGGGACTCTAAGTTTTGCCGTGGCTTCCTTTCCCAATGTTCATTACACTTGGAGATGATGTCGGACCAGTTCCCCACTGAAAGGTCTAAGGTGGCTTTCGTAGTCAGCCTGCTGTCTGGAAAAGCCCTGGCTTGGGCCACACCGCTCTGGGACCGCAATGACCCCGTCACTGCCTCTGTACACTCCTTCTTCTCGGAAATTCGAAGTGTCTTTGAGGAACCTGCCCGAGCCTCTTCTGCTGAGACTGCCCTGTTGAACCTGGTCCAGGGTAATTCTTCCGTTGGCGAGTATGCCGTACAATTCCGTACTCTTGCTTCTGAATTATCCTGGAACAATGAGGCCCTCTGCGCGACCTTTAAAAAAGGCCTATCCAGCAACATTAAAGATGTTCTGGCCGCACGAGAAATGCCTGCTAATCTTCATGAACTTATTCACCTAGCCACTCGCATTGACATGCGTTTTTCCGAAAGGCGTCAGGAGCTCCGCCAAGATATGGACTCTGTTCGCACGAGGCGTTTCTTCTCCTCGGCTCCTCTCTCCTCTGGTTCCCTGCAATCTGTTCCTGTGCCTCCCGCCGTGGAGGCTATGCAGGTCGACCGGTCTCGCCTGACATCTCAAGAGAGGACACGACGCCGCATGGAGAACCTCTGCCTGTACTGTGCTAGTACCGAACACTTCCTGAGAGATTGTCCTATCCGTCCTCCCCGCCTGGAAAGACGTACGCTGACTCCGCACAAAGGTGAAACAGTCCTTGATGTCTACTCTGCTTCTCCACGTCTTACTGTGCCTGTGCGGATGTCTGCCTCTGCCTTCTCCTTCTCTTCTGTGGCCTTCTTGGACTCTGGATCTGCAGGAAATTTTATTTTGGCCTCTCTCGTCAACAGGTTCAACATCCCAGTGACCAGTCTCACCAGACCCCTTTACATCAATTGTATAAACAATGAAAGATTGGACTGTTCCATACGTTTCCGCACGGAGCCCCTTCTAATGAGCATCGGATCTCATCACGAGAGGATTGAACTTTTGGTCCTCCCCAATTGCACCTCGGAAATTCTCCTTGGACTTCCCTGGCTTCAACTTCATTCCCCAACCCTGGATTGGTCCACTGGGGAGATCAAGAGTTGGGGGCCCTCTTGTTCCAAGGACTGTCTTAAACCGGTTCCCAGTAACCCTTGCCGTGACTCTGTGCTTCCTCCAGTAACCAGTCTCCCTAAGGCCTATATGGACTTCGCGGATGTTTTCTGCAAAAAACAAGCGGAGACTCTACCTCCTCACAGGCCTTATGATTGTCCTATCGACCTCCTCCCGGGCACTACTCCACCCCGGGGCAGAATTTATCCTCTCTCTGCCCCAGAGACTCTTGCCATGTCTGAATACGTCCAGGAGAATCTAAAAAAGGGCTTTATCCGTAAATCCTCCTCTCCTGCCGGAGCCGGATTTTTCTTTGTGTCCAAAAAAGATGGCTCTCTACGTCCTTGCATTGACTACCGCGGACTTAATAAAATCACGGTTAAGAACCGCTACCCCTTACCCCTCATCTCTGAACTCTTTGATCGCCTCCAAGGTGCCCACATCTTTACTAAATTGGACTTAAGAGGCGCCTATAACCTCATCCGCATCAGAGAGGGGGATGAGTGGAAAACAGCATTTAACACCAGAGATGGACACTTTGAGTATCTGGTCATGCCCTTTGGCCTGTGCAACGCCCCTGCTGTCTTCCAAGACTTTGTTAATGAAATTTTTCGTGATCTGTTATACTCCTGTGTTGTTGTATATCTTGATGATATCCTAATTTTTTCGGCCAATCTAGAAGAACACCGCCAGCATGTCCGTATGGTTCTTCAGAGACTTCGTGACAATCAACTCTATGCTAAAATTGAGAAATGTCTGTTTGAATGCCAATCTCTTCCTTTTCTAGGATACTTGGTCTCTGGCCAGGGACTACAAATGGACCCAGATAAACTCTCTGCCGTCTTAGATTGGCCACGCCCCTCCGGACTCCGTGCCATCCAACGTTTTTTGGGGTTCGCCAATTATTACAGGCAATTTATTCCACATTTTTCTACCATTGTGGCTCCTATTGTGGCTTTAACCAAAAAAAATGCCGATCCCAAGTCTTGGCCTCCTCAAGCGGAAGACGCCTTTAAACGACTCAAGTCTGCCTTCTCTTCGGCTCCCGTGCTCTCCAGACCTGACCCATCTAAACCCTTCCTATTGGAGGTTGATGCCTCCTCAGTGGGAGCTGGAGCTGTCCTTCTACAAAAAAACTCTTCCGGGCATGCTGTTACTTGTGGTTTTTTTTCTAGGACCTTCTCTCCGGCGGAGAGGAACTACTCCATCGGGGATCGAGAGCTTCTAGCCATTAAATTAGCACTTGAGGAATGGAGGCATCTGCTGGAGGGATCAAGATTTCCAGTTATTATTTACACCGATCACAAGAACCTCTCCTACCTCCAGTCTGCCCAACGGCTGAATCCTCGTCAGGCCAGGTGGTCTCTGTTCTTTGCCCGATTTAATTTTGAAATTCACTTTCGGCCTGCTGATAAGAACATTAGGGCCGATGCTCTCTCTCGTTCCTCAGATGCTTCTGAAATTGAACTCTCTCCTCAACACATCATTCCTCCTGACTGCCTGATTTCCACTTCTCTAGCCTCCATCAGGCAAACTCCTCCAGGAAAGACCTTTGTTTCTCCACGCCAACGCCTCGGAATCCTCAAATGGGGTCACTCCTCCCATCTCGCAGGTCATGCGGGCATCAAGAAATCTGTGCAACTCATCTCTCGCTTCTATTGGTGGCCGACTCTAGAGACTGATGTGGTGGACTTTGTGCGAGCCTGCACTATCTGTGCCCGGGATAAGACTCCTCGCCAGAAGCCCGCTGGTTTTCTTCTTCCTCTGCCTGTCCCCGAACAACCTTGGTCTCTGATTGGTATGGATTTTATTACTGACTTACCCCCATCCCATGGCAACACTGTTATTTGGGTGGTCGTTGATCGATTCTCCAAAATGGCACATTTCATCCCTCTTCCTGGTCTTCCTTCAGCGCCTCAGTTGGCTAAACAATTTTTTGTACACATTTTTCGTCTTCACGGGTTGCCTACGCAGATCGTCTCGGATAGAGGCGTCCAATTTGTGTCTAAATTCTGGAGGGCTCTCTGTAAACAACTCAAGATTAAATTAAATTTTTCTTCTGCATACCATCCTCAATCCAATGGACAAGTAGAAAGAATTAACCAGATCTTGGGTGACTATTTACGACATTTTGTTTCCTCCCGCCAGGATGACTGGGCAGATCTTCTACCTTGGGCCGAATTCTCGTATAATTTCAGAATCTCTGAATCTTCCTCCAAATCCCCGTTTTTCGTGGTGTACGGCCGTCACCCTCTTCCCCCCCTCCCTACCCCCTTGCCCTCTGGTCTGCCCGCTGTGGATGAAATTTCTCGTGATCTTTCCATCATATGGAGAGAGACCCAAAATTCTCTCTTACAGGCTTCTTCACGCATGAAGAGATTCGCGGATAAGAAAAGAAGAGCTCCTCCCATTTTTTCCCCTGGAGACAAGGTATGGCTCTCCGCCAAATATGTCCGCTTCCGTGTCCCTAGCTATAAGTTGGGACCACGCTATCTTGGTCCTTTCAAGATTTTGCGCCAGATTAATCCTGTCTCTTACAAACTTCTTCTTCCTCCTTCTCTTCGTATTCCTAATGCCTTTCATGTTTCTCTTCTTAAACCACTTATCATTAACCGTTTCTCTCCCAAATCTGTTCCCCCCACTCCTGTCTCCGGCTCCTCGGACATCTTCTCCGTCAAAGAAATTTTAGCATCCAAAAAGGTCAGAGGGAAAACCTTCTTTTTAGTGGATTGGGAGGGTTGTGGTCCAGAAGAGAGGTCCTGGGAACCTGAGGACAATATCCTGGACAAAAGTCTGGTCCTCAGGTTCTCAGGCTCCAAGAAGAGGGGGAGACCCAAGGGGGGGGGTACTGTTACGCCGAGCGCTCCGGGTCCCCGCTCCTCCCCGGAGCGCTCGCTACACTCCTCTCACTGCAGCGCTCCGGTCGGTTCCACGGACCCGGGGCGCTGCGATTCCGCCTCTGGCCGGGATGCGATTCGCGATGCGGGTAGCGCCCGCTCGCGATGCGCACCCCGGCTCCCGTACCTGACTCGCTCTCCGTCAGTTCTGTCCCGGCGCGCGCGGCCCCGCTCCCTAGGGCGCGCGCGCGCCGGGTCTTTGCGATTTAAAGGGCCACTGCGCCGCTGATTGGCGCAGTGGTTCCAATTAGTGTTTACACCTGTGCACTTCCCTATATCACCTCACTTCCCCTTCACTCCCTCGCCGGATCTTGTTGCCTTAGTGCCAGTGAAAGCGTTTCCTTGTGTGTTCCTAGCCTGTGTTCCAGACCTCCTGCCGTTGCCCCTGACTACGATCCTTGCTGCCTGCCCCGACCTTCTGCTACGTCCGACCTTGCTTCTGTCTACTCCCTTGTACCGCGCCTATCTTCAGCAGCCAGAGAGGTTGAGCCGTTGCTAGGGGATACGACCTGGTCACTACCGCCGCAGCAAGACCATCCCGCTTTGCGGCGGGCTCTGGTGAAAACCAGTAGTGACTTAGAACCGATCCTCTAGCACGGTCCACGCCAATCCCTCTCTGGCACAGAGGATCCACTACCTGCCAGCCGGCATCGTGACATATGTGAAGTGACCAAATATGCACAATCTTGGACTTTGGTATTTTATTTATGTGTACATCATCGTCCATGTAATTTAGCTAACCTTATATTCTATGAGTTCGGACATATATGCACGCGGCGGTACCACATATGATTATTTTTATTCTTTATTACATTATTTTATTTAAAAAATGGGAAAAGGGGGTGATTTAAAATTTTTATAGGAAAGGGTTTAATTTACTTTTATTACATTTTTTTTACACTTTTTTTTAAGCCCCCACAGGGGGCTAAAATATGCAATCTTCTAATTGTATACACTGTTCAATGCAGGCATGGTGCAGTAGATCACTGATCGGACGACCGAGATACAGGTGAGGACCCTCCCGTTGTCCGGTAAGCTGAGCTGCCGGGATTCTTTGACTTTTGCTTTAGACACTGATTTAGACTTTGATTGCGGCATCTAAAGGGTTAATGCCGGGCATCAGCCTGATCGGCCGTGCCTGGTATTAGCCGTGGGTCCTGGCTGCCCTTAGCAAACGGGACCCACCGGGTTCAACCCGTCCTCCGCTGGTGAGAACGGTTTAAACCCATTAAACTGGACCAGGGCATACATTTTGTTCCGAACGCTGGGTGTGGGCTGTGGGGGTTGTGATGTTACGGCCACACACATTGTGGTGTCACACCATGCCTCCTCAATGCAAGTCTATGGGAGGTGGCGTGGCAGCTGAACACTGGGGCAGCGAAGTACCCCTTTACCAGTCGTATGTTTGCAAGTTATGCACTTTTACAATAGGTTAATTATTTTCAAAGATTTTATCTACTGTTGCTTTTAGAAATCATGCAAGGTATATGTGCTTGTGAACGGTCAAAGTCCATTCCTCAACAGCTATTGCATTATATTGAGGAAGGTTATGTTACCTGGTATGTACAGTAAATCACGTTCATATTGTGCGACAGTTGTATGTTAGCTGATTGTTTTAGCTTTTACATGTTGCTCACACCTCAATCTTAGGGAGGAGGAATATAAAGCACCCAGCTCTCACAGTATACTGAAACCCCACCAGTGATCGGCTGCCTGGGCTACACGTCTTCCTGCAGTAGCCATGCTCTATCCCTGCGCCAACAGTGAAGTCTTTTATCCCCCGCTTATTCTTACCTCAGTCCTCAATTACTCTTCTATTCCCGGCCCCATCGACTATAACTATTCTGTCCATGGCACACCTACAATAATAAATTTGTATAATATTTTTAGCCAAATAACCAGAATGGGTTCAAAACACAGAAAAAGGCACAGCAACTCTTATATAACTATCTCATATTATATTTTTTCTCTGTGTTGGTTTCACCCTGGGTTTTGACTTTGAATACTGACAAAAATACTATGTGTTAACCCATCTTTAGACTGCTTTTAAAATGAGACCTACCTCAGAGGCATCCGACTGTACTACGAACTCTTTTTTGAAGTCAGGTGTCACCAAAATCGGAGACCCACATAGGGCCAAGCAAAGTGGAGAAAGCCTGCTCTGCCTGCTCATTCCAATGCACCACTACTGACTTGCGTCCCTTTAATAGTGTTGAGCGGCATAGGCCATATTCGAATTTGCAATATTTCGCGAATATATGGACGAATATTCGTCATATATTCGCTAAATTTGCATATTTGTAATATTCTCATTTTTTCGCATATGTGAAAATTCTCATATGTGAAAATTTATGAACTTTATAGCAAGTATACCAATATAATTTGATAGAAGCAGCAAAAGGGAGGGATCAATATTCGCGAATATTCGCATATGTGAATATTCGCCCGGCGGTCTCACACAGTGGTATTAGAGCCTTATTTAGACCACACAAGCTGGAAGCAGAGAGGGATGATCACTGTGATGTGTACTGTGAAAAAAAGGCGAATATTCGTAATTTAGAATATAAAGTGCTATATTCGCGAATATTCGCGAATTCGACAGGTCGTGGCCAATTCCGAATGGCCTCTACTTTGTTTACCTGAGGTTTGACAACTCCATGCCCAATAACATGCCCCAGGTATTAGGTCTCTTCTAATCCAATTGCTAATTTTTTGGGGTTAGCAGTTAACCCAGCCTTCCCGAGGAAGTCTACAATGGACTGCACTTTTGGTAGGTGGCTTTCCCAGTCTGTACTGTGAATAATGATATCGTCTAGATATGTTGAAGCATACCGACGATGTGGCCGGAGCACAATGTCCATTAGCCTTGGAACGTAGCGGGAGCGCCATGTAGACCAAAGGGTAACACCTTAAATTTAAAACAAGCCTTCTGGTGTGACGAATGTGGTTTTCTCTTTGGCAGCCTCCGTCAAGAGTACCTGCCAGTATCCTTTTATGAGGTCCAAAACAGAAAAGTACCGGGCTTGTCCAAGCTTCTCAATAAGCTCATCAACTCGGGGCATGGGATATGCATCGAACTTGGAAACCTTAGTCAGTTTCCGGAAATCGTTACAGAACCGTAACATACTGTCTGGTTTGGGTATTAAGACTATTGGACTGGCCCACTCACTTTTTGATTCTTCGATGACATCCAGCTTTAACATTTGTTGCACTTCTCCTGAAATGGCTTGTCGCCGCGACTCAGGTACCCGGTGACAAGCCATTTTTACCTGGGGTTCATTGACAATGTTATGGCGGATGACAGAAGTACGTCCAGGAAGGTCTGAGAACACATCGGTGTTCCTACTGACGAACTCCCTGGCATCCTGAGTCTGTGCAGAGGAAAGGCCGTCAGCAATCTTTACTGTGCCAACTGCTTCCCTCGCACCAGACTGAGGGACGGAAAACTCTATCCCAAGAAAACCTGGCCGGGGGCTGTCATCCACACTAGTCTCCCTATCTCTCCAGGGTTTCAACAAGCTCTGGCTTCCTCCGCCCGGGCTGGTGTACCTTGTACGTCACCTCCCCTACTTTTTCGATCACTTCGTAGGGACCTTGCCACCTAGCCAGAAATTTACTGTCGTCCGTTGGTACCAGAACCAGAACCCGATCTCTCGGGTTAAAATTCCAAACTCGAGCCTGGAGATTATAAACTCTGCTCTGGGCTCACTGAGCTGCCTCCATATGTTCCCTAACCAAGGGCAACACTGTTTCCATCCGTTCCTGCAACTGATTGACATACTCAACTACACTTTTGTGAGGTGTGGGCTTTTGTTCCCACGCCTCTTTGGCTATGTCTAACAGACCACGTGGATGTCTGCCGTACAGCAGTTCAAAGGGCGAGATCCCAGTAGAGGCCGGGGGCAATTCTCGCCCTGCGAACATAAGATAGGGCACTGCTGTGTTCCAGGAATTGCCAAACTACAACTCCCAGCAAGCCCAGACAGCCAAAGGCTTTCTGGCCATGCTGGGAGTTGTAGTTTTGCAACATCACGAGGCCCGCAGTTTGGAGACCACTGTGCAGTTGTCTCCAAACTGTGCTCTTACAGATGTTGCAAAATTACAACTCCCAGCATGCCCAGACAGTCCAGGCATGCTGGGAGTTGTAGTTCTGTAACATGTGGCCCTTCAGATGTTGCAGAACTACAACTCCAAGCATGCCTGGACAGTCTTGGCATGCTTGGAGTTGAAGTTTTGCAACATCTGGAGGGCTACAGCTTGGACACCACTGCACAGTGGTCACCAAACTGTGACCCTCCAAATATTGCAAAACTAACTCGCAACATGTCTTTCGGCGGTCTGGGCATGCAGGGAGTTGTAGTTTTTCAACAGCTGGAGGCACCCTTTTTGGGAAACACTGAGTTAAAGGAGTAGTCCAGTGGTGATTCAGTGGTGAGCAACTTATCCCCTATCCTAAGGATAGGGGATAAGTTGCAGATCGCGGGGGGTCCGACCCCTGGGGCCCCCCGCGATCTCCTGTACGGAGCCCCGACAGCCCGCTGGAAGGGGGCGTGTCGACCTCCGCACGAGGCGGCGGCCGACATGCCCCCTCAATACAACTCTATGGCAGAGCCGAAGCGCTGCCTTCGGCAATCTCCGGCTCTGCCATAGAGATGTATTGAGGGGGCGTGTCGGCCGCCGCCTCGTGCGGGGGTCGACACCCGCTATCTCGGCGGAGAGCCGGGGCCCCGTACAGAGAGATTGCAGGGGGCCCCAGTGGTCGGACCCCCCGCGATCTCAAACTTATCCCCTATCCTTAGGATAGGGGATAAGTTTTTCACCACTGGACTACCCCTTTAAGTAACAAACTCAGTGTTTTGCAACCAGTGTGCCTCCAGCTGTTGCATAACTACAACCCCCAGCATGCACGGACAGCCAAAGGGCATGCTTGGAGTGTTAGTAGTATGCCTCCAGCTGTTGCATAACTACAAGTCCCAGCATGCCCTCAGTTGTCACTGCATGCTGAGAGTTGTAGTTTTTGCAACGGCTGAAGGCACACTGGTTGTGAAGTTTGTTACCTAACACAGTGTTTCGCAACCAGTGTGCCTCCAGCTGTTGCAAACTACAACTCCCAGCATGCACTGATAGACCGTAGGGAGTTGTAGTTTTGAAACAGCTGGAAGCACACTGGTTGCGAAACACTGAGTTAAGTAACAAACTCTGTGTTTTGCAACCAGTGTGCCTCCAGCTGTTGCATAACTTCAAACCTCAGCATGCACGGACAGCCAAAGGGTATGCTGGTAGTGGTAGTTTTGCAACAGCTGGAGGTTTGCGCCCCTCCCCCCCCATGTGAATGTACAGGGTACATTCACACAGCCGGGGTCTACAGCGAGCTTCTTGCTACAAGTTTGAGATGCAGCAAGTTTTCCGCCGCAGCTCAAATTCCCAGCGGGAAGCTCGCTGTAGACCCCAGCCGTGTGAATGTACCCTAAAAACACCACACTATACTACATTACACAAAATAAAAAGTAAAACGCTACATACACATACCCCTACACAGACCCCCCCCCCCCAAATAAAAAATTTCTCATATGACACTGTTTTCAAAACGGAGCCTCCAGCTGTTGCAAGACATCTTCCAGTATTGCCGGACAGCGATTGACTTTCCAGGCATGCTGGAAGTTTTGCAACAGCTGGAGGCACCCTGTTTGGAAAACACTACCATAGGGTATTTTTGGTATCGGAGGCAAGTGTCATTCTTACATCCGGTTCCGTCCTTATGCAAATCCCTTATTTAGTCTTCAAATGGGCATGGCGCTCTCTCACTTCAGAGCCCTGTCGCATTTCAAAGCAACAGTTTAGGGCCACATATGGGGTATTTTCGTACTCAGTATGAATTGCCTAACAAATTTTGGGGGGCTTTTTCTCCTATTACCACTTGTAAAAATGTATTTGTATGTATTTGGTGGAAAACCAGCATTTTAGTGAAAAAAAATTATTTACACATCCGACTTTAACGAAAAGTCGTCAAAAACCTGTGGGGTGTTAAGGCTCACTGTATCCCTTGTTACCTTCCTTGAGGGGTGTAGTTTCCATAATAGTATGCCACATGGATTTTTTTTGCTGTTCTGGCACCATAGGGGCTTCCTAAATGTGACATGCCCCCCAAAAACCATTTCAGAAAAATTCGCTCTCCAAAATCCCATTGTCGCTCCTTCCCTTCTGAGCCCTCTACTGCGTCCGCCGAACACTTGACATACACATATGAGGTATTTCCTTACTCGAGAGAAATTGAGTTACAAATTTGGGGGGGATTTCTCTCCTTTTACCCCTTATAAAAATACAAAAACTGGGTCTACAAGAACATGCGAGTGTAAAAAATGCAGATTTTGAATTTTCTCCTTCACTTTCCTACTATTCCTGTGAAACACCTAAAGGGTTAACACACTTACTGAATGTCATTTTGAATACGTTGAGGGGTGCAGTTTTTATAATGGGGTCATTTGTGTGGTATTTCTAATAAGAAGGCCCTTCAAATCTACTTCAAACCTGAACTGGTCCCTGAAAAATTCAGATTTAGAAAATGTTGTGAAAAATTAGAAAATTGCTGCTGAACTTTGAAGCCCTCTGATGTCTTCCAAAAGTAAAAACATGTCAACTTTATGATGCAAATATAAAGTAGACATGTTGTATATGTGAATCAGTATATCATTTATTTGGTATGTCTTTGTTCCTTACAAGCAGAGAGTTTCAAAGTTCGAAAATTGCAAAATGTTCAAATTTTTCATGAAATTTTGGAATTTTTCACCAAGAAATGATGCAAGTATCGTCGAAATTTTACTGCTATGTTAAAGTAGAATATGTTAAGAAAAAACTATCTCGGAATCAATTTCATAAGTAAAAGCATCCCAGAGTTATTAATGCTTAAAGTGACAGTGGTCAGATGTGCAAAAAACGCTCTGGTCCTTAAGGTGAAAATGGGCTTGGTCCTTAAGCGGGTAATTATTAACCTATATGTAGTTTTATGCCATTTTTTACTCTTGCATCTATCTTTATCACATCTATGTGTATCACATTAATGTATATTACTCTTTTTTCCTCATTCTCCTTTGCTATCTATACTCACTATCCTTGAGGACTGGCCCTATATAATGATTTATTATTTATACTTTTTAACTCTAACACCAGCCTCCAATATGCTTTAGGCAGCACCAATTGTTTCACATTCTCAATCGAACCTGGTTTACCCAGTACAGCATCCCTTGGTGGACCATAAAACAGGGGTATACAGTCTCGGCTCCCAGTTGTTGTGGTGCATCTTATACAATTAATACATTTTACCAGGCCCGAGATAGAGTCGGGTCCTGGTGCTGTGCTGTACCCAAATTTTCTCCCGAAACATTGAGGTCTGTCAACTCTGGCCCTGATGGCAGTTCCTCCACATCTCCTACCATAACGCTCAGTGGAGACGACACCTCCTCTTCCACTGTAGTGGTGGTCACCCCACTGCTTGTGCTTCTGACTCAGGTTTCCAGGGTTCCGGGGTCACCCCTGAATAGGGACCGTCTATTGGGGATACCCCTGCCACGTGGGTCTGGGGAATTTTTGTCTGCGGCCACATGGACATGAAACCTGGAAAAATTCTCCCCATTATGAGCTCATACGGTAGCTTTGTGGCAACGGCCACCTCATGAGTCCACTTGCCGACTACTTTGGACAAAGTCACTACGGCGGTGGGATAGTCCTTTAAGTCCCCGTGAATACACAGGATCCTAGCTTTCTCGTCCGTAGGCGACACCAGGTCAGACCTCACCAAAGTAACCATGCTGCCGGAGTCCAACAGTGCTACCACCACAGTATCTCCCACCTTCACCTGACAGAGCTGACCATAGTCCATAGTTTCGGGGATACCCATGGCACACAGTCTTTGGGCATATATGGAGGGGCGGTGGGCAAAGTTAATGTCCGTGGGTTCTTCCTGGTGGGGACAATTGGCCCTGACATGTCCCGGCTCCTGACACCCCCAACACAGCAACAGGGCGGGGTCTTTATGGAACACCTCCCGGGGAACTTTAGGGCTTACCAATCGCCTGGGCAAGGGGGGCCCTGGGTTTAACAGCGCCCTCCCGTAGTTTCCTGGTGGCCTCGTACCGTTCAACCAGGTCTACTATGCCCACTGCATTGCTACGGACACCTGGCCAACCCAGCTCTGGAGGGAGTAGGGCAGAGCCATCCAGAACATATTGGCCAGGAGACGGTCCAGCATGGCAGTGGAACTCAAGTCCTCCAGCTGCAGCCAATTTTGTAGGCGTTACAACAGGTTGTAGTATTGTGGCCTGGCAGGCTCAGCGGCTTATACTCCCACTGGCGTACCCGCTGCGCCCGGACCCACACATTTACCCCCAGTCTGGCCAGGATCTCACCCTTGACAACGTTATAGTTGGCAGCCTGGTTGTCGGAAAAGCCAAAGTACGCCTGCTGGGATCCAGACGACAGGAATGGAGCAATGACCTCAGCCCACTGGTCCTGGGGTAACTTCTTCCTCATGGCCACTTTTTCAAAGACTGCCAGGTAGGTTTCAACATCTTCCAAGGGGGTCATCTTGGGCATTGCCTTTCGAACCGCTATCTGGGAATCAGGGGTGGTCCGGGTCGTCACTGCTGTTGTAGCACCATTATATGCTGCAACAGTAGCTGGTTAGTTTCCTGCTGATGCTTGTTGGACTCCTTCTGTTGCTTGTTTGTCTCCCGCTGTTGCAAGTTGGCCTCCATGAGCGCTTTTATAACAGCCTCCGTTTTGGCAACACTATGGTCACTGGGACACTGCTTTGCCTTGACTCACTGGAGAAAACACTCCCACTGTACTGAGAGTCACTTGTCGGCAGGATCGTTGCCCCTAGCAACAACTCAGAGGGGTTATCCCAGGCTTGGTTCTTACCAACAGCGTGCTGCAACTCAATCGCTAACCTCACTGCGCTGCCCGCATCCTCCACCAAATGTGATGACTCGCTCTTGCAGACAGGTGCGGTTGCAGTATAGAAGCACAGGAACAGGACTTTTCAAATCAAAGTTCAATATTTTATTCACACTTGGCAAACAGCAAACAGTCTTTAAATGCAGAAGAAAGGAAAAATTTACAACTGTCCACTTGTATTCCTTTGGTGTTTGTTCACACCTGAGTCCATGCCATGAGGCATCAAGCAAGTCTTTCCCAAGCCTACAGGCAGTCTGCTCACGAGCTTCCAAACTCTCAGGGAAGATCTTTAAATTCAGCTCTCTCTGGCAGTGTGAGCTGCAACTAGCAAATCCCCCCCCCCCCCACCCCACCCCAGTTGGTGAAGCAAGCTGCCTTTAAGGCCAAAAAAAGAAGGCCTGGATTGTGGGGAATGGCCCCCACCCAACACTTGACCATTCCCAGTAAGAGTTGTCCCGGATAAGCTTTGCAGCTATACAACAGCTGCAGTGTCAGTCTGCAACATGCAGGACGGACACTGGAAAAATTACAGGCTCTTACTTCACCGAGGCCAAGAACCTCGGTGACACATATCGACCGTCCACTATTATCCCTTTCACCTTCTCACAGTTATTAAACATTTTCCGGTCCTGTTATAACAAGCCACAGCTGCTCAGCTCATCCCAGTTACAATATACAGAGTCCATAGAATTGTATCTGCCATCATCACATGAACAGGACAGATTTTCAGAACCTAATGGTAAACAATGAGGAGTTGATACACAATCTTTTTATTTATTTTACTAGGCAATAAAAAAAAGTTTAATTTTTGAAAATTTAAAAACATTTTTAGCTTGGTTATTTAAAACATAAACAGCTTAGATACATAAAGTGAAGCTCCACTTTTGAGCTGCGTTTAGTAATTTGAAGAAGTGAAACCTGCATTATCTTAATATAGAGGTATCCTGAGGATCACTGCCTCCAGATGCAGAAACATTTTAATAATACCAGTGACGGCACATGGGATCTGTAGGGCAACCAAAAGAAATTGAAATCTTCCCTCATTTCTGCCTCTATTCATGAAAGAAGTACTTTTTTTTTCAATAGTATAATATATCCTTGAAAGCACCATCAAGGTGGAGCTTCACTTTAATATAGCATTGTAAACCTCTTTTGCCCTGTAACACAATGTTTTTCAGAGGTTTCTAGAAATAATAATGGTACAGTCCTTGAAGGCAAGTGGATGGTAGTTCTATTAAAATGTGTGATAATTTATTTCTCCACCTATAAACAGGTTGTACATCTGTGGGGCTGCATCCTCAAACTTACAACAATATCTCAATATAAGCTGAATTTTCAGAAAATTGCCATGTTACTTGAGATTAGTCACAGTCCAAGATCTTCCTTCCACTTCAGTTCACACTATCCTTCAGGTGAACAAATTGATTTTTCACTCACTCATAACCGCATCACTATGAGATAGTCCTCTATGGTATACTACAATCTAGGAAACAAGCATACATACATAGTGCAGACCGCCTTGTGGGTAAAAGTGGTAGTTTATTTAGAAATATGAAATCATAACAAAAGAACTTCTCATAAATCAAAAACCCACAGTATCAAGGCTATCCTGCCCAACCTAGGATTTGCCCTTGCAGCTTCTTCTAAAGGCAAAGACTTAACACTGTATTCTTTCATTCTTATCCTACTTCAGCTGGTAATAACCTAGCCTTTGGGCATAAACCCTATATCAGACATTATCCTTCAAACACATAAAACCTTTTAAAGGGGTTATTCACCATAAGGTGATTTTAGTAGTTACCTGCCAAACAGTAATGTCTACGCTTAGGAAGGATACATGCTTGTCTTGGGACTTAAAGGGTACTCTGGTGCTCAGACATCTTATCCCCTATCCTAAGGATAGGGAATAAGATGCCTGATCGCGGGAGTCCCGCCGCTGGGGACCCCCGGGATCTTGCACGCGGCACCCCGTTTGTAATCAGTCCCCGGAGCGTGTTGGCTCCGGGTCTGAATACCGGCGACCACACGGCCGGCAGCGTGTGACGTCATGCCTCCGCCCCCGTGTGACGTCACGCTCCACCCCTCAATGCAAGACTACGGGAGGGGGTGGGATAGCTGTCACGCCCTCTCCCGTAGGCTTGCATTGAGGGGCGGAGCGTGACATCACACGCGGGCGGAGGCATGACGTCACATGCCGCCGGCCGTGTGGTCGCGGTAATCAGACCCGGAGCCAACACGCTCCGGGGACTGATTACAAACGGGGTGCCGCATGCAAGATCCCGGGGGTCCCCAGCGGCGGGACTCCCGCGATCAGCCATCTTATCCCCTATCCTTTAGATAGGGGATAAGATGTCTAAACACCGGAGTACCCCTTTAATGGCTATGGTGTGAGTCCACCATAATGATGCTGCTTTCTTTTTGTGATATGGATATTTCCTGTTGGAGTTCCATTCCTCCAACTTCAAGTCGCAGGATCCCTTGTTTGTAAGTGTGAGGCCACATTTCTTTCTCCCGTACATCAGCCACCCCACCCATTGAAGCACACATTGGACAATTCCATGCAGCCCTGTGGAGAATTATGCCATCCCCCCCCCCCCCTGGTCACTCCAACCATTGAAGCAGACAGGCTCCCTTTCAACACCTGACTAGTGATGTAATGTCTCCGGCCGCACTGCAACCTGGGAAAATCTGAGACAACAGGTATTATGCTGCTAAAAATAAACATTGGGGGAAAGATGCCAAAAGAATTGCGAGATCAGCCATCAAACACAGGTACAGGCAATATATTATGAACTACACTAACTATCAAATAAAAAATAAAAAAATCTTGGTATACCCCTTTAACCCCTTAACGACGAAGGACGTATTTTTACGTCCTCCAGCGGCTCCCGCGATATGCCGCGGGGTCACACAGTCATGTCGGGTCAGTCTAATACAGGACATCACCGATCGCGGTGATGCCCTGTATTAACCCTTCAGACACGGCAATCAAAGCTGCCCGCCGCGTCTGAAACGAAAGTGAAAGTATCCTGGCTGCTCAGTCGGGCTGTCCGGGACAGCCACAGTGAGGATAGCCGCGGTGAAATTGTGGCATCCCGAACAGCTTACAGGACACCGGGAGGGCCCTTACCTGCCTCCTCGGTGTCTGATCGGCGAATGACTGCTCCGTGCCTGAGATCCAGGCAGGAGCAGTCAAGCGCCGATAACACTGATCACAGGCGTGTTAATACACGCCAGTGATCTGTGTAAGAGATCAGTGTGTGCAGTGTTATAGGTCCCTATGGGAGCTATAACATTGCAAAACAAAAGTAAAACAAAAGTGGTAATAAAGATCATTTAACCCCTTCCCTAATAAAAGCTTGAATCACCCCCCTTTTGCCATAAAAAAAAATAAAACAGTGTAAATAAAAATTTAAATAAACATATGTGGTATCGCCGCATGCATAAATGTCCGAACTATAAAAATATTTTGTTATTTAAACCACACGGTCAGTGGCGTACACGTTAAAAAATTCCAAAATCCAAAAAAGCATATTTTTGGTGACTTTTTATACCATTAATAAACAAATAAAAAGTGATCAAAAAGTCCGATCAAAACAAAAATGGTACCAATAAACACTTCAGATCACAGCACAAAAAATGAGCCCTCATGCCGCCCTGTACATGGAAAAATCAAAATGTTATAGTGGTCAGAAGAGGACATTTTTTAACGTATACATTTTCCTGCATGTATTTATGATTTTTTTCCAGAAGTATGACAAAATGAAACCTATATAAGTAGGGTACCATTTTAACCGTATGGACTTACAGAATAATGATAAGGAGTCAGTTTTACCGAAATATGCACTGCGTAGAAACGGAAGCCCCCAAAAGTTACAAAATGGCGTTTTTTCTTTGATTTTGTCGCACAATTATTTTTTTTTCCGTTTCGCCGTGGATTTTTGGGTAAAATGACTGCAAAGTAGAATTGGTGACACAAAAAATAAGCCATAATATGGATTTTTAGGGGGAAAATTTAAATTGTTATGATTTTTAAAAAGTAAGGAGGTAAGGAGGAAAAAACGAAAATGCAAAAACTGAAAAAACCCTGCGTCCTTAAGGGGTTAAGGCTGTGTTTACACTTCATTGGTACTGTGTGATCACAATAAAAATATTGCAGTGTTCAAATACAGCCTAAGAGACATTTATAACACACATACATAAAATAAATTTTGGATAAAAATCACATTAACCCCTTCAGGACCAAGCCCATTTTGGCCTTAAGGACCAGAGCGTTTTTTGCACATCTGACCACTGTCACTTTAAACATTAATAACTCTGGAATGCTTTTAGTTATCATTCTTATTCCGAGAATGTTTTTTCGTGACATATTCTACTTTAACATGGTGGTAAATTTTTGTGGTAACTTGCATCCTTTCCTTGTGAAAAATCCTAAAATTTGATGAAAAATTAGAAAATTTGGCATTTTTCTAACTTTGAAGCTCTCTGCTTGTAAGGAAAATGTATATTACAAATAAAAAAAATTTTTATTCACATATACAATATGTCTACTTTATGTCTGCATCATAAAAGTGACGAGTTTTTACTCTTGGAAGACACCAGAGGGCTTCAAAGTTCAGCAGCAATTTTCCAATTTTTCACAAAATTTTCAAACTCACTATTTTTCAGGGACCAGTTCAGGTTGAAGTGGATTTGAAGGGTCTTCATATTAGAAATACCCCACAAAAGACCCCATTATAAAAACTGCACCCCCCAAAGTATTCAAAATGACATTCAGTCATCATTTTAACCCTTTAGGTGTTTTACAGGAATACAAAACCCAGAAAAAGGAGATATATGGTCCTTCAGCCAATGATATAGATGCCCTTGGAGACAATTTTACAAAATAATAACTCAACTGAAATCTACCAATGAGGCCACAGATAAACACATTAAGCTAAAATATATAATTTTTATTATTAAAGATGATAAGAAAAACCATGCCTCACAATACAGTGCTCAGAAAGGTATCAAATCAGATATAGCACTAAATAATGAACACAAAACCAAGGGAGGGGGTTTAGGGTACAGGTGAAAAACCTGACCTGACCAACCCTACCTAGTCTAACCCCTTGCTCTCACTACAATAAGTGTGGACAGGGAATAGGGATAGTAGAAGTCACATATACATTAAGAATAAACAATGCAATGACTTAATATGTATATACTCTTACTCCTAATGACCTACGCGTTTCACCCTTACTTGTAGTTAGGGGTTCATCAGGGCTCAGGGGAGCAGTCAACATATCACAATAGATAGTAATCAATAAAACACTATATACAAAAAGTAATAAAGAAACAAGTGAAGCACACGTGATACAAAAGCATAATAACCGCACGATGATACTGAGTATATGATGAGTAGATAAATGAAAATAGATAAATCATTCCACTCAGGCCAAAGTGGTAGAAATATGAATCCTTAATTGTACTATGAGTAGATGAAGAATACGTTCCTTGCCCAAAGTAAGTACTCCAAATGTAATTAGGTATACATAAGATAGCCCAACGTCGTATCACAGATATGTCACCCAAGAAATCACTGTTTGCCAAACCCTGGGTTACTGATAATACTAGGACCCATGTGTGTTGGATGATGGACTAAGAGCTGATAACTGGTGTAGCACACCAAATGCAATGATACAAAATATTAGGCCAAAAATACCCCTGACCAGATGATACAATGCGTCAGAACGAATCCAGGTGGATTGTAAATAGATTAGAAACACTTCCAGAAAGCACCTAATGCAGGATACATAGAGCGTCAGGAGGCCCAAGATACATAGAGAATTAGATAATGAAGGAGCCTGGTGTCACCTCCCTAATGTGGAGGCTTCAGAGGAGACGATAACTCCCAGTCCCTGGTGTCCCTTGTATGGACTCAGTATGCGGCGACGACTGAGTCCATACTGAGTCCATACAAGGGACACCAGGGACTGGGAGTTATCGTCTCCTCTGAAGCCTCCACATTAGGGAGGTGACACCAGACTCCTTCATTATCGAATTCTCTATGTATCTTGGGCCGCCTGACGCTCTATGCATCCTGCATTAGGTGCTTTCTGGAAGTGTTTCTAATCTATTTACAATCCACCTGGATTCGTTCTGGCGCATTGTATCATCTGGTCAGGGGTATTTTTGGCCTAATATTTTGTATCATTGCATTTGGTGTGCTACACCAGTTATCAGCTCTTAGTCCATCATCCAACACACATGGGTCCTAGTATTATCAGTAACCCAGGGTTTGGCAAACAGTGATTTCTTGGGTGACATATCTGTGATACGACGTTGGGCTATCTTATGTATACCTAATTACATTTGGAGTACTTACTTTGGGCAAGGAACGTATTCTTCATCTACTCATAGTACAATTAAGGATTCATATTTCTACCACTTTGGCCTGAGTGGAATGATTTATCTATTTTCATTTATCTACTCATCATATACTCAGTATCATCGTGCGGTTATTATGCTTTTGTATCACGTGTGCTTCACTTGTTTCTTTATTACTTTTTGTATATAGTGTTTTATTGATTACTATCTATTGTGATATGTTGACTGCTCCCCTGAGCCCTGATGAACCCCTAACTACAAGTATGGGTGAAACGCGTAGGTCATTAGGAGTAAGAGTATATACATATTAAGTCATTGCATTGTTTATTCTTAATGTATATGTGACTTCTACTATCCCTATTCCCTGTCCACACTTATTGTAGTGAGGGCAAGGGGTTAGACTAGGTAGGGTTGGTCAGGTCAGGTTTTTCACCTGTACCCTAAACCCCCTCCCTTGATTTTGTGTTCATTATTTAGTGCTATATCTGATTTGATACCTTTCTGAGCACTGTGTTGTGAGGCATTGTTTTTCTTATCATCTTTAATAATAAAAATTATATATTTTAGCTTATCTGTGGCCTCATTGGTAGATTTCAGTTGAGTTATTGTTTCACAGGAATAGAAGCAAAGTGAAGGAGAAAATTCACAATCTTCATTTTTTACACTTGCATGTTCTTGTAGACCCAATTTTTGAATTTTTACAAGGGGTAAAAGGAGAAAATGTATACTTATATTTGTAGCCCGATTTCTCTCGAGTAAGCACATACCTCACATGTCTATGTAAAGTGTTCGGCGGGCGCAGTAGAGGGCTCAGAAGGGAAAGAGCGATAAGGGAATTTTGGAGAGTACGTTTTTCTGAAATGGTTTTTGGGGGGCATGTTGCATTTAGGAAGCCCCTATGGTGCCAAAACAGCAAAAAACCCTCACATGGTATACCATTTTGGAAACTAGACCCCTTGAGGAACATAACAAGGAATAAAGTGAGCCTTAATACCCCACAGGTGTTTCACGACTTTTGCATATGTAAAAAAAAAATTATTATTTTTCACTAAAATGTGTGTTTCCCCCCAAATTTCACATTTTTCCAAGGGTTAATAGCAGGAAATACCCACCAATATTTGTAACCCCTTCTCTTCTGAGTATGGAGGTACCCCATAAGTTGATCTGAAGTGCACTATGGGCGAACTACAATGCTCAGAAGAGAAGGAGTCATATTTGGCTTTTTGAGAGCAAATTTTGCTCGGGGGGCATATCGCATTTTGGAAGCCCCTCTGGTGCCAGAACAGCAAAAAAAAAACACATGGCATACCATTTTGGAAACAAGACCCCTTGAGGAACGTAACAAGGGGTACAGTGAGCATTTGCCCCCCACTGGTGTCTGACAGATCTTTGGAACAGTGGGCTGTACAAGTTTTCATTTTCACAGACCACTGTTCCAAAGATCCGTCAGACACCTGTGGGGGGTAAATTCTCACTGCACCCCTCATTACATTCCGTGAGGGGTGTCGTTTCCGAAATGGGGTCACATGTGGGGTTTTGTTTTTTTTGCGTTTGTCAAAACTGCTGTAACAATCAGCCACCCCTGTGCAAATCACCTCAAATGTACATGGTGCGCTCTCCCTTCTGGGCCTTGTTGTGCGCCCCCAGAGCACTTTGCGCTCACATATGGGGTATCTCTGTAGTCGGGAGAAATTGCGTTACAAATTTTGGGGGGCTTTTTTCCCTTTTACCTCTTGTGAAAATGTAAAGTATAGGGCAACATCAGCATGTTAGAGTAAAAAATTTAATTTTTTTACACTAACATTCTGGTGTAGACCCCAACATTTCCTTTTCTTGAAGGGTTAAAGAAGAAAAAGCCCCCCAAACCTTGTAACGCAATTTCTCTCGAGTACGGCGATACCCCATATGTCGCCCTAAACTGTTGCCTTGAAATACGACAGGGCTCCAAAGTAAGAGCGCCGTGCGCATTTGAGGCCTAAATTTGGGATTTGCATAGGGGTGGACATAGGGGTATTCTACGCCAGTGATTCCCAAACAGGGTGCCTCCAGCTGTTGCAAAACTCCCAGCATGCGTGGACAGTCAACGGCTGTCCGGCAATACTGGGAGTTGTTGTTTTTCAACAGCTGGAGGCTCTGCTTTGGAAACAGTGGCGTACCGGACGTTCTTATTGGGGGAGGGGAGCTGTGTAGGGGTATGTGTATATGTAGTGTTTTTAACTTTTTATATTATTTTGTGTTAGTGTAGTGTTTTTAGGGTACAGTCACATGAGCGGGGGATTACAGCGAGTTTCCCGGCGCAAAATTTGCTGCATCTCAAGATGCGAGAAACCCACTGTAAAAGCCTCGCCCATGTGAATGTACCCTGTACATTCACAGGGGGGGGTGCACCAGCTGTTGCAAAACCACAACTCCCAGCATGCATGGTCTGTTAGTGCATGCTGGGAGTTATAGTTTTGCAACAGCTGGAGGCACACAGGTTAGGAAACACTGAGTTAGAAACAGACAATGTTTCCCAACCAGTGTGTCTCCAGTTGTTGCAAAACTACAACTCCCAGCATGCCCAGACAGCTGAAGGGCATGCTGGGAGTTGTAGTTCGGCAACATCTGAAGGGCCAGATGTTGCTGAACTAAAACTCCCAGCATGCCTGGACAGTCAGTGCATACTGGGAGTTGTAGTTTTGCAACAGCTGGAAGAGCACAGATTGGAGACCATTATATAATGGTCTCCAAACTGGGGCCCTCCAGATGTTGCAAAACTACAACTCCCAGCATGCATGGTCTGTTAGTGCATGCTGGGAGTTATAGTTTTGCAACAGCTGGAGGCACACAGGTTAGGAAACACTGAGTTAGAAACAATGTTTCCCAACCAGTGTGTTGGGCCCTCCAGATGTTGCAAAACTACAACTCCCAGCATGCCCAGACAGCCAAAGGCTGTCTAGGCATGCTGGGAGTTGTAGTTTTCAGACTCCTAGAAGCAGCAGTGAAGATCTTCACTGCTGCTTCTGAGGACCATATACTTACCTGCCGTCCCGTCGCTGCTCGTCCACGTGGCCGGTCCTGCCGCTGCTCCTCGGTCCCGTCAGGTAAGGCCGCCGGTCCCCTGATGTTCCCCCCCTATGCCGCAGGTCCCCACGAGCCCCCGAAGCCATCGTCCCCCGTTCTGCCCGACTTCCAGGGGCGGGCAGTGCGGGGGATCTGAACTTTCACCCCAGATCACTGTGATTGGTCCACAGGGACCAATCACAGTGATCGCTGACCAGGACCATCAATGGATGGTCCTGGGGGTGAAGCAGAAGTTGTCCCCTGCTGGAAACAGCGGGACTTCTGCCAGTTAACCCGTGCGATGCTGCGCATCGCCGGGTTAACTGAATGTCATTTATAAACGCCGGGATGCGCGAACGCACTGCACAACCCGGCGTTTATATATGCCATTCTGCGGGAAGGGGTTAAATTCCCAATTTGGGCGTGGGGTTCAAGTAACTCAACATCCCACCAAGCACTAAGGGGACAGTGTTTGCTCAGGGAACCCATTCTGATGTCGGATTTTACTGGAAACACCACAGGGTTTATGGCAGCGGCTGGGTGATGTAATATCCGCCAATTGGATTGGTGATAGGATTATCTGGGGGCAGTGTCTGATGTCACCTGTGGTGTGCAGAATACAAAGATGGTGAGACACCTATAAATAAATAAATGGTAATTTGAATGTGATATTTATCTGTAATGGTTTTATTATTATGGTTGTGTTTTATATATGTCTCTATATCTGTATTTGCATGTTTAGTTTGTCCTGAAGTTTTACTGCGGTGGTGCAGTGTATTTATTGTGTTTGAAGGACAATGCCTGAGATTGGGCTTACATCCAAAGGCTGGGTTATCAGTAGCTGCAGCAGCATAAGAATGAGAAAATCTAGGTCTATGCCCTTAGAAGAAGCCACAAGGCAAAACCCAAGTCAGGCTAGATAACCTTGATGCTGCGGATTTTAAATTTAGGGTAAGTGCTTTTTTAATTTCCTGCTCGTGAGCATAAGTAAATAAACATAGCACTTTTATACAAAAGGCTATTTGCTGTGTGTTTATATGCCCGCTTCCTAGATTGTGGTTTGCCATAGAGGAATTTCAAGTGATGTGGCTACGATGGAGTAAAAAATCAATTTGCAAACCTGAAGGAGAGTGTGAATTGAACTGGAAGGATCTTCGACACTGACTTATCCCAAGTAACACAGCAGTTTCATAAAATTCAGCTTAAATGTTGAGTGACGGTGGGGATGATATTGCTTGTATGTGGATGTAGAACTTATTTAGAGGAGAATAGATCTATTGAAAAGGATCCAAGTGGACTGGATAAATCCAGTAAAAATGTGTAATAACTGTTTCTTTAGTGTTCAGCCGTTATATAATGTGTGTTGTTTGAAGGTTATTTTAATATATGGTTTCACAGCCCATTAAAAGTTTACATGAACATGTCTTTCAAACTGCTATTATAAACTTTGAGACTCAACAAACCCAAGTCTATTGATAGAGAACTCGGTACAGTCGTGTCAAATGAGCATTGATTATTTCATAATGACTAGAGATGAGCGAATTTTAGAAAAATTTGATTCGCCGATTTGCCGAATTTTCCGAAAAAATTTGGTTCCGTCCAAATTTATTTGCGGAGAATATGTATTAAAAATGGCTATTTCTGGCATACAGAGAACCTCAATAGGGGTGTAGAACACTTTGCCTTGCTGTAGCATGCATATGGTGTGTGCACAGTTAGTGAAATAATACTGTTATTCAGTATGACATGCAGATTAGAGGCATCACTATTAGAATCACTGTCGCAGAGTGGCAAAATGACAGAGCCTGGAGGTGGCATCAGTATGAGGAGACCATATAGTGGCTGAATGACACAGCGTGGCGGGGGCAACAGCCTGACAAGACCAAAGGGCCTCACAATTGAAAAGATTAAAGATTTTTTTTTAAATTTAAATTGAAGATTTCAAATAGAGGAACCTAAAAAGTTTTATTTAATGTCCTAGCAGCACGAGAAGACCACATAGCGGTACAGTGACAGCCTAGAGGTGGCGGAAACATGAGGAGACCATATAGTGGCTGAATGACCCAGCCTGGAGGTGGAAACAGCCTGACGAGACCATAGGAACTCACAACTGAAAAAGAGTAAAGATATTTTTTAACATTTAAATTGAAGATTTCAAATAGAAGAACCTAAAAAGTTTTATTTTATGTGCCAGTAGCATGAGGAGAACACATGGCAGAACAGTGAAAAAGCCTGCAGGTGGCAGAAGCATGAGGAGACCATATAGTGGCTGAATGACACAGCCTGTCGGCAGCATGAGGAGACCATATAGTGGCTGAATGACAGCTTGGAGTTGGCAGCAGCAAGAGCAGACCTTATAGTAGCTGAATGACAAAGCCTGGAGTTGGCGGCAGCATGAGGAGACCCTAAAGTGGCTTAATGACACAGCCTGTAGTTGGCATCAGCATGAGGAGACCATATAATAGCTGAAAGACACAGTCTGGAGTTGGCAGCAGCATGAGGAGACCATATAGTTGATGAATGACACAGCCTGGAGGTAGCGGAAGCATGACGAGACCATATAGTTGCAGAATAAGACAGCCTGGACATGGCAGCAGCATGAGGAGAACATATGGTGGCAGAATGAGACAGCCTGGAGCTGGCATCAGCATGAGGAGAACAGCATCAGGAGTCCTGAAAGTGACGTGGTGACACGGTGGGGCGATGGGTGGCAATAACAATACCCGGTGATGAAGGTGGGTGAAAAAGGAGAACTTAGCATCAGAATAGTAACTAAGGCAAGTAGGCAGAAGAAGACAGTCTCTTTTGTAAAAGTGTTAGTGTGCACAAGTAAGTATTGAGAATGTGCATTACCTAAAACATACGTTTTAATAATATTCTTAGGATAAAATATATGGACCCAAATTTTTTTGAAATCAAACAAAAGGAAATGTGTGCGAAAAACACCATGTTCCACCTACACCACCAAGTATTGATGTGATGCAAAGATCTCCAAAATGTTGAAGGGAACAACATATGGTTCATTGTAACCGGTGGGGATAAAAACTTCCCCTGTAAGGCCCTACTCTCGCATTATAAATTCCCTTCTTGGCAAGTGTTACTCGCCCTAAAAAGGGCGGCCCCACGCAGGAAACTCTCCTTACTACAACCTAAAAACCCTGTGAAATGGCAGTGTTTGTAGGTGGAAATAGGGAGAGGTTTCTGTGTGGGGTCACCCTTTTTAGGGTGAGTACACTTGCCAAGAAGGGAATTAATAATGCGAGAGTAGGGCCTTACAGGGGAGGTTTTTACCCCCCCCCCCCAGTTAAAATGGACCATACGTTGTTCTCTTCCACCTTTTAGAGGTCTTTGCATCCCATCAATACTTGGTGGTTTAAGTGGCACATGGTATTTTTTGCGTACCTTTCCTTCTGTTTGATTGAAAAATAATTAGGGAACATATGCTTTATCCTAAGAAAAGTTATGTTTTAGCTAATGTATATCCTCAATACTTACTTGTGGTCTGATGCAGAGGAATGTCTGTAACTGGGGAGCAGAACCTTAACCCCTGAACGACCAAGGACGTATATTTACGTCCTTGGCCGGCTCCCGCGATACATGGTGTTTTTTTTTTATGGGAAAAGCGGGGGTGATTTGAACTTTTATTAAGGAAAGGGTTAAATCACATTTATTAACTTTTTTTTTACACTTTTTTTTTGCAGTGTTATAGGGCCCATAGGGACCTATAACACTTCACACACTGATCTTATACCCTGTTCACTGCAAAGCCATAGCTTTGCAGTGATCAGGGTTATTGGCGGTCGATTGCTCAAGCCTGAATCTCAGGCTTGGAGCAATCAATCGCCGAGGGAACACGCCAGAGGCAGGTAAGAGGACCTCCGCTTGTGTCCCAGCTGATCGGGACACCGCATTTTCACTGCGGTGGTCCCGATCAGCCCGCTGAGCAGCCGGGCAGCTTTCACTTTCGGTTTAGACGCGGCGTTCAACTTTGAATGTCGCGTCTAAAGGGTTAATAGTGCGTGGCACCACAATTGCTGCCGCGCGCTATTAGCCCCGGGTCCCGGCATCAGATACATGCCGGGACCCGGGGCTAATAGCGTGCGGCAGCAATTGTGGTGCCACGCACTATTAACCTTTAGACGCGGCGTTCAAAGTTGAACGCCGCGTCTAAACCGAAAGTGAAAGCTGCCCGGCTGCTCAGCGGGCTGATCGGGACCAGCGCAGTGAAAATGCGGTGTCCCGATCAGCTGGGACACAAGCGGAGGTCCTCTTACCTGCCCCCCGGCGTGTTCCCTCGGCGATTGATTGCTCCAAGCCTGAGATTCAGGCTTGAGCAATCGACCGCCAATAACACTGATCACTGCAAAGCTATGGCTTTGCAGTGAACAGGGTATAAGATCAGTGTGTGCAGTGTTATAGGTCCCTATGGTCCCTATAACACTGCAAAAAAAAGTGTAAAAAAAAAGTTAATAAATGTGATTTAACCCTTTCTTTAATAAAAGTTCAAATCACCCCCCCTTTTCCCATAAAAAAAAACCACCATGTAAATAAAAATAAATATAAACATATTGTCAGGATTCGGCAGGCTGGAGGTGGATCCTCTGTGTCAGAGAGGGATTGACGTGGACCGTGCCGGCGGACCGGTTCTAAGTTGCTACTGGTATTCACCAGAGCCCGCCGCAAAGCGGGATGGTCTTGCAGTGGCGGTAGCAACCAGGTCGTATCCACCGGAAATGGCTCAACCTCTCTGACTGCTGAGATAGGCGCGGTACAAGGGATTAGGCAAGAGCAAGGTCGGACGTAGCAGAAGGTCAGGGTAGGCAGCAAGGATCGTAGTCAGGGGCAACGGCAAGAGGTCTGGAACACTGGCTTGGGACATACAAAGAACGCTTTCACTGGCACAATGGCAACAAGATCCGGCAAGGAAGGGAAGGGGAAGTGAGGTTATATAGGGAAGTGCACAGGTGAACACACTAATTAGAACCAGGCCCCAATCAGCGGCGTACCGGCCCTTTAAACCGCAGAGAGTCGGCGCGCGCGGGCCCTAGGGAGCGTGCGCGGGACAGAACAGACGGGGAACGAGACTGGTAAGCGGGCTGGGATCGCATCCCGGCTAGGGACATTATCGCAGTGCTCTTGGTCAGCTGGTCTGACCGGGGCGCTGCGAACAGGCAGATGCTGCGAGCGCTCCGGGGAGGAGCGGGGACCCGGAGCGCTCGGCGTAACACAAATGTGGTATCGCCGCGTGCATAAATGTCCTAGATATAAAAATATATCATGAATTAAACCGCACGGTCAATGGCGTACGCGCAAAAAAATTCAAAAGTCCAAAATAACATATTTTTGGTCGCTTTTTATATAATGAAAAAAAATGAATAAAAAGCGATCAAAAAGTCCGATCAATACAAAAATGGTACCGCTAAAATCTTCAGATCACGGCACAAAAAATTAGCCCTCATACCATAACTTGACTTATCAGCCTAGGTATAAGAAGATCAATAGAAAGATCTCTTTATTGTTCATTCATATATTTGTTTATTGTGATTATATCGTTCTAATGAAGTGCTGTTTCAAATCTAAATATCTCCAATGTTGATAATCTGTCTTGGTACTGGAATTCACCCATTCCTTTATTACCTTGGTTGCCCTCCTCTGCATGTGGTCCTGTTCAGCTATGTCCTTATATTTAGGTGACCAATATTATACACAATACTCCATGTACAGTACAGACCAAAAGTTTGGACACACCTTCTCATTCAGAGTTTTCTTTATTTTCATGACTATGAAAATTGTAGACTCACACTGAAGGCATCAAAACTATGAATTAACACATGTGGAATTATAGACATAACAAAAAACTGTGAAAATATGTCATATTGTAGGTTCTAGGCACCTTTTGCTTTGATTACTGCTTTGCACACTCTTGGCATTCTCTTGATGAGCTTCAAGAGGTAGTCACCTGAAATGGTCTTCCAACAGTCTTGAAGGAGTTCCCATGCTTAGCACTTGTTGGCCCTTTTTGCCTTCACTCTGCGGTCCAGCTCACCCCAAACCATCTCGATTGGGTTCAGGTCCGGTGACTGTGGAGGCCAGGTCATCTGGCACAGCACGCCATCACTATCCTTCTTGGTCAAATAGCCCTTACACAGCATGGAGGTGTGTTTGGGGTCATTGTCCTGTTGAAAAATAAATGATGGTCCAACTAAACGCAAACCGGATGGAATAGCATGCCGCTGCAAGATGCTGTGGTGGCCATGCTGGTTCAGTATGCCTTCAATTTTGAATAAATCCCCATAAATGTCACCAGCAAAGCACCCCCACACCATCTCACCTCCTCCTCCACACCAGCACACCTGTGAAGAGAAAACCATTTCAGGTGACTACCTCGTGAATCTCAACAAGAGAATGGCAAGAGAGTGCAAAGCAGTAATCAAAGCAAAAGGTGGCTACTTTGAAGAATCTAGAATATGACATATTTTCAGTTGTTTCACACTTTTTTGTTATGTCTATAATTCCACATGTGTTAATTCATAGTTTTGATGCCTTCAATGTGAATCTACAATTTTCATAGTCATGAAAATAAAGAAAACTCAGAATGAGAAGGTGTGTCCAAACTTTTGGTCTGTACTGTATAAATATTTTTTTATTATTAGCCCTATTATACCCAACTATGATTAACATCTGGCCCCTCCAATGTGTGGCCCTGCCTCCACATAGCCACACCCATGGTTAAAATGGGCTGCTTATTGTAAAATTCCCGGGCCTATTTTTGGTCCCAGTACGGCCCTGGCCTGCAACACCCACGGCCATTCCACTGAGAGATTAACGAGAGTTGTTTTCCTGAGTGGTTGTCAAAGCATTATCAAATGGGTTAAATATTTCTTTAATATTAGAGCCCGAGAGCAGCTGCCAAGATAAGCCACTTTCCAACTGGTAATGGCAAGGGGTCCAGCTGTTTCACCAACAGATCACCATGACTTAATGATAAAGCAGTGCAAGCCATGGCATGACTCTACAGTGATATCATGGTGTGCTAAGGGTTAACTTGGAATATTTTGGTCACCACTATAGTAGCAAACATAATACTACTCTATAAACACAAATAGCTCAATAAAGTTTTGCTAAGCAACAAGAAATAACGCTGTTTTGCAAGAAAGTTGATGGTGGGGAACAACCGTTGCTAAGTTAAAACAGTAAATGTGCATAACACAGCCGTGATAATATGGGAAAATAATGCAGAATTCTCCTGTTTCCAGCCTCACCGAGGAGTTCTAATTGCTTCATTGAAGGAAGTCCTTCAAGACCGAAATTATTTCATCATTTCACAACTTGTCGGCAATTACAGCCTGTCTGGTGGGAAGGAAAGCAGAACTAGTGAGTTGGCACAATCACAGCGTGGACCACACTTCAGGATGAATACATTAGAATGAATTAAACTTGACGGAATATTAGAGAATTGTTTTAGCTTTCCTTTAGCAGCAGTGATTATTAATACTGAACATACTGATTGCTTTACTTCACCGCCGAACAAAGAGCTTTCAATTGACAAAACAATTGTGTCGTAGGAAAACCATGTACTAAATAGTCATTACAAGCTTCATAGCGAAGGAATTACAGCGCAGTCACAATATGGTTTTTGCGCTGTATGTTTTATGTGCAGAAGAGATTGTTTCTTGTAGTTAAAACAAATTTATCTCCAAAAGGCACATGCTTTTTCCTTAATCCATAGTTTCGGTCTTAAAGGGATACTCTAGTGCAAAACAAATGTTTTCAAACCAACTGCTTTTATTTAAAAATCCTTCCAGTACTTATCAGCTGCTATATGTTCAACAGGAAGTTGTGTAGTTCTTTCCAGTCTGACCACAGTGCTCTCTGCTTCCACTTCTGTCCATGTCAGGAACTGTCCAGAGTAGAAGCAAATCTCCAAAGCAAACCTCTCCTGCTCCAGACAGTTCCTGATACGGACAGAGGTGTCAGCAGAGAGCAATGTCAGACTGGAAAAAACTAAAGAACTTCCTGTAGAGCATACAGCAGCTGATAGGTACTGGACGGATTAAGATGTTTAAATAGAAGTAATTTACAAATCTGTAGAGCTTTCTGGCACCAGTTGATATGAAAAAGTTTTTTTCCGACTGCAGTACCTCTTTAAGAACGCATTTTTTATTTTTTATTTATTTTATATGTTAGAAGGAATAACTTTTTATGGAGCTTGTTTTTTGTTAATTAAATTGTATTTTAAATGGCATCATATTAAAGTACATGTGATTGAATAACTTAATGCATTTTTTTTTTTTTTGCCTTAAATCATTTCTTTTTGTGATGCATTTTATTGATATCCTTCATTTGATATTAATAAGTCAACTTTTTTTTGCCACTTTTAGGCTTGGACAGTTTGCACCCTTTATGACCAGATGTAACTTCTATTTTGTTTTTATTTATTTAATTAATTAATTCATTCATTCAATATCACAGTCATGTAGTCTAAGAGGGGCCTTCATGTCATGGCCTCTACTATGCCCATCTTGTCCAACTCTTCTCATGGCTTGTCCATTGTCAATCAGGTTCTTATTGCAGGCGCCACTCCTGTTCATGGCACCTGCAGCTCTGCCCCTCTCTCTCAGTTCACACCCAGGGGTTAAGTCCTGGGAGAAAAAGTGTGGGAACTCACCCAAGATTTCCACTCAGGACCTGCAGGACTATTGATAATGGGAACAGGATTCCTGCTGTGGAAAAAGTGCAGGAACTCCGTTCCCATGCGTTCCTGCAGGACTTAAGCCCTGTTCACACCCTATGGGGACATCCCAGCACCAAGCCACAGAGCACTTTTCCTAGCAACTCCCTCTAGTGGGGAGGGAGATTCCCTCTCTTTCTATGGGCACACCTCTGTGTTAACGATTCCTTTCAAAAGCTATCCTGAGGGAGGAAGACTCCATCGCCTTCTACTCTCTCAGCAACACTAAGATTTTTGCAGCTGCCACTTCCAGGAACCTCTGCACCTCTCCTGGTTCTAACTTCAACTCTATAATGTCCCCATTAGGACACAGGCTGCATTACATTTCCTTCTGCAGAAGCCACTGGCAATCCCGGAGATACCTGTTTACAGGTTGAAGTTTTGCAACATCTGGAGGGCCACCGTTTGAGACTCATGCTCTAAGTGCTGATGTGCTAAAACCATTACTGCTCACATTATTCAGGGGCACTTTTTTGGGAGTAGAGCACCTCTTCTTTTCTCCTAAAATTTGTGCCACTACTTCCAGTAAAAGAAATAGAAAAATTCTGAAGACGACGGAAAAAAAAAGTTTTATTTATTCTACCATATTATTGATATTATATTACATTCTTTTAAGGCAACACCAAACACACAAAAAAAGAATTGTTCACTAGACACATCACATAAAGATAAATTAATCTTTATTTAAGCAGGTTTAACAGCTAAAAACATGAAAATAGACACAATAGTAAAAGGCACCAGGACACAAACAGAAGATAGATATGAAGACTGAACCCAAGGTGAATTGATACAAAAATAGATACAAAATGCATACATGTAAAATGTTACCAAAAAGGCGTACAGAATGTGCATAATGAGAAAGTATCAACAACCACCTGCAATACGAGGGAGGATAGACCATACAGGATGCCAGACCATACCTATCCAACCTTAAACGATTGTTTTGCTGCACAAAGGCCTCCTCAGGGGGTGCCCCTTGTTTGAGGTTGGGTAGGTAGGGTCTGGCACCCTGTATGGTCTAGCCTCCCTGCTATTCCAGGTGGTTGTTGATACTTTCCCATTATGTACTTTTTTTGTACGCCTTTTTGGTAAAATTTTACTTGTATGCATTGTTACCTGCTGCTGCCGGCGGGGCTGGGACTCACATCGCGGGACGCGCCCGCGTGCAAGCCCCAGGCCGTCACTCACCTGGTGCTTCTCCAGCCCAAGCCTCTGCCTCTCTGCTCCGGCGCGCGTGTCCCCATCCCCTAGGGCGCGCTGGAGCTTTAAGATTTAAAGGGCCAGTGCGCTCATTAGTGTAACTTACCTGTGACTCATTGATAAATTCCTCCACGCTCCTCACTTCCCTGCCGGATCTTTGTTGCCTTGTGCTTGAATGAAAGCATTCCTGACTGTTGCCTTAAAGTGTATCTGATCCTTTGCTCTGTGACTTGACCTTGCTCCTCTGCTGCCTGCCTACTGACCTCCTGCTACATCCTAACTATGCTACTTTGCCGCCTGCCTTGACCTTCTGCTATCCTGAGCTGCCTTATCCTTCCTGTGACTCGCATCTCCTCAGCTGCCTGTGTGGTCGAGCCGTGCCAGGGGTAGTGACCTGGGTGTCGCCTGCCGCTATAAGCCCATCCCACTTTGTAGCGGGCTCTGGTGAAAACCAGCGGCACCTTAGACTCCGCTCCGTTGTACGGTCCGAGTCATCTGCCACACAGGTCCAGCGGATCCACATCCACCAGAGTTCCTGTCTTCTGAAACTTGAGTGTTACAGTAAGATCTGGCCATGGATCCTGCTGAGGTACCCCTGCTGTGGATCTTCCCTCCATTGTGGTACATCAGTCACAGCAGTTGGCCTGACAGGCGCAGCAACTTTCTCAACTTTTGGCTATGATGCAACAGCTTTTGGCCTTGCAACAGCAGCAGGAACCGCAACCTGGCCCACTCCCACCAGCAGCTCCTGCAGTGTCTTCTGGCTCCCTGCTACGTCTGCCTTTACCTTCCAAGTATGATGGGGATTCCAAGTCATGCAGAGGCTTCGTTACACAGTGCTCCATGCCCTTAACTGTCTTAACTGTTTCCGACGGAACGTGCAAAGGTGGCCTTTGTCATTAGTCTACTGTCCGGAAAAGCCCTGGCCTGGGCTACACCCCTTTGGGACCGTGGTGATCCAGTAGCTTCCAATTTGATGGCTTTTCTGGCAGAATTTTGCTGTGTCTTTGAGGAACCCGCACATGCCTATTCTGTTTATTTGGCTTTGCTGAACCTCTGTCAAGGGAATTCTTCCGTTGGTGAATACGTGGTTCAATTCCGCATTCTAGCCTCAGAACTAGCATAGAATAATGAGGCCTTGTGTGCCACATTCAAAAAGGACTGTCTAGCAGGATTAAAGATGTCCTTGTAGCACATGATCCTCCATCTTCTTTGACTGAACTTATCCACTTGGCCACACGTATTGATGTGCGTTTTGCTGAAAGGCTGGAAGAATTGCGCTTAGAGAGGGAACCTGCCCGAACACAGAGATATTCTTTAATACTCTTGACGGACATTTTGAGTATCTCGTAATGCCATTTGGTCTCTGCAATGCTACAGCTGTTCTTCAAGAGTTAGTAAATGATATCTGCCGTCATCTTCTCTACACCTGTGTTGTCGTATACCTAGATGACATCCTGATCTTCTCTTCCAACTTGGAGGAGCATCGTACTCATGTTCATCTGGTTCTTCAGTGATTACGGAAGTATCATCTGTACGCCAAACTGGAGAAATGCCTGTTGGAGAAATCTAGTCTTCTATTTCTTCGCTACATTGTCTCTCACCAGGGCCTGCAGATGGATCCAGATAAATTGTCTGCAGTGTTGGATTGGCCTCGTCCTTTGGGCCTACATGCTATTCATCACTTTCTGGGATTCGCAAACTATTATTGTCAATTCATCTCACATTTTTCATCCTTGGTTGCTCCAATTGTGGCTCTCACTAAGAAGCCATCTAATCCTAAGTCTTGGCCTCAAGAGGCTGAAGAGGCCATCTCTCGTTTAAAGTCTGCGTTTGTCTCTGCTCCCATGCTTACGCCGGAGAGGCCCTTTGCTTTGGAGGTTGATGCCTCATCTATTGGAGTGGGTGCCTTTCTTACTCAGAAAAGCCAAGGGCAAGAGTGTAACTTGTGGGTTCTTCTCCAAGACATTCTCTCCTGCTCTGGGGAATTACTCCATCAAGCTAGCTTTGGAGGAATGGCGACATTTATTGGAAGGTTCTTCTCATCCGGTCAGCATCTACTCCGACCATGAGAATCCTCTATACCTTCAGTCTGCTCAGCATTTGAACCCCCACCAGGCAAGATGGTCACTGTTCTTTTCTAGGTTCAACTTCTTCATTCACTTCCGTTCAGCAGACAAGAACATCAGGGCTGATGCTCTCTCCAGGTCCTCTGACGTCATTGGTTGGGACTCCACGCCTAGGGATATTATTCCTCCCGGAAAATCCGTTGCGCCCGCTAGATTGAGAAGCAAGGTCCTGAAATGGGGTCATTCTTCCTTGACAGCAGGACATCCTGGAATATGCAAGACTACTTCTTATCTCCCGGCACTACTGGTGGCCCCATCTTGAATGTGAGGTTTCTGATTTTGTTCGTTCCTGTGAAACTTGTGCCCATGACAAAACTCCTCGACAGAGACTTGCAGGACTCTTACAGCTTTTACCCATTCCTGCCCCAGTCTCTGTCTCTCTGCTCCAGCACGTGTGTCCCCTTCCCCTAGGGCACATGCATGCCGGAGCATTAAGATTTAAAGGGCCCTGTGGCTCATTGATAAATTCCTCCACCCTCCTCACTTCCCTGCCGGATATTTGTTGCCTTGTGCCTGAGAGAAAGCATTCCTGAGAGTTGCCTTACCATGTATCTGATCCTTTTCTCTGTGACTTGACCTTGCTCTTCTGCCACCTGCCTACTGACCTCCTGCTACGTTCTGACTAAGCTACTTTGCCGCCTGCCTTGACCTTCTGCTATCCTGATTACGAGCTGCCTTATCCCTCCTGTGCCTCGCATATCCTCAACTGCCTGTGTGGTCGAGCCATGCCAGGGTTAGCGACCTGGGCGCCGCCTGCCGCAGTAAGTCCATCCCACTTTGTGTCAGGCTCTGGTGAAAACCAGCGGCACCTTAGACTCCGCTCCCTGATACGATTTAAGTCATCTGCCACACAGGTCCAGCGGCTCCACATCCACCTGTCTTCTGAAACGTGAGTGTTAGGTGCATGTTGTATCTATTTTTGTATCCATTATCCTTGGGTTCAGTCCTCATATCTGTCTTCTGTTTGTGTCCTGGTGCCTTTTACTATTGTGTATAATTTCATGTCTTTTGCTGTTGAACATGCTTAAATAAAGATTATTTTCTCTTTATGTGATGTGTTTAGTGCACTATATTTTTTTTGTGTTTGGTGTTGCATATTTCCAGTGCACGCTTACCTACTGGTGTTTGTAGGGTGTTTTGTTTATCGGTGACTATTGTTTTAAGGCATTTTTATTCAATATCAATTTGGTACATTTGAATTCATGAAAAATAGAGTTAATACTGCTAGAAACCATTAGGTGTAAATGATATACTTTTCATATGGTTATTACGACATTTTTGCAGAGCATCTGTTAAGTATTAATTTTCGGGCGGCGTGTTTTCATGTGACTAATTCTGACAGTTTCCCCTTTTCCTGCCTTGTCTCCTGTTGTTTCTAACACTTCATGCAACCAGCCAGATAACCTCATGCTGTCAGACGAGTGAGGACTGACATGTATCATTAAACTCTGAAGATTGAAAGTAATGGAATAGGATCTGGCATTATGTACACCATCTTATTCCAAATGACACACATTACCGCGGTATTAATTATAATGGACGGAGAATAATATTGCCATTAAGACTTCCTAATCAATAATCATAGTCCTATCCTGCCTTGCATGTCATGGTCATATCATGCAAATGGGGCAACATATTCATTGCACACAAATGAACCTAACACACATTTTAGAACCATCTGTGTCTGTGTCATACAATATACACAGCAAAGTGAGGTGTGTGTTCTACACAAGAAAATGATCATAGCTGTGTAGTGGAGTGGACGGACTATGTCAATGCAAAACTACTGTTCCTTTAACATGTGATTAATATCAGTGCCATTTTCTGTTGAATGTTTGTATACTGTACATTATATGGCTATCAGGTCATCTTTTTCTATATGTTATTGTATATACAGTTAAAGGGGTACAAAACTATTTTGGAAAAACATTTTTTAAATCAACTGGTGCCAGAAAGTTAAACATATTTGTAAATTACTTCTATTAAAAAAATCTTAATCCTTCCAGTATTTGTCAGGTGCTGTATGCTCCACAGGAAGTTGTATAGTTCTTTTCAGTCTGACCACATTTCAGTCAGTGTCAGGAACTGTCCAGAGCATGAGAGGATTTCTATGAGGATTTGCCTAGACTCTGGACAGTTCCGGACACAGACAGAGGTGTCAGCAGAGAACACTGTGTTCAGACAGAAAAGAACTATTCAACTTCCTCTGTAGTATACAGCAGCTGATAAGTACTAGAAGGATTAAGATTTTTTTTATTTTTTTATAGAAGGGATTTACAAATCTGTATAACTTTCTGGCACCAGTTGATTTGGAAAAAAATGTTTTCCACCAAAGTACTCCATTAAAGCATACCTCAGATGACGGTCTCGGTGGCAGGATAGCTGTTTGAATTTTGCTGCAACTGATCTGGAGATGAATTTGCTGAAAGTCCCATAGAAGTGTCTTTGGGACAGTCTCGAGATAAGCTTTGGACTCTGAAATTGCTGTGAAATTTAAACAGATATCCTACAACTGGGTCCATCCTCATAGGTATACATTAAGCGATTTTCATATTTATTAGTATTTGTGCAAACTGGCTGTTGGTTGTGCCCAGGCAACATGGCACCATGGATTTGTTGGCTTTATCAACATGCTACTGGAGTGCATACAGGTGCTTGTGCCAAAACCCCCATAGTTCTGGAGGGTGGTCAGTGCTTGTTTTGATAACTGTCCAAAAAGGGGAAAGAGTTAAGTAGCAGATAAAAACAGATATTCCATGTGACTGTGTGTACATGGGAAGCATGTGCCACAATGAAAAAGGTGTGCCCTAAATGCTAGTGGAGGGTGGTGCATGAGAGAGAAAAGTCTAATGTAGATCAGCTGGGCTGAGTGGGGTGTCGTATGGGCTGAGTGGGGTGTCATATGGGCTGAGTGGGGTGCCGAATGGGACTGAAATACCAACAGAACAGTGCAACCATTAGCTGTTGGATTTGATCCTTGCATTGATGAGCTACCAGAGACTGAGAGCTGCAAGAAAGGAACATGAGACATTGCCACAGTCAATGGGCTACCTCTGTGGGGCTGGGGAGGACAGAATTGTAAAAAGGCCACAGATATAATGTCCTAGTACAGCGGTGTGCAGAAGTGAGACTTCTCAGATACGTTTACTGTATATACTCGAGTATAAGCCGACCCGAATATAAGCCGAGGCCCCTAATTTCATCCCAAAAACCCAGGAAAAGTTATTGACTTGACTATAAGCCTAGGGTTGGAAATATATAATCCCCCATGTCATCATCCAGACCCCCATCATCATCCCCCCCCCTTCATCATCACCGCCTGTCAATCCCTTCATCAGTGGTCTTCAACCTGCGGACCTCCAGATGTTGCAAAACTACAACTTCCAGCATGCCCAGACAGCCATCGGCTGTCCAGGCTTGCTGGGAGATGTAGTTTTGAAACCTCGGGAGGTCCGCAGGTTGAAGACCACTGAGGCCTTCGGTATCATCCAGACCCCCCCCCCCCTTTAGTTTTCTACTCACCTCCTCTAGGTGGGAAGGAAGGGTGAGCTGGTCCCGGGCATCTATGCTGCAGGGACCGTCCGGTGGGGAGGGTTAGTCGTTCGGGGTGTTCCATTTTCACCGAGGGGGGGGGGGGGTCTGGGCATGCTGGGAGCGGTAGTTTTGCAACATCTGGAGGTCCGCAGGTTGAAGACCACTGAGAAGGGATTGACAGGCAGAGAGTTCACTCGAATATAAGCCGAGGGGGGGCGTTTTCAGCACGAAAAATCGTGCTGAAAAACTCGGCTTATACTCAAGTATATACGGTAGCTGGGAGGACCAAAGCTTGCCTAAGAGTTGTAGATACTATGGCAAATCAACTGTTCATCTATTATTGTGAAATGTATTTTAAGAATTTGTGTGTCATTGTACAATCACTAAGTGTGAGTGTCTTAAAGAAAGTAAAAGTGTATTAGTAACCATCTTCCATCCTTACTGCACCACAACCTTCATGCAAGGGGGTCAACTTACTGACCTATTACCTAATAAAGTGGTGCCTCAATAAGCTTAACCAAAGTTCTCGTCTCCAATAATTTACTCATTAAAGGGGTACTCCGCTGCTAGGCATCTTATCCATGAATGGAGGGGGCGTGGCCTGATGTCACGACCACTTCCACTGGAACCTGGTGTTCATTCAGAACGCCAGGGGCTGCGCAGAGATAGTGGGGGCCCCAGCGGCAGGACCCCCCCCCCCCCCCGATCAGACATCTTATCCACTATCCTCCTTTGGATAGAGGATTAGATGCCTAGAGGCAGAGTACCCCTTTAACCTCTTAAGGACCAATGACGTTGTGGAACGTCATGGCACCCTGGGCTTTAAGGACCAATGACGTTCCACAACGTCATGGCATTTTCCGGTCTCTGCCGCTCGCCGGGCAGAGATCGGAACTGGATGCCTGCTGAAATCCTTCAGCAGGCATCCAAGGCAAACGCCGAGGGGGGCCATGTAGGCCCCCCATGTCGGCGATCGCCGCAAATCGCAAGGGAAATCGCCCTTGCGATCTGCGGCGATACCGGGCTGATCGGGTCTCTGGGACCCGACCGCCCGGTAATTTCGCATGATCCCGGCTGTCACAGACAGCCAGGACCATGCTAACGTATAGGAGCGAGGTGGCAAGCCGGCCACCTCCTCCTATACCCTGCGATCTGTCGGTTAGTTAACCGACCAATCGCAGGAGGGGGGGCGGTTACTTCCTCCCGTCCTGCCCGGCCCCTTGAAGTCCGGAGAGGACGGGAGGAAGACCGGAGGACGTGGCGGGGGACGGGGGAGTGCTGGGGACCGGCCCCGGTACTTACCTCGTCCCTGAAGACCCGGATCCTGGCGGCGGAGACGGCGGCGGCGGCGACAGGTGAGTATATCTTCAGCCGCGGTCGGGCCCTTTACAGCAATGCACGTCGCCGTAAAGCGACATGCATTGCTGTAAAGGGACCCTGTAAACTAAAACTCCCAGCATGCCCAGAAAGCCCTTGGCGTCTGGGCATGCTGGGAGTTGCAGTTTTGCAACATCTGGAGGTCCACAGTTTGGAGACCACTGTGCCCTTCCAGATGTTGCAAAACTACACATCCTCAGCATGCCCTTACTGTCCAGGCATGCTGGGAGTTGTAGTTCTGCAACATCTGGCCCTTCAGATGTTGCAGAACTACAACTCCCAGCATGCCTGGACAGTTTTGGCATACTGGGAGTTGTAGTTTTGCAACATCTGGAAGGGCACAGATTGGGAACCACTATTAGTGGTCTGCAAACTGTAGTCCTCCAGATGTTGCAAAACTACAACTCCAAGCATGCTGGGAGTTGTAGTTCGGCAACAGCTAGCTCTAAAGATATTGCCGAACTACTACTCCCAGCATGCCTGAGAATGCTGGGAGTTGTGGTTTTGCAACAACAGGAGGCACACTGGTTGGGAAACATTGTCTGTTTCCTAACTCAGTGTTTCCCAACCCGTGTGCCTCCATCTGTTGCAAAACTATAACTACCAGCATGCACTGATGGACTGTGCATGCTGGGAGTTGTGGTTTTGCAACAGCTGGAGGTCCCCCCCCCCCCACTGTGAATGTACAGGATACATTCACATGGGCAGGGGGCTTACAGTGAGTATCAGGCTGCAAGTTTGCGATGCAGCAAATTTTGCGCGGCAGCTCAAACTCGCTGTAATCCCCCGCCCGTGTGACTGTACCCTAAAAACACTACACTGACACCAACACAAAATAAAAAGTAAAAAACACTACATATACACATACCCCTACACAGCCCCCCTCCCCAATAAAAATGAAAACGTCTGGTACGCCACTGTTTCCAAAATGGAGCCTCCAGCTGTTGCAAAACAACAACTCCCAGTATTGCCGGACAGCCGTTGACTGTCCAGGCATGCTGGGAGTTTTGCAACAGCTGGAGGCACCCTGTTTGGGAATCACTGGCGTAGAATACCCCTATGTCCACCCCTATGCAAGTCCCTAATTTAGGCCTCAAATGCGCATGGCGCTCTCACTTTGGAGCCCTGTCGTATTTCAAGGCAACAGTTTAGGGCCACATATGGGGTATCACCGTACTCGGGAGAAATTGCCTAACAAATTTTGGGGGGCTTTTTCTCCTTTCACCCCTCATGAAAAGGTGAAGTTGGGGGTCTACACCAGCATGTTAGTGTAAAAAAAAAATTTTTTTACACTAACATGCTGGTGTTGCCCCATACTTTTCATTTTGACAAGAGGTAAAAGGGAAAAACGCCCCCCAAAATTTGTAATGCAATTTCTCCCGACTACGGAGATACCCCATATGTGGGCGCAAAGTGCTCTGGGGGCGCACAACAAGGCCCAGAAGGGAGAGTGCACCATGTACATTTGAGGTGATTTGCACAGGGCTGGCTGATTGTTACAGCGGTTTTGACAAATGCAAAAAAAAAAAAAACCTCACATGTGACCCCATTTCGGAAACTACACCCCTCACGGAATGTAATGAGGGGTGCAGTGAGAATTTACCCCCCACTGGTGTCTGACAGATCTTTGGAACAGTGGGCTGTGCAAATTAAACATTTTGTACAGCCCACTGTTCCAAAGATCTGACAGACACCAGTGGGGGGTAAATGCTCACTGTACCCCTTGTTACGTTCCTCAAGGGGTTTAGTTTCCAAAATGGTATGCCATGTGGGGGTTATTTTGCTGTCCTGGCACCATAGGGGCTTCCTAAATGCGACATGCCCCCCGAGCAAAATTTGCTCTCAAAAAGCCAAATATGACTCCCTCTCTTCTGAGCATTGTAGTTTGCCCGTAGTGCGCTTCAGGTCAATTTATGGGGTACCTTCATACTCATAAGAGATGGGGTTACAAATTTTGGGGGGTATTTTCTGCTATTAACCCTTGCAAAAATGTGAAATTTGGGGGGGAAACACACATTTTAGTGAAAATTTTTTTTTTTTTTTTACGTATGCAAAAGTCGTGAAACCCCTGTGGGGTATTAAGGCTCACTTTATTTCTTGTTACGTTCCTCAAGGGGTCTAGTTTCCAAAATGGTATGCCATGTGGGTATTTTTTGCTGTCCTGGCACCATAGGGGCTTCCTAAATGCGACATGCCCCCGAGCAAAATTTGCTCTCAAAAAGCCAAATATGACTCCTTCTCTTCTGAGCATTGTAGTTCGCCCGTAGTACACTTCAGGTCAACTTATGGGGTACCTCCATACTCAGAAGAGATGGGGTTACAAATTTTGGGGGGTATTTTCTGCTATTAACCCTTGCATACATGTGAAATTTGGGTGGAAACACACATTTTAGTGCCATTTTTAAAACATTTTTTTACATATGCAAAAGTCGTGAAACACCTGTGGGGTATTAAGGCTCACTTTATTCCTTGTTACGTTCCTCAAGGGGTCTAGTTTCCAAAATTGTATGCCATGTGGGTATTTTTTCCTGTTCTGGCACCATAGGGGCTTCCTAAATACAACATGCCCCCCAAAAACCATTTCAGAAAAACGTACTCTCCAAAATCCCCTCGTCGCTCCTTCGCTTCTGAGCCCTCTACTGCACCCGCCGAACAATTTACATAGACATATGAGGTATGTGCTTACTCGAGAGAAATTGGGCTACAAATATAAGTATACATTTTCTCCTTTTACCCCTTGTAAAAATTCAAAAATTGGGTCTACAAGAACATGCAAGTGTAAAAAATGAAGATTGTGAATTTTCTCCTTCACTTTGCTGCTATTCCTGTGAAACACCTAAAGGGTTAAAACGCTGACTGAATGTCATTTTGAATACTTTGGGGGGTGCAGTTTTTATAATGGGGTTATTTATGGGGTATTTCTAATATGAAGACCCTTCAAATCCACTTCAAACCTGAACTGGTCCCTGAAAAATTGTGATTTTGGAAATTTTGTGAAAAATTGGAAAATTGCTGCTGAACTTTGAAGCCCTCTGGTGTCTTCCAAAAGTAAAAAATCGTAAATTTTATGATGCAAACATAAAGTGGACATATTGTATATGTGAATTAAAAAAAAAATTATTTGGAATATCCATTTTCCTTACAAGCAGAGAGCTTAAAAGTTAGAAAAATGCAAAATTTTCAATTTTTTCATCAAATTTTGGAATTTTTCACTAAGAAACGATGCAAGTATCGACAAAATTTTACCAATAACATAAAGTAGAATATGTCACGAAAAAACAATCTTGGAATCAGAATGATAGGTAAAAGCGTCTTAGAGTTATTAATGCTTAAAGTGACAGTGGTCAGATGTTCAAAAAACGCTCTGGTCCTAAGGTGTAAAATGGCCTGGTCCTTAAGGGGTTAATACAATGTACAAGTATGGAATATCGGCACTGTATCCAAGAGCTTCAAGTTCCAAAAATGGGTGCTCTGCTTCTCAGGTCTTGACTATAAACCTCACATCCAAGTAAAACAGTAAAGAGGCGGCACTCCAAAGGTCCAGTTAGGCTGTTTATTCACCCATAAGGTGCATGTGCGACGTTTCAGCCTCACAATGAGGCCTTTCTCAAGCAAATAACATGTGTTACATCAATCCTTATATATCACATGCAGTGTGACACCACTGCTATATTTACATATCATAACAAATCATAATTTGTGCAATAGTACATCATCATCCTCCGCCATCTTGCTTGTGGGCAGCGATCCCATACAACAAACTGTATAGAAAAGGTAATAAATATCGCCACATATATTCCGGATATATTTTCACATATAGAAGCACGACTGTAACGTGTCATGTAAAACCATGGACTAGATATAATGACACTCTGTGCGTAGAGTAACAGCAAAGGAGGATATTTTAGGATCAAGTGCCAGACACATGACACATTACAGTCGTGCTTCTATATGTGAAAATATATCCGGAATATATGTGCCGATATTTATTACCTTTTCTATACAGTTTGTTGTATGGGATCGCTGCCCTCAAGCAAGATGGTGGATTACGATACTGATGAGCGGTGCACAGGCGCTGAATGACGGCACCGCAGAATCAGTAAGGATGTCGATTGATTGAGGGATGAGCGAATCACCACATTGAATGTACGCATGCGCAGTAACGGAGGTCGGTGATGTGTCTGATATGACGATGCGCCGCACTTCCGGATCTGCGCAGACAGTTTGTATACAAACAGAAGTTCTCGTGGCGCATTGACAGCAAAAGAGGAGGTGAGCAGCCGAATGACAACCCACTGAAGCGATAACACATTGTAATTATATTTATTATATTCATCTAGGTGATCTTTGGTTATGGATCTATATATTCATATGATGTATACATTGTCACTATTGATTGGGGAGGGACATTATACAGTTATATGAGGCTGATGATGTATTATTGCACAAATTATGATTTGTTATGATATGTAAATATAGCAGTGATGTCACACTGCATGTGATATATAAGGAAGTGATGTAACACGTTATTTGCTTGAGAAAGGCCTCATTGTGAGGCTGAAACGTCGCACATGCACCTTATGGGTTAATAAACAGCCTAACTGGACCTTTGGAGTGCCACCTCTTTACTGTTTTCCTTTAATACAATATGTACATTATGTACAGAAAGCCCTGTACAAGATGCATTGTACTATGAGGAGGATTTCTTGACTCAAAGACCCTCTGCCCTTTTCTTGACCAAAATAAAAATGTATGAACTCTGGGAGTTAGTTGGAAACAGGAGGTGCTTGAAGATGGGTCCATGTGTTTGTCTCTCCGCTGCTCTAGTTATGTAGGCCTCAGTAACCAAACTTTCTGCTCCATTCAAATATAGTATATGAGATAGCTGGCTATACTGTCCCTGGAAGAGAGTTTATAAATGTAAAGTAGTTTTCCTATATTATACTGGTTCCAGCTCTAGACCAATTTTTCTGGGGGTATAACAAAAGATAGATTTAACATTTGAGTGTTTATGGTGCCAGTCTAACATAAAAAATAAAAATAAAACTTTACTCACCTTCCATTGATCCTCCCATTTTTGTCATTACAATGATTGAAAAGCCAATAGGTCACCACAGCAGTGACCCACTTTATCCAGTGATTGAGTATTTCCTGTATCTTGGAAGAATAATCAGAGACAGCAGGCACCACGGCTTGAATGGCATCAGTGAGGGATCAGTGGAAGTTAAAGGGTTTTTTGTTCAATGCTAGACTGACACGTATTGTATATAGTATCTGCTTAGCTCCTCCTGCTCTATAACATGATACCTGCAGATTGTCCTGTATTGTATATATCATCTGCTCAGCTCCACCTGCTCTATAACATGATGCCTATAGATTGTACTGTATTGTATATATCATCTGCTCAGCTCCTCCTGCTCTATAACATGATACCTGCAGATTGTACTGTATTGTATATATCATCTGCTCAGCTCCCCCTGCTCTATTACATGATGCCTGCAGATTGTCCTGTATTGTATATATCATCTGTTCAGCTCCTCCTGCTCTATAATATGATACCTGCAGATTGTACTGTATTGTATATATCATCTGCTCAGCTCCTCCTGCTCTATAACATGATACCTGCAGATTGTCCTGTATTGTATATATCATCTGCTCAGCTCCTCCTGCTCTATAACATGATACCTGCAGATTGTACTGTGTTGTATATACCATCTGCTCAGCTCCTTCTGCTCTATAACATGATACCTGCAGATTGTACTGTATTGTATATATCATCTGCTCAGCTCCTCCTGCTCTATAACATGATACCTGCAGATTGTACTGTATTGTATATATCATCTGCTCAGCTCATCCTGCTCTATAACATGATATCTGCAGATTGTACTGTATTGTATATATCATCTGCACAGCTCCTACTGCTCTATAACATGATATCTGCAGATTGTACGGTATTGAATATACCATTTGCTCAGCTCCTCCTGCTCTATAACATGATGTCTGCAGATTGTTCTGTATTGTATATATCATCTGATCAGCTCCTCCTTCTCTATAACATGATACCTGCAGATTTTACTGTATTGTATATATCATCTGCTCAGCTCATCCTGCTCTATATACCTGCAGATTGTTCTGTATTGTATATATCATCTGCTCAGCTCCTCCTGCTCTATAACATGATATCTGCCGATTGTACTGTATTTTATATACCATCTGCTCGGCTCCTCCTGCTCTATAACATGATGTCTGCAGATTGTACTGTACTGTATATATCATCTGCTCAGCTCCTCCTGCTCTATAACATGATACCTGCAGATTGTACTGTATTGTATATATCATCTGCTCAGCTCCTCCTGCTCTATAACATGATACCTGCAGATTGTACTGTATTGTATATATCATCTGCTCAGCTCCTCCTGCTCTATAACATGATATCTGCCGATTGTACTGTATTTTATATACCATCTGCTCGGCTCCTCCTGCTCTATAACATGATGTCTGCAGATTGTACTGTACTGTATATATCATCTGCTCAGCTCCTCCTGCTCTATAACATGATACCTGCAGATTGTACTGTATTGTATATATCATCTGCTCAGCTCCTCCTGCTCTATAACATGATACCTGCAGATTGTACTGTATTGTATATATCATCTGCTCAGCTCCTCCTGCTCTATAACATGATACCTGCAGATTGTACTGTATTGTATATATCATCTGCTCAGCTCCTCCTGCTCTATAACATGATACCTGCAGATTGTACTGTATTGTATATATCATCTGCTCAGCTCCTCCTGCTCTATAACATGATATCTGCAGATTGTACTGTATTGTATATATCATCTGCTCAGCTCCTCCTGCTCTATAACATGATACCTGCAGATTGTCCTGTATTGTATATATCATCTGCTCAGCTCCTCCTGCTCTATAACATGATACCTGCAGATTGTACTGTATTGTATATATCATCTGCACAGCTCCTACTGCTCTATAACATGATATCTGCAGATTGTACTGTATTGAATATACCATTTGCTCAGCTCCTCCTGCTCTATAACATGATGTCTGCAGATTGTTCTGTATTGTATATATCATCTGCTCAGCTCCTCCTTCTCTATAACATGATACCTGCAGATTTTACTGTATTGTATATATCATCTGGTCAGCTCATCCTGCTCTATATACCTGCAGATTGTTCTGTATTGTATATATCATCTGCTCAGCTCCCCTTGCTCTATAACATGAAACCTGCAGATTGTACTGTATTGTATATATCATCTGCTCTATAAAATGATATCTACAGATTGGACTGCATTTTCAAATAGACCAATTCCTTTTTTACAGTTAAATAATTCATTACACTCCCTGAAGAATACTCTTCCCCCATAAAGCTGCTAACTGTTGGCCTAACTGACTGTTTCCCAACCAGTGTGCCTACAGCTGTTGCAAAACTACAACTCCCAGCATGCCCGGACACCCTTTGGCTGTCCGGGCATGCTGGGAGTTGCAGTTTTGCAACAGCTGGGGAGGCAATGTTTGGGAAACACTGGTTTAAATTGATGGACGTATGTCTTTTTTGAACAACGCTAAGTAACTACATTACGTATGTCATATTTCCAATTGCTACATCTATTACATCTCAATTTCTTGGCAACTTCAAATTTATCTCTTTCAGACACCTTGACTGTCGGATGGCGTATTCAGACAGACATCATTCAGCTTTACAGTCCTGTGGGTTTGATGACGCATGACAACACTCAGTGGGACATCACAAGCCATCACATGCTGAATAGCTGATGTATGATCATAGAGTCCGGCAGTCAGAAGAGCTCAGAGGAAATCCTGCCAGTTTAAGAAAGGGAAAATCACCTCGATCCACAGCAGGTCCTGTGACCTAGAGAAATCATTTATCATTATGGTTAGATATGGCGGGTCAGCTGGAGACAGCTCCTGGGCTTTGTATCAAAAGTCAAAATGGTTCCTTCCATGACAGTGTTGCAGCAGCATACTATAGAAGACATGTATCTTTCTGTAACATTGGACTGATTTGTTTTCTGTGTAAAAAGTGAAAAAAAAGCTAAATTTCGTAGCTGTACTGATTGTACTATCCCAAGGGATAGTAATCTACAGCATTAACATTTGTTTAACCAACCACATCTCTTTATTTCACTATATATCTAGTTTCGAACTAGATATATAGTGAAATGTGGACTACACAAAAAGTAAAGAGAATGCAAAAAAAGACCATAGGCGCGCCTAGTGCGTTAACCGAGATAACTATGCAGGAGGTAAAGGTATGTAGGAGCTTCTCACCTTGAGCGTAAATAAATATGCATATCACCTGCATAAATAGGGTACTAGAATGATGTCTGCCAAGCCGTAGGCAGAGCAGATACTGGACCATACCAGTCCACATGGTAACAATTTAGACATGAAGAAAAAATCTGTATGTGCTGTAGTTTCCAGGAGATCAAAGAAACGATGAGATCGATTCATGGGTACCATAACTTTTATTGAAATGACCAATAAGGCATTTCGGGTTGGCACCCTTCATCAGATTCACATCTAAACTAAAAGTTATTGTACCCAAGAATCAATCTGATCGTTTCTGTTATCTCCTGGAAACCACATGTTGAAGATAGTGGTGGGCACTTCTGTAGCTGGTGGTGATGAATGTGGCAAGTAGAGATCAATGTAAAATAAGAAAGGCCAAGCACTCACCAGTTTTGCAGAAAAGGTGAATATTTATTCGCATAGTGTCAGGTAACAGTATTCGTTTGGCGGGATGCCTTCCTTTGCATAGGAAGACATCCTGCCAAAATGCATCCACAGGCATACAGAGGGATTTTTTTTTTCAGGAGTACACAAGGGTTGGCTGAGGGTTTAACTTCCTAGGAATCACATGCTTTGGATGCCTCACAATCAACTTCTTACAGTAACAATCCATTGGTAGAATGGCCCTTGAGTTACTATGGTTTTCCTGACTAATTTTTATCAGGTTTTGTGCCAAAATTGTGGTGTGTGCTGCCTGCAGCAGAATTTGCAGCAGCATGCACCCAAAAAATATTTTATAAAATGGTAACACTCCAGATTTCACTAAAGAGTTTACAAAAAAGAAAAACGGGAATTAGCACAGTGAATATACGTGGTCAGAAAAATCCGCCAGTTGTAAATCTCCCATTAAATTTTAAAAACTTTTAGAATATCTGTTTTATGTAATAAATGAAAAAGAAATTATATTACATGGAAATGTGACATGTTTTATTCCATGATTTATAAAAAAAAATTATCACTTTTTTTGTTTTCTTTCTGTTGAATTGCATTTTTAATTTGAAACAATTCTGAATGTGAGGCTATTATTTGTAATATTTATTTCCTGAGAACTATTTCATATCCTTTTTTAATTATAAACAAGCAATGAAATTAGTGGCATGTTTTTTTAATTTTTTAAATTTTTTTTGACACCAGAATTAAAGTCCTCTGTGCTTGAGTATAGTAAATACAGTAAAAAAAACAAAAAAAAAAACAGAAAGTAGAGAAAATTATTTCCGAGCAGAATTTCAGAGCAAAACTATGCTTGGGAATTCAGCAATGTGAACATAGCCTAAGAACACATTAACACTATGGAATTTCCAAGCAGAATTGGGCTTAGAAATTCTTTTGTGAAATTCCGGTGCTCCATCCTTTCATTGGTTTTAATGGGATTCTGCCGCACTGTTTACAGTGCAGATCTTAAAACTTTCAACTCTTTTTAAACTGTGAACATTTTTGCCTGGGGCATAGATACCGGATTTCCACCGAGTGCACAGTGCAGCAGAATCATATCTAATAGTAGATCAGGCCCAATGATTCTCATTGGAGACCAAACAGCATTTGCCCATTCAGCATAGGCAAAGTTTGTAACATATATGTGTCTTCCTCTTTGATAAATCTCTGGAGAGTGACTGATGTTGAAAAGAAGTGAGGGAACAGCTGATTTCAGGTGCTCCGTTTTCTGTGATTGGGCTGGAACACTTACCGTATATGAGTTGTCTTGCCAAGTCAGCAAAAGTAGGTTACTACAGTCTGAGGATCTTCCTCACCTTGAGTTCAGACCCTGGTTTTGTTAGCAAAAACAGAGCAAAATTTGACATGGATAATTAAATACCTGTCATTTGTAAAATAACATATACTGTATATATATATATATATATATATATATATATAGTAAATTTGAGTAGCTGTATTAGTCCAGCGATGCAAATCATAAAATGTTGCATTATCTTATAATACCTTTATGCTGTTAGTCCAATAAAAAAAGGTATTACAAGATACTGCAACATTTTATGATTTATATACATATATACATGTGTATATATATATATATATATATATATATATATATATATATATGTATATATATATATATATATATATAATGGATTAGCTCATTTGAAATACCTAATATACTTCTTAATACATTTTGTAGCTTTATGTGTGAAATTAATCCCTAAAAGTTTGGCCACCGGGGATCTCCTTCTGATCCTGCCACAGTCCTGCTTGCAGATTTTCTCCTGCAGTGGCCTGGCAGAGACAAAAGTCAGGAAATGCAGGTGGGACCTCAGCTCAGCACAGTGTATAGAGCTGAATATGCTTCAGCTCTCATTCCCTTTGAGCTGAGCAAAATTGTTACTGAACAAAATAAATAAATATATCTTACTTTGCTACAACAAAAATTTACAATTTTTTTTATTTATTTTTTAAACTACACACTCAACTCACTACACACAACTTACTAACTTTTGTACATAAACACTCATATTACACTAAACTTTTTTTTTTTTTGAAGTTTAGTATAAATAAAATAAATTTAGCTTACTTCGATTTAACTTAAATTAAATTAATTTCGACTTGGACAAAAAATTATTATCATTATTTTTTAAATTATATTAAATTTAAAGAAAACAAATAGAGCTAACTTTGCTACGCTACAACAAAATTAAACCCTGATTTAGAAAAAGTATTTTACCACACACCACACTACACACACAACTTACCTAACTTTAGTATACACACCATGCTAAACCCTCATACCATTTTGTTTTTTGTTTCCTTTAACCCCTTAAGGACCAGGCCATTTTACACCTAAGGACCAGAGCGTTTTTTGAACATCTGACCACTGTCACTTTAAACATTAATAACTCTGGAATACTTTTAGTTATCAATCTGATTCCGAGATTGTTTTTTTGTGACATATTCTACTTTAACATGGTGGTAAATTTTTGTGGTACCTTGCATCCTTTCTTGGTGAAAAATCCCAAAATTTTATGAAAAAATTAAAAATTTAGCATTTTTCTAACTTTGAAGCTCTCTACTTGTAAGGAAAATGGACATTCCAAATAAAAAATTTTTGCTTCACATATACAATATGTCTACTTTATGTTTGCATCATAAAATTGACATGTTTTTACTTTTGGAAGACACCAGAGGGCTTCAAAGTTCAGCAGCAATTTTCCAATTTTTCACAAAATTTTCAAACTCACAATTTTTCAGGGACCAGTTCAGGTTTGAAGTGGATTTGAAGGGTCTTCATCTTAGAAATACCCCATAAATGACCCCATTATAAAAACTGCACCCCCCAAAGTATTCAACCCTCTAGGTGTTTCACAGGAATAACAGCAAAATGAAGGAGAAAATTCACAATCTTCATTTTTTACACTTGCATGTTCTTGTACACCCAATTTTTAAATTTTTAGAAGTGGTAAAAGGAGAAAATTCATACTTGTGTTTGTTGCCCAATTTCTCTCGAGTAAGGACATACCTCATATGCCTATGTTAATTGTTCAGCGGGCGCAGTAGAGGGCTCAGAAGCGAAGGAGCGACAAGGGGATTTTGGAGAGTACGTTTTTCTGAAATGGTTTTTGGGGGGCATGTTGCATTTAGGAAGCCCCTATGGTGCCAGAACAGCAAAAAAAAACACATGGCATACCATTTTGGAAACTAGACCCCTTGAGGAACGTAACAAGGAATTAAGTGAGCCTTAATACCCCACAGGTGTTTCACGACTTTTGTATATGTAAAAAAAAAAATGATTTCACTAAAATGTGTGTTCCCACCCAAATTTCACATTTTTGCAAGGGTTAATAGCAGAAAATACCCCCCAAAATTTGTAACCCCATCTCTTCTGAGTATGAAGGTACCCCATAAGTTGACCTGAAGTGCACTACGGGCGAACTACAATGCTCAGAATAGAAGGAGTCATATTTGGCTTTTTGAGAGCAAATTTTGGTCGGGGCATGTCGCATTTAGGAAGCCCCTATGGTGCCAGAACAGCAAAAAAAACCTCACATGGCATACCATTTTGGAAACTAGACCCCTTGAGAAAAGTAATAAGGAATAAAGTGAGCCTTAATACCCCACAGGGGTTTCACGACTTTTGCATATGTAAAAAAAAAAAAATGTTCACTAAAATGTGTGTTTCCCCCCAAATTTCACATTTTGCAAGGGTTAATAGCAGAAAAGACCCCCCAAAATTTGTAACCCCATAAGTGGACCTGAAGTGCACTACGGGTAAACTACAATGCTCAGAAGAGAAGGAGTCATATCTGGCTTTTGGAGAGCAAATTTTGTTCGGGGGGCATGTCGCATTTAGGAAGCCCATATGGTGCAAGGACAGCAAAATAACCCCAACATGGCATACCATTTTGGAAACTAGACTCCTTGAGGAACGTAACAAGGGGTACAGTGAGCATTTACCCCCACCACTGGTGTCTGTCAGATCTTTGGAACTGTGGGCTGTACAAAATTTTTAATTTGCAAAGCCCACTGTTCCAAAGATCCGTCAGACACCAGTGGGGTGTAAATTCTCACTGCACCCCTCATTACATTCCGTGAGGGGTGTAGTTTCCGAAATGGGGTCACATTTTTTTTGCGTTTGTCAAAACCGTTGTAACAATCAGCCACCCCTGTGCAAATCACCTCAAATGTACATGGTGCACTCTCCCTTCTGGGCCTTGTTGTGTGCCCCCAGAGCACATATGGGGTATCTCCGTAGTCGGGAGAAATTGCAAATTTTGGGGGGCTTTTTTCCCTTTTACCTCTTGCCAAAATGAACAGTATAGTGCAACACCAGTGTGTTAGTGTAAAAAATGTATTTTTTTTACACTAACATGCTGGTGTGGACCCCAACTTCACCTTTTCATAAGGAGTTAAAGGAGAAAAAGCTCCCCAAAATTTGTTAGGCAATTTCTCCCGAGTGAGGGGATACCCCATATGTGGCCCTAAACTGTTGCCTTGAAATACGACAGGGCTTCAAAGTGAGAGCGCCATGTGCATTTGAGGCCTAATTTAGGGATTTGCATAGGGGTGGACATAGGGTTTTCTACGCCAGTGATTCCCAAACAGGGTGCCTCCAGCTGTTGCAAAACTCCCAGCATGCTTGGGCAGTCAACCGCTGTCCGGTAATACTGGGAGTAGTTGTTTTGCAACAGCTGGAGGCTCCATTTTGGAAACAGTGGCGTACCAGACGTTTTTCATTTTTATTGGGGAGGGGAGGGGAGGGGGGTCTGTGTAGGGGTATGTGTATATGTAGTGTTTTTTACTTTTTATTTTATTTTATGTTAGTGTAGTGTAGTGTAGTGTTTTTAGGGTACAGTCAAATGGGCGGGGGATTACAGCGAGTTTCCGGCTGCGAGTTTGAGCTGCCGTGCAAGATTTGCTGCATCGCAAACTTGCAGCCTGATACTCACTGTAAGCCCCCTGCCCATGTGAATGTACCCTGTACATTCACAGGGGGGGACCTCCAGCTGTTGCAAAACTACAACTCCCAGCATGCACGGTCTATCAGTGCATGCTGGTAGTTATAGTTTTGCAACAGCTGGAGGCACACAGGTTGGGAAACACTGAGTTAGGAAACAGACAATGTTTCCCAACCAGTGTGCCTCCAGTTGTTGCAAAACCACAACTCCCAAACATTCTCAGGCATGCTGGCAGTGGTAGTTCGGCAACATCTTTAGCGCCAGATGTTGCCGAACTACAACTCCCAGCATGCTTGGAGTTGTAGTTTTGCAACATCTGGAGGACTACAGTTTGCAGACCACTCATACAGTGGTTTCCAATCTGTGTCCTTCCAGATGTTGCAAAACTACAACTCCCAGTATGCCAAAACTATCCAGGCATGCTGGGAGTTTTAGTTCTGCAACATCTGAAGGGCCAGATGTTACAGAACTACAACTCCCAGCATGCCTGGACAGTAAAGGCATGCTGAGGATGTGTAGTTTTGCAACATCTGGAAGGGCACAGTGGTCTCCAAACTGTGGACCTCCAGATGTTGCAAAACTGCAACTCCCAGCATGCCCAGATGCCAAGGGCTGTCTGGGCATGCTGGAAGTTGTAGTGTAAATGGACCAGATGGAGCAGTCCAGATCACTTTACGGCGGTCTGGACTGCTGCAAAGGTCCCACGCCGCCGCCGAAGATCCACTCACCTGTCGCCGCTGCCGCCGTCTCCGCCGCCGGGATCTGGGTCTTCAGGGACGAGGTAAGTACCGGGGCTGGTCCCTAGCCGGCCCGCCGCGTCTTCCGGTCTTCCTCCCGTTCTCTCCAGACTTCCAGGGGCAGGGCGGGAGGAAGTAACCGTCCCCCCCTCCCCCCCCCCCCTGCGATTGGTCGCTTTGCTAACCGAGGAATCGCAGGGGATAGTAGGAGGTGGCATGCTTGCCACCTTGCTCCTATACTTCAGCATGGTCCTAGCTGTCTGTGACAACCGGGATCATGCAAAATTACCGGGCGGTTGGGTCCCAGAGAATCGATCTGCCCGGTAACGCCGCAGATCGCTGGGGCGATTTCCCTCGCGATTTGCGATAATCGCTGACATGGGGGGAAGACATGGCCCCCCTCGGCATTTGCCCTGGATGCCTGCTGAAGCATTTCAGCAGGCATCTGCTTCCGATCTCTGCCCGGCGCGCAGCAGGGACCGGAAATCGCCAGGACGTATGAGTACGTGCCTGGTCCTTAAATCCCAGGGTACCAGGATGTACTCATACGTGCTTGGTCCTTAAGGGGTTAAACACACACACCCTTGGTTGCACACCCTTTGGAAAAAATAACTGAAATCAATGGCTTCCTATAACCATCAATAAGCTTCTTACACCTCTCAGCCAGAATGTTGGACCACTCTTCCTTTGCAAACTACTCCAGGTCTCTCTTATTGAAAGGGTGCCTTTTCCCATCTTTCTGACATTGAGCAGTACATTGTGACCTAAAATCCATTGGTAATCCTCAGATTTAATGATGCCTTGCACACATTCAAGACACTCAGTGCCAGAGACAGCAAAATAACCCCAAAACATCATTGAACCTCCACCATATTGCAGTGGGGTCCTTCTGGGTCTCCTGCCATAGCATTTAATTTCATTTAAATGTCGAGGGATAGCTCGTGCTGACACTGATGCTCCCTGAGCCTCCAGGACAGCTTGAATATCTTTGGAACTTGTTTGGGGCTGCTTATCCATCATCCGGAATATCCTGCATTGACACTTTTCATCAATTTTTCTCTTCCATCCACGCCCAAGGAGATTAGCTACCGTGCCATGGGTTGCAAACTTCTTGATAATGGTGCGCACTGTGGACCAAGGCAAATCTAAATCTCTGAAGATGGAGTGGTAACCTTGAGATTGTTGATATTTTTCCACAATTTTGGTCTCAAGTCCTCAAACAGTTCTCTTCTCCTCTATCTGTTGTCCATGATTAGTGTGGCATAAACAGACACACAATGCAAAGACTAAGTGAACTTCTCTCCTTTTTACCTGCTTTCAGGTGTGATTTTTATGTTGCCCACACCTGTTACTTGCCCCAGGTCAGTTTAAAGGAGCATCACATGCTTGAAACAATCTTATTTTTCCACAATTTTTGGTGCTTCCCACAAGGGTGCAAATCATTTTGTCCAGCCCATTTTTGAAGTTTGGTGTGACATTATGTCCAATTTGCTTTTTGTCCTCCCTTTTTTGGTTTAGTTCTAATACACACAAAGGGAATAAACATGTGTATAGCAAAACATGTGTTACTGCAATCCTTTTCTGTGAGAAATACTACATTTTCTAGAAAAAATTTAGGGGTGCCAACATTTATGGCCATGAATACATTTTTTTAATATATCACTAAGTACCTAATCCTGACAATGTACATCTAATTTTTATGTGTCTAGCACCTTTATTTTTTATTACACTTTTAATTTAACTCCCTAGTCTGAATTCCTCTCAAAGGAAGGGGGCGTGGCCTCACTGTGCAGGTCTCTATGGCTATCCCTTCATTAAACTAGCCCTACACTTACTTTGTCCCAGGGGCGTAGCTAGAAACCACAGGGCCCTGGTACAAAAAATTGCCCTGGGCCCCCCTACCACCTGACAACCCCCTTCCCCAATCCCCTTACACGGCCACACAAAGATATCAGTGGCTAAAGCACTGATGGGACACAGTCAGGAGAATACACAACAATATAAGGGATTAACAGGCAGGGCCGGACAGACAAAACATAGGCCCAGGCATTTAAGAATAAGCAGCCAATTTTTCTAATGGGGGTCCAACTTTTGGGACATCCAACAATCACCTTGGTTCTAGTTGCTCTCCAGTTGTTGTAAAGCTACAACTCTCCTCATTTCTGGAAAGTCTAAGGCATTATGGGAGTTGTAGTTTTGCAACAGCTGGAGAGCCACAGATTAGGGTACAGCGTCACCCATCATCACTGCAGAACTAACATGTGAGTACAGCTGTGATGGGACAGTCAGGAGAATATACAATTATATCGGTGACGTGAGTGATGTCTTCTCTGTTGTCTTTTCTTTTCTTCTCCAACTGTTTCAGACACCAGGACGTCTTCCAACTTCATCTTTTCTGCAGAGTCTGACACTCGGATATCATTAAAGGAAAACTGTCAGCTTGCTCCCCCCCACTAACCAGCGGTACTGGCTGATCAGTTTGATGCCTACCGTGCCAGGATCTGCCCCGCCGTTCGGCCAAAATCTTCGTTTTTCCGTATATGTTAATTAGGTGCTAACTGCCACAGGCGGCGTAACTGGCACTCTGACATCACCGCCGCTGGCCGCAGCGCCCCCCCAGCTCATTAATATTCCTCCCCTCCCTCTGCCTCTCCATCTTCATTGCAGGGGAGAAGAGTGAGAGGCGGAGGGAAGGGAGGAATATTGATGAGCTGGGCGGCGCTGCAGCTGGCGACGATGAGTGTCAGTTACGCCGTCTGTGCCAGTTAGCACTTATTTAGCATATGCGGAAAAATGAAGATCCGGGTGGATCCGGGCACGGTAGGCATCAAACTGATCAGCGTCCCCTGCATCAGCCAGTACTGCTGGTCAGTGCGGGGAGAGCAAGCTGACAGTTTTCTTTTAACTCCTCACTTTGTCAGTTGATCCTCATCGTCTTTATGAAGACAATAATCATTATAACCATGCCAAATACTGTACTCCCTGAATATAATACTGCCAACCACTGTGCCCCTGCATATAAAACTACCATCCACTGTACCTCCTGCATATAATACTGCCACACACTGTACCCCCTGAATATAATACTGCAATCTACTGTACCTCCTGAATATAATACTGCCACACACTGTAACCCTGAATATAATACTGCCACACACTGTGATCTCTGAATATAATACTGCCACATACTGTACCTTTTGAATCCAATCCTGCCACATACTGCACTCTCTGAATATAATCATGCCACACACTGTAGTCTATGAATATAATACTACAGCGCACCGTACCCTGTACCTTCCAAATATAATAATCCCTCAATAATAATAATAATAAGACTAATACTGTTACACACTGTTTCTTCTCAGTTTAGCTGAATCACACCTGTCCTCCTCCAGACCCCCTTGTCTTCCTCCAGACCTCTCTGTCCTCCTCCTATCCTATTTCTGGCTCCTCTGTTCAAACCCCCCTCCCCCCTCCCCCCCCCCCCCAGACCGATAAGCCCTCCTACATGCTCCTCTTCCCCCTTCTTAGACCACTAAGTCCTCTCAAGGCTCCTCTGCCCCCTCCCCAGACCCCAAAGTCTGACCCATACCTAATCACCTCCTGCCCCCCCCCCCCACATTGATGAACAGTATATGTATTTATGTATGATGTGTATGAGGCAGGTGTATGTATGATACTTGTGTGTATGATATATGTATGATAGATGTATGATAAATTTACACATCATACACCCATCTATCATACATATACTCATCTATCATACATACACATACCTATCATTCATACATACATCTATAAAACACACATCCATCATACATACACACATACATCATACATATACCCATCATAGATACATCCATCCATCTAGCATACATAACATACATATACACATCTCAAATACACACACACATACACACATCATACATACACACACCTGGCGCCTCTGGCCCCCCTTCCACACAAGCACACACACACACATGCATAATACCTACATACACATAATACACATCATACATACATCATACATAAACACATATCATACATACACCCGCATGATATATCTCCACACATCATACATACATCCTTCCAGCATACACACATCTCCACACATCATACATACATACATCTTGCTTACACACATCTATCATTCATACACACAGTATTCATACACACACATAATTCATACATCGTACATACAGTACATACACATCATTCATACATTATACATACAGTACATACACACATCATACATACACTTGCCGCCTCCGCCCCTCCCACACATGCATAATACAAACATACATGTACATCATACATAAACACATCATACATAAATACGTCATATATATACCCGCCACCTCCAGATCCCCCCCCGCATAATACATCTCCACACATCATACATACATCCTTCTAGCTAACACACATCTCTACAGATCATACATACATGTTGCTTACATACATATATCATTCATAAAACCCACACATCATTCATACACCATATATATACAATACAGTACATACACACACATTATTCATACATCATACAGTACATACACACGCCACCTCTGCCCCCATATGCAGAATACATACATGCACACAAATCATACATCCACATCATACATAAAAACATCATACATACACCTGCCCCCTCCAGATCCCCGCATAATACATCTCTCCACATCATACATACATCTTTCTAGCTTACACACATCTCCACACATCATACCTACATACATGCTTACGTGTTACTTACACACATCTATCATTCATACACACAAATCATTCATATATATACATACAGTACATACACACACAACATACATACACACACCGCCCCCTTAATACATGCATAATACATACAGTACACACACATCATACGTATGCATCATACATATATATACATCATACATAAACACATCATACATACACCTGTCACCTCCAAATCCCCCCGCAAAATACATCTTTGCACATCAAAAATACATCCTTGTAGCTTACACACATCGCCACACATCATACATACATGTTGATTACACACATCATTCGTACACACATCATGCATACATCATACATACAGTAAATACACACATCATACATACACCATACATACAGTAAATACACACATTATTCATACATCATACATACAGTACATACACAGTCATCATACATACAACATACATACAGTACATACACACACACATCATATATACACCATACATACACATACATATTATACATACACACCCTGCCTCCGGACCCCAAATCTAACCTGCCCCCTGCTCCTCCAGACCCGAAATTAACCCCAGACCCCCCCCCCCCCCCCCGCTGCTCCTCTGGACCCACAATTAAATTAACCCCTCCTCGCTCACCAGCAGCCACCATGAAGGTCTAAAGGTCAGCAAGGAGGGTCCCAGCAGAGGCAGCGCTGCGCTCACTACAAGGGAGCGCACGGCTGTTGCTGCAGGCATTAGGAGCATGCCTGTTGTGCCTGTGCTGCGTGCGCTGACAAGGGGGAGGGGTGTACAGCTCGGCAGCGTTATGGTGTGCTTAGGTATTGTGGTAGACGGGAGGTAGTAGAAGCTAGCGCCATGGGGCCGGGAAGGGGGGATGGGAGTTGAGGCTAGCGCCAGGCCTGGTACTGGCAGCGTCAAGCAACAAACCTCCCCTTCAGGCCCAGGACCTCGGGCTATGCCTGAGGGCCCGGCCTGTGGCCGTAGTATAGTATAGTGGCAGCCCGGTGCTATGGGGCTCGGTCGCAATGGCGACCTTTGCGACCTCTATAGCTGTGCCGCTGCCCTCTCCCTATATCACTGACCCTAACCAAAATACTTGGCCCAAAAGGCCTAATACCTAGGGCCCATCAAAAGAATAACATCTCCATAGGAGAGAGGCCCTACTGGTACCAAGACTGCCATACTCCAAAGACCTGATCTTTTCGAGGTCAATGGTGATATTCCTACAGACCTCCACCTCAGAGAGGATTTTCTATTGGGTCGACAATAAACATGTGAGTTCCATGTGTAGTACCTAAACGTTAAACTAACTAAGAATAAAGTGCCCCGGTCTCGCCCACTCAGGTTCCTGAATGCCCCATAAGCCCACTCCGGTTAGGTAAGGCCGGCAAGTTGACTCCAGCCGATGGAAGCACCCACCCTGTTGGGACAATGAAGCAGGAAGTGGTTCATGCTTTCCAGCGTGTCACCGCACTCTTCTTGGGGACATCCCCGGTCATCAGAGTTCCTGTACGGTTATCCCTTACATATAGCTTCCCCTGAAAGCAGCGCCAGGCCAAGTCCCAAAACTTCTGGGGGATCCTTTTCATGTTCAAAAGATACAACACCAGTCTCAGATCCCAACCTGGGTAGTCCCTGAGTGCCAGAGGCATCTGAAAGCTGGTCAACAGAACATGTTTGTCAAGGAACTGCCTTGACTGGGTCCTGATCTCCCACACTCCCAGACCCCGTATCGCCTTCAGAGTCAGGGTAGCGTAAACCAGAAGATATCCATGGGGCGTATGGAGGTCCTTCACTCACTCTCCTCTCTCTTATTCCTGGAAGAAAGGCCAGAACCATTTCCTGCAGGAGATTATCCATGGAGGAGCCCTCTCTTTCCAGAGGTTTGAGATGTTAGCTTTCAAGAAGGTGTTCATTAAGAACACAACCGGGTTTACCATAGATAAACCCCCTAGTCTTCTGGTGTGGTACGTAACCTCCCTCTTGACTAGGTTCAACCTGTTCCCCCATAATAGTGTGAAAAACAGGATGTAGATCTTAGTGTAGTAAGCCTCTGGCAAGATACATACGCTTCCCAGATATATAAACAAAGGGAGCAGGTACGATTTGATCAGGTGTACCCTTTCCCTGAGGATCAAAGACCAACCCTTCCACTGGTTCACCCTCTGAGTGGATTTTGCATCTACTGTTTCATTTTCTGAAGTTCTGCCTGTGCATAACATTTAGAATGATAGGCAGAGGCACATTGAGGAGTTCAACTTATGGCTTAGTAAATGGTGTCAAAAGCAAGGATTTGGCTTTGTGTCTCATGATAGTTCTATATGGAAAAGAAAAGAACTGTACAAAAAAAAGTTTGCCTCTTTCTCTCAAATGAACGAATGTACTCAGTGAACAATTCTGAGAATTTTCTAAGGAGTTTTCAAACTAGGAAGTGGGGGGGGGGGCAAAAGAGTGAGAATCCATGAGTCCAATTGCCCCCCTGAAACAATGCCAGAACATGTTAGTAGCACAGAGGTTAAGAAATAACAAGCTCAGAGTCCTGTCTACAAATGCTCGCAGTTTAGATAATAAAATCAATTAACTTGGGTCAATAATGGCATCTGACAATGTAGATTTAGTGGCTGTTACTGAGACATGGTTTAATGAAAGTAATGACTGGGACAGATCCATACCAGGATACTCTTTATACAGAAGAGACAGAGGAGGCAAGAAAAGAGGAGGAGTTGCCCTATCTGTGAAAGATAACTTAAAATCTAACCTAATACAAGTTAGTGAGGCCAACATAGAGTCAGTTTGGGTTACGTTGGGTTACTGTCTGGGTTACGTTCAGACAGTAACTCGTGTATGTGTGATATATAGACCACCTGGCCAAATTAAAGAATTAGATGATCTACTAGTTGAAGAAATAACTAAAATGACAATGAAAGGAGAAGTTATCTAGCCACAGTGTTATAATAATCTCACAACATAGCCATTTAGCCCCAAGGCAAGTGCAGATCCTTCCTAAGCATGTCCATTACTGTCTGCCTGGTATGTACTAAAATCCCCTTATGGTGGATAACCCCTTTAAAGGTAGGAAGACAATGTAATAGAGCAACAGGAAAAACATGCAGAATGCTTTGATGTATAGGGAGAGGTATAAGCAGTAGAAAGAGAGAAGTGCTCATGCCGCTGTACAGAACACTGGTGAAACCTCACTTGGAGTATTGTTCACAATACTGGAGGCCGTATCTCCAAAAGGATATAGATACTCTAGAGAGAGTTCAGAAAAGAGCTACTAAACTAGTAAGTGGATTGCAGGATAAAACTTACCAGGAAAGGTTAAAGGACCTTAAAATGTATAGCTTGGAACAAAGACGAGACAGAGGGGATATGATAGAGACTTTTAAAAACATAGAGGGAATCAACACGGTAAAGGAGGAGAGCATATTTAAAAGAAGAAAAACTACCACAAGAGGACATAGTTTTAAATTAGAGGGGCAAAGGTTTTAAAGTAATATCAGGAAGTATTACTTTACTGAGAGAGTAGTGGATACATGGAATAGCCTTCCTGCAGAAGTGGTCTCTGCAAATACAGTGAAGGAATTTAAACATGCATGGGATAGGCAAAAGGCTATCCTTCATATAAGATAGGGCCAGGGACTATTGATAGGATTCAGATTATTGGGCAGACTAGATGGGCCAAATGGTTCTTATCTGCCCACGCATTCTATGTTTCTATGAGTGGCATCCTGGAGCTTACCATTAGTGTTGCTCGCGAATATTAGCAATGCTAATTTTATTCGCGAATATCGCATATTCGCTTATGCTAATTTTTGTATATGCTAATTTCCGCATATGTTAATTTTCGCATACGTGAATTTTCGCATATGGGAAAATAAAACGAGAATATTACGAAAATGCGAATTTTGCAAATATATGACCTATATTCGTCCATATTTTCGTGAATATTCGCGAATTCGAATATGGCCTATGCCACTACTTACCATCCCAGTTTTTGGTAGGATAATCATCCTGGCCGAATTTGATACCTAATACTTTTGATGATTCTTGAGGTCCTGAAAGGGTGTCCAGGAGATCAAACGTGGGATCCCCCCCTCCCGCCAGAGAATCTCACACTTATCTCGGTTGATCTTAGACCCGGAAGCCTCCAAGTAGAGGTCAACCTCCAACATCACCACATCCACCTCCTCTCTCTCGGAGACAAAAAAAGTGACATTGTGAGCGTACCCCACCACTCTCTGAATGGCCTCCGGCTCCGTCAGACTCATCCCGAGTCCCGCCAATGGTCTGAGACTCACCCTCCTAAGGAAGAGATCGATCGTGAACACATATAAGAGCGGGCTCAAAGGACAACCCTGAAGGACTCAGGACCCCACCTCAAAAGAGTGGCCAGACCACCCGTTCAACAGCGGGACTGACCAGAGGTACTCGTGGTTCACCCGATCAAATGCTTTGGCTTGATTCAAGGACAGCAAGAACCCCTTCCAGAGACCTGCACTACTCCATTCCACTGCCTCCCTGACACTAAGGATAGCACTTAAGGTGTTTCGGCCTGGAACAGTGCAGTGTTGGGCCTCTAAAATGAGCCTGGGTGAAAACGTCACCAACCGATTAAACAGTATCTTAGTCAGAAGCTTCCTGTCTGTATTGAGAAGAGCTATGGGACGCCAATTCTCAAACCGGGTAGGATCTTTACCCTTTGAGAGAAGAATCAGGGCTGACCTCCTCATTGACTTCAGCAGAGTGCCCAAGCAGAGACACTCAATGAATACCTCAGACAAGAGGGGAGCTAAAGACTCCTTAAAGGTCCTGTACCACTCGAATGTTAAGCCATCTGGACTTGGCGACTTCTTAGAGGCAAGCCCCTCGATCGCCAGTCTCACTTCCTCTTCCCTGATTTCTTCTGCCAAAACATCAAGAGAGGGGTCTACCCCTGGATCAGGAATGGTTTCAGCCAGGAAATCTGACATCACATCCCGTTCCAGATCCTTCCTTCCCAAGAGATGCGAGTAGAAGGATCTGACAACCTCCAAGATCCCTGATCTGGACCAATTCAGAGATCCCGTATTATGAAGCAGTCCTGAAATGACTTCACTACTCATTGACATCTTGCAGTTTCTGTAAGGGTCGGGCAAGCGGTACCTCCCGTAATCCCTCTCAAAAACCAAAGATGCATGCCTATTGTACTGACACCTCATCAGCAAGGACTTCACTCTGGAGATATCCTCTCGGCTACATCCATTCGAGACGAGAAGTTCGAGTTTCCTTCTCAGACCCTGATACAGGCGGTACCTATTCAGGGACCTGAAGCTTGAGAGCTGGTGGAAGAACCCCACAACCCACTTCTTGAATACCTACCACCACTCTGACTTACTACTACATAGGCCCAGTAAAGGTACCTGACTCTGAAGAAAATCCTCAAAGGACTGTCTTGCCTCCGCTTCCTCCAGGAGGGACAAATTCAGCTTCCAATAACCTTTATCCATCTCTGAACCATTCAGAGAAAACAAAATCATACAGTGATCGGAGAACTCCACCTCAACCACGGACACTGTGGAAGAGACGGCTTCCTCCTTTTAAAAAAAAAACCTGTCTAACCTAGACGTGCAGCTACCTCAATGAAAGGTGAAACTCACGTGGCCTGAGGGGCTCCGGATGTGGGCATCCTCTAGGCGAGTGAAGGGCTTGTCTTCCCTAACTATATTATTGAGGGCCACACAGTCATAAGTCAGTTGATTATTGGAACCTCTCCTATCTTGGGACCTCATGACATTATTGAAGTCCCCTCTAAAAATCAATTGCCGACTTGAAAAAAGAAAGGGCCTAATCTTCATAAAGAGATCCTTATGGCCCCACCTGGTTTGTCGGGCATAGATGTTAATAAGCCGGATCTCTTGTCCCTTCATGAAGACATCTAAGATCAGGCACCTCCCCATTTCAAACTCAATAAGCCGCCAGCATTCAACCGAAGCAGTAAAAAGGACCACCACCCTACTGTACGGCTCAGCCGCAAGAGACCAGTGGGAGGGACCGTGCCTCTACTCTCTTCTGGCTTTAACCAGAGAGGCTAGATCTGACAACCTGGTCTCCTATAAAAAGAAAATGTTGGCTTCAACATGGCCGAGAAGATCAAGTTGCTAATCTAGCCGTATCCGACTTATGAGTGCCGCCATCCTGGGTGATTGAGTTAGATGGCCTATAACCCCTTATACCTTCTTCCTCTCCTTTCCTCCACCCCCATCTGAGTCAGAGGAAGACCCCTTACCCCTGTTAAGGCTTTGGAATCCAGAGATGCCTTCCCTCCTGAGGAAACCACCTCAGGAGTAGAAGGCTCGGCGTCCCCTGGAGGCTGCACGGTCTCCAGCCCCTCTTCCTCCCCCTCAAGAGGAGGAGGAGAGATAGTATCCCCAAGGGCCTCATACCAATTTGAGAGGACGATCAGAGGGTCGGAGATTGGGATGTTCCTTTTCAGGTCTGGGGCTGTAACAGAAGAGGAAGACAGAACCTCCTTACTTTTTCCCTTTTTCCTCCTCCTTATCCTTTTCCAGTCACCATTTAGTTTCTGCCTTCCCTCCTCCTCCTCATCCACTGTTTCGTATTAGTAAGAACTGGAGGAGAGGACAATCTCACTGGGCCTCCGAAAGGAGCTGGGGTTCAAACTTCACCAGCCAATTAAACAGTATCTTGGCCAGAAGCTTCCTGTCCGTATTGAGACGAGCTATGGGCCTCCAATTCTCAATGCAGCTGGGATCTTTACCCTTTGACAGAAGAATCAGGGCTGACCTCCTCATTGACCTCGGCAGAGTGCCCGAGGAGAGACACTGATTGAATACCTCAGTCAAAAGGGGAGCTAAAGACTCCTTAAAGGTCCTGTACCACTCGGATGTTAAGCCATCAGGACCTGGCGACTTCTTGGGGCAAGACCCTCGATCCCCAGTCTCACTTCCTCTTCCCTGATCTCTTCTGCCAAAATGCCAAGAGATGGGTCTACCCCTGGCTCAGGAACAGCTTCAGCCAGGAAACCCAACATCACATCCCGATCCAGATCCTTCCTTCCCAAGAGGTACGAGTAGAAGGATCTGACGACCTCCAAGATCCCTGATCTGGACTGATTCAGAGATCCCATACTGTCAATACTTTACTACTCACTGACATCTTGCAATTTCTGTAAGGGTCGGGCGAGCGGTACCGCCCGTAATCCCTCTCAAAAACCAAAGATGCGTGTATATCGTACTGACACCTCATCAGCAAGGACTTTACTCTGGAGTTATCCTCTCGTCAGTCAAGACGAGAAGTTTGAGTTTCCTCCTCAGACCCTTATACAGGCGATACCTATTCAGGGACCTGAGGCTAGGGAGCTGGCGGAAGAACCCTGCAGCCCGCTTCTTGAATATCTCCCACCACTTTGACTTACTACTACACAGGTCCAGTAAAAGGTGACTGAAGAAAATCCTCAAAAGACTGTCTTACCTCCGCTACCTCCAGTAGGGACAAATTCAGCTTCCAATAACCTTTACCCATCCGGGGGTCTCTGAAACATTCAAGGAAAATGAAATCATACAGTGATAGGAGAACTCCACCTCAACCATCGACACAAGAGACGGCTTCCTCCTTTAAATAAAACCTGTCTAACCTAGACCTGCAGCTAACTTGATGAAAGGTGAAGCCTGCGTGGCCTGAGGGGCTCCGGAAGTGGGCATTATTTAGGTGAGCTTCCTTAACTATATTATTGAGGGCCACACAGTCATAAGTTAGCAAATTATTGGAACCACTCCTATCTTGGGACCTCTTGACATTATTGAAGTCTCCTCCAAAAAAAGAAAGGTCTTAATCTTCATAAAGAGATCTTTATGGCCCCAACTGGTTTGTGGGGCATAGATGTTAATGAGCCTGAGCTTTTGTCCCTTCATGAAGACATCTAAGATCAGACTCCTCCCCATTTCTAATTCAATAACCCGTCGGCATTCAACCAGAGCGGTAAACAGGACCACCACTCCTCTATATGGCTCAGCCGCAAGAGACCAGTGGGAGGGACGGCACCTCCACTCTCTTCTGGCTTTAACCAGAGAGGCTAGATCTGACAACCTAGTCTCCTGTAAAAAGAAAATGTCAGCTTCAACACGGCCGAGAAAATCAAAGGCTGCAACTCTAGCCATATCTGACAAATTAATAGATGCCAACGTCATTGGGGTGAGTGCCGCCATACAGGGTGACTAAATTAGAATGCCACACCCTTTACTTTTGTTTACCCTTCTTTTAAGCCCCCTCATCCCCTGAAGAAGAAGAAGAGACTGAAGAAACCTTTTCTTGGATTCTGATTGATTCATTTTATCCCCATCTCTTTCCGGCCCTGGTCTAGCCCTGCCCTCCAAGGAAAGTGCCTCCACAGGACAGGACCAAGTTCCCCCCCCGGAGGCTCCTTCACCCTAGGCAGTCCTCCCTCACCTTCCCCCTCCAAGGAGGGGGAGGAGATGGTATCGAGGACAAGGTACCGGTTTGACAGGTCAATCAGAGGGGGGCAGTCAGGCTTCCGTTTTGGACCTGGCCCGCAGTACAAGGAACAGTGGGATCTGGCCTCTTCTTTCTTCCCTTCCTTTTGCCCTTGTCTTTCCTTTTAGGCCTCGACGGTAGGGAACGGGCAGGGATGGGGGCGCAACAGGGCTAGTGAGGAGAAAGGGCCCCGCCAAACTATGGGGGGAAGAAAATCGTAGAAGGAGTAGGGAGCTGGAGAGTGCACAGGTGACGGGGGTAGCTCCGGACCCTGCTCCTGAAGCTGGCCCTGTAACCACTGACGCCCTGGAGGAGAATGTGCTGGATGACGAGATCAGGAGGCTTCACAGAGATGAAGGCAATATGGCCGACCCTTCCGATTCCTTCCACTATGAAAGTGTGGATGATGAGAGTGGGGAGCACTCTCATCATCCACACTTTCATAGTGGAAGGAATCGGAAGAGTCGGCCATATTGCCTTCATCTCTGTGAAGCCTCCTGATCTCCTCATCCAGCACATTCTCCTCCAGGGCTTCAGTGGTTACAGGGCCAGCTTCAGGAGCAGGGTCCGGAGCTACCCCCGTCACCTGGGCACTCACCAGCTCCCTACTCCTTCTACGATTTTCCTCCCACCATAGTTTGGCGGGGCCCTTTCTCCTCACTAGCCCTGTTGCGCCCCCATCCCTGCCCGTTCCCTCCCGAGCCGAGGCAACTTCACAGCTCTCCTCAGCTGGAGTGGCCGCTGCACGGGTGAAGGAGCTAGGACAACGGCTTAAAGGGTGCCTGAGGACACTACAAAGGTGGCACCGGATCTGCCTACAGGATGCGGCCAGATGACCCACCCCATCACAAAAAGCCCAGACCTGCACAGTACAGGCTGCGCTAAAGTGGGTGGGACTGCCACACCTGTGAAAGACCTTAGGCTGCACCTGGTACAAATCTGGATCCTATCATGTCCAAGGAAGGCAGCTGATGGAATGTGGGCAACCGTACTCCCTGAACGCTTGAGTTTGACGGAAAACATCCAGGCCCTGGACCAGATACCGTGCTCATCCAAGTTTTTCTTGGGCATGTCCATCACATCCCTATAATGTCCGAGCCCGGTCATGATGTCATAACAAGAAAGTGACTTGTTACGGGTCAAAACGGTCACTTTCTTGACAGAGTTCTGGTGGGAAATCGCCTTTACGGCAAGATCCTGCCAGCCGTGCTCGTTCTTCGTCACTTCGTAGTTTGACCAGAAGAGTTCAAGACCCTCTCGCCGAACGAAACTGATATCAAACTCCATCTGAAGGAGGAGCTCAACCACTTTAGCACGAGGTGGGCACGCATCCTCGCCCCTCCAAATCAGACGGACCACATTCCTAGGGTTATTGTCCTGCCCGGGTGTCGGGAGGGACCAGACCACCTCCCTATTCCGCTCTCAGAAAGCCCCTAAACTGTGCTTCTCTATTCAGAAAGACAGGTCAACTTCACCCCTCTCCACTACCTGGATCGACCTGTCTCCCCTACGCAGAGCCTCCAGGAGGCGCTGTTGCAAGTAGCCTTCAGAGCTGGATGGAGACAGGGACCGACGGACCAGACCCAGGACCCTCAGTACAGCCACTCCCACCACTACTCCCATCTTTATTCCCATCCATATCCTGACTTCCCATTCTTACCACTACTACTCCCACCATCATTTATTCCACTTACACTCCCACATACACTCCTCTCATCCACAACACTACTACACTCAGCATTCTCACATCCTACACTCTTCCTGCCTAACAGATTCTGGGCTGGCTGGGAGCTGTAGTACTGCTGGTTTTATTAACAGTCTCTGTGCTGGCTTGAGTGCTAGGGTCAGCAATGATGGCTCCTCCTCCATGGCTATTGCCACCTCCTGAGTCTGGGGCTGCCGTTCCGAGCGTATCCCAGCTCCACCCACAGAGCCAGCACTTGCTTTGCCCGACCACACGGGCTCTGCGGATGATCCTGGCGTCCGAACACTCCCCCCCCCTCACAGAGGAGTGCTCCGCAGCACCCGCAGAACATACAGTATTTTGAGGACCGCCCCCCGAGCACACGGGCCCACCACTCTCCACCACCGGCACCCGGCCCTTCCCCACCTTACAGGCACGGCACTCGGGGAACCACCCCCCGAGCACACGGCGGCGTAACTCGCCTCTGGCCCTTGGACACACCCCCTGCCACCCTGGGGCAGTGCTGTAGTGCCAGAGCTGCCCACCATGAAACCATCCTGCCCCTCCCTACCAGCAGAATGGGTGGGATTCACATCTATTAAGTCCGCAGCCTTTTCTGACACCATGCTGTACCCCCCCCCCCATGCTGACTCCGTTCCACCACAGAAACGGGGTCTGGCAGTATGGGGGGCCCTGCTGGAAAGGACAAATCACATATTGTATCGATTACTGGGTCTTCTGCCTCTTTGACCTGCGCTTCACTTCCACATCCTCACATAGGTCATCTCCAAAAGTAAAACGCTGGACTTGGGCTGGGGACTCCTGGATCCCTATAGCCCTCAGCATTCCCCCAGCCTCACTCTCCATATTCACTCGAAGGAAGCACCACCTGGGCCGGTTCAATTTAGCTGTCCGTGGTGGTCTGGGTGTCACAGCGAGCAGCCACAGGCACAGCATCTTCCTCCACCCTCTCCTCCTCCTTTTCTTCTTCACCACCATCCTCACTTTCTTCTCCGCCACTACTCTCCCCATCATCCATCTCCCCCTTCACCTTACCTGGGGATTTCATGGCGGCAAACTGATCCTCGTTCTCCAGCTTCTCCCTGAAGAGACCGCTCCCCTCGAGGATCTCTGCTCTCCTCTCCTCCAGCTTTGCGATCTCATTCTTCAGGGCTGTAATCCTCTTTTTCAGTTCTGGCTTATTCCTTTTGGACCCAAAGCTTGCCAGATTCTGGGCTCCATGCAGGTTCTCTCTCATCAACCTAAGCTCCCTACCGCAGCGGTCGTATTCTGCAAACCGTGTGGTCATGTGGGAGCAGTAGGTCGTGCTGGACTCTTTGGGCCCTCTCCCAGCACACAACTCAAAATTTTTCCTCCTCACCTTCCGTCCACCAGATCTCTGGCTGGCACCCGTCGCCTGGGGAGCACAGCCTGCATTGCTGCAGACTCTGCTGGATCTTCTCCCTAAGGCCAGAAAAATGGCTGTCACTGTTTGCTCTCCACCCCCACCAGCCTGGAAGAACGGTAGGTGGAGGCCCTGGACTCCTGGGGCTCCATGCAGGAAGGACCTTCCCAGGAGGCTGCAACACTCTTGGGAAAGGCTGATGGAAACACTGCCTCTCTGCCTGGAAGTCTGTAGAGTACAAACGGAAACACCCGACAGCTGTTCATACTGAATTGCTCTGGGCTGTGTGTGGAAGAGTGAGAAAAGAAGTTCTCCCCCTTATGGCTTTAGATGATGTCATGCCTTCTGGTAATGTCCCTTCCCAGTCTGTAGAGCTGACTGAGACTGAGCAGAAGATACACAACAATATCAAGGTACAAATAATAAAAAGGATGTAGTTTATCATGATGGGGAGAGTGAATTTGGAGGATTAAAAAATGTATCAAGCACTTTACACATACTCTTTAATTATATAAAATGGTGTTAAAGGGGTATTCCAGGAAAATACTATATATATATATATATATATATATATATATATATATACAGCAACAGGAGAATACAGCAGCACACTGCTAGCACAAAGATATAGATAAAACATGAGTATATAGATGGAACATGAGTATATAGATAAAACATGAAAAGCTATACAGCTGTAGTGCAACAAGTGAAAATATGAAATTATGAAACAGTGAGTACATAGCTTGCAAATTTGGCGGCCAAATAGCTTGGACCGTCCCACCACGGTAAGGTGACCTCATTTTGGGACGGACCCCACACTATGAATATGCCTCTGTGTGAACAGTTCAGCAGGCATTGCAGGATCTGAAACATCCAAGGCACCTTATATACAGAGGTGCCTTGGATGGGTGGGGTGCAATATACTCTATATACTCATGTTTCATCTATATACTCATGTTTTATCTATATCTTTGTGCTAGCAGGGTGCTGCTGTATTCTCCTGTTGCTGTATATTTAGGCCAGCAGCCTGCACCTGTAAGCCAGGTCTATATAATAGTTTGGAATGAATAGTGCTGGCCAACTAATTCTTTGGTTGTATTACACATACGGGGGAGTGGCTACCTCCATGTTGGCTCTTGCACCCCACCCACCTCTATCAGGTGTATATGAGGTGCCTTGGATGTTTCAGATCCTGCACTGCCTGCGGAACTGTTCACACAGAGGCAAATTCATAGTGTAGGGTCCATCCCAAAATGAGGTCACCTTACCGTGGTGGGACGGTCCAAGCTATTTGGCCGCCAAATTTGCAAGCTACGTACCTCACTGTTTCATAATTTCATATTTTCATTTGTTGCACTACAGCTGTATAGCTTTTCATGTTTTAGCTATATACTCATGTTTCATCTATATACTCATGTTTTATCAATATCTTTGTGCTAGCAGTGTGCTGCTGTATTCTCCTGTTGCTGTATATTTAGCCCAGCAGCCTGCACTTGTAAGCCAGGTCCATATAATAGTTTGGAATCAATAGTGCTGGCCAACTTATTTTTTGGTTGTATTACACATACGGGGGAGTGGCTACCTACATGTTGGCTCTTGCACCCCACCCACCTCTATCAGGTGGATATAAGGTGCCTTGGATGTTTCAGATCCTGCAATGCCTGCTGAACTGTTCTCACAGAGGCATATTCATAGTGTAGGGTCCGTCCCAAAATGAGGTCACCTTACCGTGGTGGGGCGGTCCAAGCTATTTGGCTGCCAAATTTGCAAGCTAAGTACCTCACTGTTTCATAATTTCCTATTTTCATTTGTTGCACTACAGCTGTATAGCTTTTCATGTTTTATCTATATACTCATGTTTCATCTATATACTCATGTTTTATCTACATCTTTGTGCTAGCAGTGTGCTGCTATATTCTCCTGTTGCTGTATATTTAGCCCAGCAGCCTGCACCTGTAAGCCAGGTCCATATAATAGTTTGGAATCAATAGTGCTGGCCAACTGGCTTAAGAAAGTTAAATAGCTTTGTAAATTACTTCTATTAAAGAATCTTAATCCTTCTAATTATTATCAGCTGCTGAAGTTGAGTTGTTCTTTTCTGTCTGGTAAGAGTGCTCTCTACTGACATCTCTTCTTGTCTCGGGAACTGCACAGAGTAGAAGAGGTTTGCTATGGGGATTTGCTTCTACTCTGGGCAGTTCCCGAGACAGGTGTCATCAGAGAGCACTTAGACAGAAAAGAACAACTTAACTTCAGCAGCTCATAAGTACTGAAAGGATTACGATTTTTTAATAGAAGTAATTTACAAATCTGTTTAACTTTCTAGAGCCAGTTGAGATATATATATATATATATATATATATATATATATATATATATATATGTCAGGATTCAGCAGGCTGGAGGTGGATCCTCTGTGTCAGAGAGGGATTGGCGTGGACAGTACCTGTGGACCGGTTCTAAGTTGCTACTGGTATTCACCAGAGCCCGTCGCAAAGCGGGATGGTCTTGCTGCGGCGGTAGCAACCAGGTCGTATCCACCTGTAACGGCTCAACCTCTCTGACTGCTGAGACAGGCGCGGTACAAAAGGACAAGGCAAGAGGAAGGTCGGACGTAGCAGAAGGTCAGGGCAGGCAGCAAGGGTCGTAGTCAGGGGCAACAGCAGAAGGTCTGGAACACAGGCTTGGGACATACACAAACGCTTTCTCTGGCACAAGGCAACAAGATCCGGCAAAGCAGAGAAGGGGAAGTGAGGTTATATAGGAGTGGAGCAGGTGGGAGCTAATTACAGTGATTGGGCCAGGCACCAATCAGTGGTGCACTGGCTTTTTAAATCTTAGAGAGCTGGCGCACGCGCGCCCTAGAGAGCGGAGTCGCGCGCGCCAGAACGTGACAGCCGGGGACCGGGACAGGTAAGTAGCTTGGGATGCGATTCGCGAGCGGCGCGTCCCGCTATGCGAATCGCATCCCCGTCGTCAGTGTCAGTGCAGCGCTCCCGGTCAGCGGGTCTGACCGGGGCGCTGCAGAGAGGAAAACGCTGCGAGCGCTCCGGGGAGGAGCAGGGACCCGGAGCGCTCGGCGTAACAATATATATATATATATATATATATATATATATATGTATGTTTACAATTTTTTCTAATAAAATCATTACAATAAGTGAATAGTTTTTGAGTAGCTCCATTGTTTTTTGTGATTGGTTTATAGAAGTCTATATTTGGGTTTAATGTTACTTTTTGTTTTTCTTTGACACATGGACGAATAAAATAACATGTTACACAGACATATACCCCCTCCCCTTTAATGTGCTTTTGTACATGTGGGATGAGTTTTTGGAGTATTTGGAAACACTGATGTAGACTCTACTTGTTATTTAAAGTGAAGCAAATACTTCAAGCTTCTATTTCGTTTACACTTTACAGTAATGTCAAACATCATTGGAAAGCATGCAGAACACTAAAGTAGAGCAATCCCTGACAGCCGACAGCCTGGCCAAAAGCAAGTTTTGGTTTTTCATTAGGCTTATGAACAAGGTCAAGGATCCATGTATATATGAGAACGTATTTACAACATGATGTGCATCCACCTCCCATGTTACACAATGTTACACAATTTTTTTAATACTGATATTATAAATGTTTCATTTTAAGGAGTAGGGATGAAAATAGTAAATAAATCCAGGATTTTTTTTTTTGTCATTATTATTATGATTATTATTGTTGTTATTATTATTAACCCCTTAGGGACCAAGCCCATTTTGGCCTTAAGGACTGGGCCAATTTTCATTTTTGCTTTTTCCTTTGTACCTCCTTTCGTTTTAAAATCCATAACTCTTTAAATTTTTTCACCATATTTATTTTTTTCACCATATTAGGGCTAGTTTTTTTGCGTGAACAATTGTACTTTGTAATGACATCTTTCATTTTACCATAAAATGAATGGCGCAACCTAAAAAAATATTATTTGAGGGCAGAAATTTATAAGAAAACTGTAATTTTTGCAACTTTTTTTTTTTTTTGGGGGGGGGGGGGGGTTGGTTTTTACGCAGTGCACTATATGGTAAAAGTAAAACATTATCTTCATTCTGTGGGTTAATGCAATTACAACCGATACCCTATTTATATAGTTTTTCTATTATTGTACTATTTAAAAAAAAGCTAACTTTTTTTTAAACAAACTTGTATGCATAAAATTGTTATTTTCTGACCCCTACAACTTTTTTTTATTTTTCCACATATGTGGATGTTTGAGGGCTCATTTTTTGTGGGGTGATCTGTAGTTTTCAGCTGTACCAGTTTTAATGGGACTTTTTGATTGCTTTTTATAATTTTTTTTCTAATATATGATGTGATTATAAATTTACCGTGCAGGATCATAAACATTATATTTTTAATAGTTTGGCCATTTACACACGCGGTGATACCAAACATGTTTTTTTGCCTTTTTTTTTTTCTTTTTTTTTTGTAAAATGGGAAAATAAGGTGGATTTGATTTTTTAAAAGGGGAGCGGGTTTTATATGATTTTAGAAACTTTTAAGATTGACCATCCACTGATATACCCTGGCTAATCGGGTGGCAGGAGGCAGGTAAGGGGACCCTCCTCTGCCAGTTTGACTCACGGAACCCCTGCTATCACCTCACAGGGGTTCTGTGAGCTCCACTAAGCTGCTGACATCTTTCACCTTCACTTTAGACGCAGTGATCTGTATTGATCAGGGTGTCTAAAGGGTTGAATGCCGGGCAGTCGCGGCACAAGCAGTGAGTGTGAGGCTACTGATAGTAGCCGTCACTCACTGATCTGAAGCGAGCGCAGCTCGTACGCTCACTTCAAAACCATTTAAGGGCTCAGAGCATACAGGTACGCCCTTGGTCCCTAAGTACCAGTACATGTACAGGTAACGTGGTTGTTATTATTATTATTGTAAGCAAAACATTTAATTTGGCTTAACATGCTAAAATGAGACATTTATTAATACATTTTAGATCATCCTTAGAATTTCTCCTGCAGCAGAAATAACAACATCATTCCACAACTGGACAGCATTTTTGTGTTTCAGCCCTATATCCCCACACAACCTGGGATCCGAATAGTATCAACGAGGGAATGGGGAAGAATTCCATAGATCGGTACATTCTGAACTTTAGCATTTCAGAATGAGCCTCATTTTTATATTTGGTGACAAAAATTAGTCCATAAAGATGGATTTAAGAATACCCTACTCATAACTAAACAATCACATCTTATTTTGAGAAAATTTATTTTGGGTTTCTCTTTTCCCGAAGGAAGTTATCCAGTTTAGATTATTAAAAAAAAAATTCTGATTATTCTTAATAATTTCTGAGTTTATAGAAGAATTCCACACTATGAATTTGTCTATTCGCAGAGATCAGCAACAAAGAGCACCTCTCCTCAGAAGATGCAGCATGTCCATAATGTTGCTATTTTAAAGGGGTTATCCAGATTAGAGAATCAGTGTTCAGCTCCACCCCTGTGTGTGTGTGTTTTTTTTTTAGCTCAGTTCCATTGACGTGGATAGAGCCAAGCTGTAATACCACACACAAGCAGAGGACAGCCGAGACACTGTTTTTTCAAGAGAATATCTGTTTTCCTAATCCTGGATAACCACTCTAAAAATATTTTAAGCTTAGTTTTTGGTGCAAATTGTACCAGATATTTGATGCAGGAAGCTTTGATTATATTCCCCATTTTCTCCCCAAAAAAACTGACAGGCTGGGTTCACATATGTGCAGCATCGGGCACAGTTTCCCTCCGGCGTGCACCAGAGGGAAACTGATGCTAGAACTTAACCCATTAATTTGAATGGGACAGTTTACAAACATCCAGCATCCCAATTTTGAAGCCAGATGGTTGAACACACCAGAGGGCACTGGACAGGGGAACGCAGCTTGCTCTCTGTTGCCCAGAAACAATGGACGCTGGAAGCCATACAATTGATGACAAATTGTCATCAGTTGTGGCATCAGTTGCGTCGAGATTTAGGCTGAGTTCACCTATGCCGGATGCTGGACATATGTGAACCCAGCCTAACATGACTTGCACCACATTTTCAATGTGTTTTAGAAACTTTTTAGAACTTTTTGCATCATGCCCAAGAAGGGGAAAAAATGTGGTTTTAGAAATATAGGACTAATATTGGGCTTGTGGAAGTGTGTAAACTATTAAAATATATTGTACAATAATAATAATTTAAAAAAAAAACTTAAACTCCAACATTTTTGGTAACTTCATATACTGTACTAGACAAAAAAAAGTGATCAGAAACTCCTATAAAAAAATTGTTCCAATAAAAAATACAGATTATAATGCAAAAAAATAAGACATTATGCAGCCCTATTTACAAGAAAATTAAAAAAGTTATAGGGAATTTTTTAAGCATTCTTATTTTCATTAAACGTTTTAATATAAAATAAAAACTTTATAATTTGGGTATTGTCATTTTATTGATCTACCGTATATACTCGAGTATAAGCCGATCCGAGTATAAGCCGAGACCCCTAATTTCAACCCAAAATCCCAGGAAAAAAAAAAAAAAAAAAAAAAAGTTATTAACTCGAGTATAAGCCTAGGGTGTGAAATACATCATCCCCCCCTGTCATCATCCAGACCCGTCATCAACATCCTCATCATCATCACCGCCTGTCATCATCCAGACCCTCATCATCATCACCTGTCATCATCCCCTTGTCATCATCCCACACATCCCCCTTCATCATCCCCTTGTCATCATCCCCACCCCCTTCATCATCCCCTTGTCATCATCCCCACCCCCCTTCATCATCCCCTTGTCATCATCCCCACCCCCCTTCATCATCCCCTTGTAATCATCCAACACCCCCCCTTCATCATCCCCTTGTCATCATCCCCACCCCCCTTCATCATCCCCTTGTAATCATCCCACACCCCCCCTTCATCATCCGCTTGTCATCATCCCCACCCCCCTTCATCATCCCACACCCCCCCTTCATCATCCTCTTGTCATCATCCCACACCCCCCCTTCATCATCCTCTTCTCATCATCCGCCCTCAGTGGTCTTCAACCTGCGGACCTCCAGAGGTTTCAAAACTACAACTCCCAGCAAGCCCGGGCAGCCATCGGCTGTCCGGGCTTACTGGGAGTTGTAGTTTTGAAACCTCCGGAGGTCCGCAGGTTGAAGACCTCTGCGGCCTTCGACATCATCCAGCCCCCTCTCACCCCCTTTAGTTCTGTACAGTACTCAGCTCCGCTCGGCGCTGGTCCGGTGCTGCAGGGCTGTCCGGTGAGTAGGTCGTCCGGTGGGATAGTGGTTCCGGGCTGCTATCTTCACTGGGGGCGCCTCTTCTCCACGCTTCCGGCCCGGAATAGAGGCGTTGCCTTGACAATGACGCAGAAGTACGTTGGCAATGAACGTACCTCTGCGTCATTGTCAAGGCAACGTGACTATTCTGGGACCGGGCCCGAAGCGCTTAGAAGAGGCCTCCCCGGTGAAGATAGCAGCCCGGAACCACTATCCCACCGGACCACCTCCTCTCCGGACAGCCCTGCAGCACCGGACCAGCGCCGAGCGGAGGTGAGTACTGTACAGAACTAAAGGGCTAGAGGGGGCTGGATGATGTCGAAGGCCGCAGTGGTCTTCAACCTGTGGACCTCCGGAGGTTTCAAAACTACAACTCCCAGCAAGCCCGGACAGCCGATGGCTGCCCGGGCTTGCTGGGAGTTGTAGTTTTGAAACCTCTGGAGGTCCGCAGGTTGAAGACCACTGCGGGTCGAGAGTTCACTCGAGTATAAGCCGAGGGGGGTGTTTTCAGCACGAAAAATCGTGCTGATAAACTCGGCTTATACTCGAGTATATATGGTATATGATATAGATAACATCATTTTTACCATAAGTTCCCTGCATAGAGGCAAACTCTGCTAAAAGTTGCAAAATTGATTGATGTCATTACAAAGTATAATTGGTCCCACATAAACAAGTCCTCATATGTCCCTGTAGGAAAAAAAAAAGAATAGTTATGGCTATTAGAAGGCAAAGAGGTGAACATATGTTGCTACATCCTTTAAAAGGGGGTTTAAATGTCCCACATTTTTATACACATTTTTGGAGTAAAATAAAAATAAATTAATAGATGAAGTAAAGTTAAATTAAACAGTCTAAAGAGATGCCAAAATTACAAACAGCCACATTCTTAGATTTTTTTTGCCAATTGGATTTTCCCATTGGACCATGTGATCACATTCTTAGACTGTCTGTTGTCTAAATATCTGGTTATCTTTCCCAATGTATTCTATATTAGAAAACTTAAATTATTACATTACTAAAGGAAGTTGCTCCATTCTAAGAAGTCCATCCAAGCCTTCATAAACCTGCAAGAGAGAAGATGACAAAACACGAGAAAATGCTTTCCCCATTCTGTGAAGTCTTACACCTTTCTTTAATTAACTAATGAGTTGATAAAGAGCCAAATAGAACTGTCACATTAAAAAACTTAAATGGATATTCTGGGATTTTGTTTCTTTGAATGCAAGACAGGGGCAGCAAAGTTAGTCTTATTACTAATATACTTTACTTACCTGTGCTTGGTGGCTGGTATCAAATTTACTTGTCTTACTTTGCCCCAGAAGTTCTTTTTCTGCAGCCTTCAAAATTAGTGTTGTCTTGGACCTTTCCCAGCTTGCTGTGTGGCCCGAGACAATACATCACAAGTCAGGTGCCTAAAGGGGCTTGGCTGCTTTGTCTGTTAAGTGTGAAGCCAGCCCCCTAATGATGTTACCAGCACATGTGTGTGCATTCATTAATCCACAGCTTGCGTCAGGTTGTGCTGTGCTGCAATGGGTGGGGTGATCGATGTGTGTTAGGGAAATAAGTCACCTCCCACCTTAAAACAAAGGATCCTGGGGATTGTAGTCTGAGAGAGGTCACAGAAACAGTAAGTAGCCAGTTCCCAAAAACAAGCCAGCAATGTGATGGGGGACACAGGGCATGGCCATTTACCACCAACACAAGCACAGATCCTTAATAAGCATGTATATTAATGTATGAGTTTTAATTACTAAAGTTATCTTATATTGGATAACTCATTTAAGTTTTAACCTACTGTTATAACTTAAATTTCTCCTGGCCAACAGATATTACTAGTTAAATGGTCACTAACTTTTCAGTGAACCTTCCAGGATAAGTGGTTATGTCTGTATGTAAATGAGGTATAGCACTTTTCCTGGCCATTACATAACTTGAATATGACATTTTTCCCCACTTTCCCTTCTGTAGGTGTCATCTCATGTTCAGTTTTCCCTAAGCTGGTGGTTGTAGACTAGCTTCTATGATGTCTCCCGTACACTGCACACACACAGAAGGGATCTTGCACTTCCACGTCTCTATAGCATAGCCACAGAAACAGCAGCAATATGGGGGACATTTTAGAGCATTACTGACCAGTGTAAACTGTAAATCAAGGGTCTTTGTCTCTTTTCAGGAAATCCACTTTCCCCTATTTATAGACTTCTTTGGGTAGCATTTACTCTGATCCCTCAGTCAGCTGTAAGTCTGCTTTGCCTTTTAAGGTGGATTTTAACAGTTCTTCAGATTGAATTGTGCTGATAAGTGGAGAAACAAAGAGTTTCTCTAATAAAATATAATATAGAATGTCTTATACTCACTTGGACTGTTGATTTATTTAAAGTTTGATAAATTTTTAAGATTATTTAAGAATTAATTTAAAATAACATTTCATTTTGTGCAATATATGCTATGCTAATTCTTATATGCATCACTGTTTTTGTTTATAAGGGACACCATAATACAGTGCCAGGTCCTTAGCACAATGGACACAATTGGTGCCTGATTATTGTACTTAATGACTCATGGGCCCTGGTGTAAATGGTCAGCTTGGACCCCCACAAAAAACTACAGTAACACCAGATGCAACAAAACCAAGACCTCACCGTGAAATTTGTCATCCCTGGTGTAATGTAAACAGAGACTGATGGGGAAATAAAAATGCATTGGTGCTGTAGCAGCAGGAAGGTTTATATTGGTTTAGTTTTTTTAAGAATTTTTATCTTATCATTTACTAGCCAGATTTTTTTAACAACTAAAGTGGTTTTCCCACAATAGCCATTTCTCATGCACCCACAGGCTATGTTCAGACTCAATAAAAGTAGTCATATTTGTTAGTCAAAAAAAATCCTTTTTTGAAAGAAAAAAAAAGGTTTAAAAACAAAATGGGGGATATTTATCAAAGGATTTACACTGGTTTTTCCTGTCTTAATTTGTCGCACAGAATGTCGCAGTCTAAATATGTGCGACTTTTTTGCGACTTTTGCTCTAGAGGATTTTTAGAACATGATGCATGCTAGTCTATTTTAGACGGAAATGCATTGGAAAATGCATTGGTACTGAATTTATCAAAAGCGACTTTTCAGCGACAAGTCGCATCGGCTGAAAGTACGCCAAAATGTCCACTGTATTCACTGTGGAAAATGAAATGCCAGGTGAAATACAGTGTGATAAGGTAAACTCCCCAGTACAGGTCACCTGTCTAACCCAGGAAGAAGTACAGGGCTGCCTACAAAAAATCAAAATAGACAAATCACCAGGTCCAGATGGCATTCACCCCTGTGTTCTAAAGGAATTAAGTAATGTAATAGACAGACCCCTATTTTTAATATTCATGGACTCTATAGTAACAGGGACTGTTCCCCAGGACTGGTGCATGGCAAATGTGGTGCCAATATTTAAGAAGGGGTCAAAAGGTGAACCCAGGAATTATAGACCTTTTAGCTTAACCTCGGTTGTATGTAAATTGTTTGAGGGTTTCCTAAGAGATTCTATTTTGGAATATCTTGATAATAATAAACGTATGACCCCATATCAGGATGGATTTATGAGGGATCGGTCCTGTCAAACTAACCTGATCAGCTTTTACGAGGAGGTGAGCTCCAGTCTGGACCAGGGGCAATCGCTGGATGTCGCATATCTGGATTTTTCCAAAGCATTTCATACGGTGCCACATAATAGATTGGTGCATAAAATGAGAAGGTTTGGGCTGGGGGAGAATGTGTGCAAATGGGTAAGTAACTGGTCAATGATAGGAAACAGAGGGTGGTTATTAATGGTACTTATTCTGATTGGGTGACTGTTGTGGGGTACCACAGGGGTCCGTCTTGGGTCCTGTTCTATTTAATATATTTAGTAATGGCCTTGCAGAGGGGTTGAATAGTAAAATAGCAATCTTTGCAGATGACACTAAACTCTGTAAAGCGGTAAACACTATAGAGGACAGTGCACTGTTACAAATGGATCTGGATAGGTTGGAGGTTTGGGCTGGGAAGTGGCAGATGAGGTTCAACACTGATAAATATAAGGTAATGCACATGGGGAGGAAAAATCCGGGCTGGGATTATATTGTGTATTAAATGGGAGAACACTTGGGACGACTGACATGGAAAAGGACTTAGTTGTCTTAGTTAACAGTAAATTTAGCTGTAGTGACCAGTGTCGGGCAGCTGCCGCCAAGGCAAATAAAACCATGGGGTGAATCATTAGGGGCATAGATGCCCAAGACAAGGAAATAATTCTACCGCTGTACAAATCACTAGTCAGATCACACATAGAATACTGTGTACAGCACTGGGCACCAGTGTACAAGAAAGATATAGTGAAGCTGGAGAGGGTTCAAAGACGGGCAACCAGAGTAATACGGGGAATGGGAGGACTACGGTACCCAGAAGGATTATCAGAATTAGGGTTATTTAGTTTAGAAAAAAGAAGGCTTAGGGGAGACCTAATAACTATGTATAAATATATTAGGGAACAGTACAGAGATCTCTTCCATGATCTATTTATACCCAGGACTGTACCAATAACAAGGGGGCATCCTCTACGTCTAGAGGAAAGAAAGTTTCTACACCAGCACAGAGGGGGGTTCTTTACTGTAAGAGCAGTGAGACTGTGGAATTCTCTCCCGGAGGAGGTGGTCATGGTGAACTCTGTAATAGAGTTCAAAAAGGGGCTGGATGCATTTTTGGAGAGTAATAACATTGCTGGTTATGTATATTAGATTTATAGGGACAGAAGGTTGATCCTGGGATTTATTCTGATGCCATGTTGGAGTCGGGAAGGAATTTTTACCTCTAGTATGAGAGTATTTTGCCGTCCTCTGGATCAACTCAACTCAATAGGGACTTATTAGGGTTATAGGTTGAACTTGATGGACTCTGGTCTTTTTTCAACCTTATGAGCTATATATGTTACTATGTATGTCAGACCATACTGGAGCAGGTTTAAATACAGTCTAAAGCATAGATCACGAAGTCTGTGCACAGAATTTATCAAGAGCAGTGCGCCTTTTGATAAATTAGGCACACAATAGACCAGCCTAATGCTCTGTAGTTTGGTCTATATTGATGCGGGACATAGACAGCTTTGATAAATATCCCCCAATGAGTGTTTGTTTGTTTATTTATTTTCTATAAATACTGGCCACAATAAATAGAGTTTTCATCCATTAACAGCAAACAAATGGCCAACCACTTAATGATTATCATTAGAGCTGGATATGGACCTGTTTGTAAAAGCAACGACAACAAAAATACAACCATATTGGTCATGACTTGAAAAAGACATGTGAATTGTTATCTGCGAAACTGACTATAAAACATTCAACATACAGGTTCAGTTACAAAATATCAATTTAACATAATTTAACCCTTTAACGATGCAGGACGTAAATGTACGTCATATACATAACCGTGAGCATCGGAACGATGCTCGGGTCATGCGCGGCAGGTCCCAGCTGTATAATAATAGAAAAGTATGTAATCATGAGTATCATTTTAATCATATAAACCCACAGAATAAAGAAAACATGTCTATTTTACCGTAACGTGTACAGCATGAAAACAAAACCTTCCAAAATGTGCAAAATTGCGGTCTTCTTATGGTAAAGTATTTTTTGGTTACGCCATACATTTTATGGTAAAATGAGTGATGTCATTACAAAGGACAACTGGTCACGCAAAAAGCAAGCCCTCATTTTAGTCTGTGGATGAAAATATAAGAGAGTTATGATTTTTAGAAGGCAAGGAGGAAAAAACAAAAATGTAAAAATAAAATTGTCCTTAAAGGGGTAGTCCAGTGGTGAAAAACGTATCCCCTATCCTAAGGATAGGGCATAAGTTTCAGATCGCGGAGGGTCTGACTGCTCGGCCCCCCCGCGATCTCCTGTACAGGGCCCCGGCTCGCTGGCCAGATAGTGGGTGTTGATCACTGCACGAAGCGGCGTCCGACACGCCCCCTCAATACAACTTAATGGCAGAGCTGGAGATTGCCTATGGCAGCGCTCTGGCTCTGCCATAGAGTTGTATTGAGGGGGGTGTCAGCCGCCGCTTCGTGCTGTGGTCAACATGCCCCCTTCCCGTGGGCTGTCGAGGCCCCGTACAGGAGATCGCAGGGGGCCCCAGCAGTTGGACCCCCCTCGATCTGAAACTTATCCACTATCCTTAGGATAGGGGATAAGTTTTTCACCACTGGATATTTCCTTTAAGGCCCAAATAGGCTGAATCCTTAACCCCTTAAGGACTCAGCCCATTTTGGCCTTAAGGACTCAGACAATTTAATTTTTACGTTTTCATTTTTTCTTCCTCGCCTTCTAAAAATCATAACTCTTTTATATTTTCATCCACAGACTAGTATGAGGGCTTGTTTTTTGTGCAACCAGTTTTCCTTTGTAATGACATAACTCATTATATCATAAAATGTATGGCGCAACCAAAAAACACTATTTTTGTGGGGAAATTAAAACGAAAAACCCAATTTTGCTAATTTTGGAAGGTTTTGTTTTCACACCGTACACCGTACAATTTTAAAAAAATCACAAACTTTTTAACCAAATTAGTACGTTTATAATCCCTTTATTTTGATGACCTCTAACTTTTTTATTTTTCCGTATAAGTGGCGGTATGGGGGCTCATTTTTTGTGCCATGATCTGTACTTTTTTTGATACCACATTTGCATATAAAAAACTTTTAATACATTTTTTATAATTTTTTTTTAATAAAATGTATTAAAAAAGTAGGAATTTGGGACTTTTTTTTTTTTCGTTCACGCCGTTCACCGTACGGGATCATTAACATTTTATTTTATAACAGCGATACCAAATATGTGTATAAAAATTTTTTTTTACGCTTTTTGGGGGGAAAATAGGAAAAAACGGACGTTTTACTTTTTTATTGGGGGAGGGGATTTTTCACTATTTTTTTACTTTTACTTTAAAAATTTTTTACATTTTTTTTTACACTTGAATAGTCCCCATAGGGGACTATTCATAGCAATACCATGATTGCTAATACTGATCTGTTCTATGTATAGGACATAGAACAGATCAGTATTATCGGTCATCTCCTGCTCTGGTCTGCTCGATCACAGACCAGAGCAGGAGACGCCGGGAGCCGGACGGAGGAAGGAGAGGGGACCTCCGTCCGGCGTTCTGAATGATCGGATCCCCGCAGCAGCGCTGCGGGCGATCCGATCGTTCATTTAAATCGCGAACTGCCGCAGATGCCGGGATCTGTATTGATCCCGGCACCTGAGGGGTTAATGGCGGACGCCCGCGAGATCGCGGGCGTCGGCCATTGCCGGCGGGTCCCTGGCTGCGATCAGCAGCCGGGATCAGCCGCGCATGACACGGGTATCGCTCCGATGCCCGCGGTTATGCACAGGACTTAAATGCACGTCCTGGTGCGTTAAGTACCACCTCACCAGGACGTACATTTACGTCCTGCGTCCTTAAGGGGTTAAGGGGTAAAGGTTTTATGGCGGTACGTATATATGGCTTTGGTGCTGTTGCAACTAAACAGAAAAATACTAATATCTCTGTAAGTAAAAGAAAGATAGGACCCTAATTTGGCTGATATCTGATTAACTATTATATTGATACTCATAATTGTATACTGTAGATAAAAAATTTCTTTTAGGGTAGGGCCACATGGAGCATTTTTGCAGCATATTACATGCTGCAGATGCACTGACAGCAGTCACAAGAGCGAGCTCCCTGCTGGGTACATCTGTGTGTCCGCTCGTAGCGGCAGATTTCCCACTGTATACACAGTGCCTGCTCGTAGCAGATGTGCAGCAGGAGATCAGCCACTACAAACAGACACACAGAGCTACCTGGCCGCTCTTGTGACTGCTGATGCATCCGCATTGTGAAATTCGCTGCGGATACCCTCCATTTGACTCTTCCCTTAGGCTGTATCCTAGAATATCCTAGTATCCTGCGCATATTTGATGTACAGAACTTGAAGCTGCAGATTTTAAAGTTAACTTATTGAACACAGCTTAAATTCTGTGCATCAAATATGTGCAGGATACTATACGTTTGAATAGACCCTGAAGGACTTTTATGTTTAAAAAATGTTAATGAATAGAGTGGTCACTTGTGCACGGGGAGTAAAGGGGCTACAAAGAACATCCCATGCTCTGTAGGACCTAATACATTAGTATATTGGCAAGCACAAACCATTGATTTTGATAGGTACAGTGTAATGCTTTATGTCTCCTGTGATAGCGATGGACACTTCATGTAGAAGAATTTACTCTCTAAACAGGTTATTGTCAGGGTAAACCTCTAACAAAAGTGAATAGTCCAAAGTCCCATGCATCTTTGCAGATGACACTAAACTCTGTAAAGTGGTAAACCCCATAGAGGACAGTGCACTATTACAAATGGATCTGGATAGGTTGGAGGTTTGGGCTGGGAAGTGGCAGATGAGGTTCAACACTGATAAATGTAAGGTAATGCACATGGGGAGGAAAAATCCGGGCTGGGATTATGTATTAAATGGGAGAACCCTTAGGATGACTGATGTGGAAAAGGACTTGGGAGTCTTAGTTAACAGTAAATTTAGCTGTAGTGACCAATGTCGGGCAGCTGCTGCCAAGGCAAATAAAATCATGGGGGGCATCAATAGGGGCATAGAGGCCCACGACAAGGAAATAATTCTACCGTTGTACAAATCACTAGCCAGACCACACATAGAATACTGTCACGATGCCGGCTGGCAGGTAGTGGATCCTCTGTGCCAGAGAGGGATTGGCGTGGACCGTGCTAGAGGATCGGTTCTAAGTCACTACTGGTTTTCACCAGAGCCCGCCGCAAAGCGGGATGGTCTTGCTGCGGCGGTAGTGACCAGGTCGTATCCCCTAGCAACGGCTCAACCTCTCTGGCTGCTGAAGATAGGCGCGGTACAAGGGAGTAGACAGAAGCAAGGTCGGACGTAGCAGAAGGTCGGGGCAGGCAGCAAGGATCGTAGTCAGGGGCAACGGCAGGAGGTCTGGAACACAGGCTAGGAACACACAAGGAAACGCTTTCACTGGCACTAAGGCAACAAGATCCGGCGAGGGAGTGAAGGGGAAGTGAGGTGATATAGGGAAGTGCACAGGTGTAAACACTAATTGGAACCACTGCGCCAATCAGCGGCGCAGTGGCCCTTTAAATCGCAAAGACCCGGCGCGCGCGCGCCCTAGGGAGCGGGGCCGCGCGCGCCGGGACAGAACTGACGGAGAGCGAGTCAGGTACGGGAGCCGGGGTGCGCATCGCGAGCGGGCGCTACCCGCATCGCGAATCGCATCCCGGCCAGAGGCGGTATCGCAGCGCCCCGGGTCCGTGGAACCGACCGGAGCGCTGCAGTGAGAGGAGTGTAGCGAGCGCTCCGGGGAGGAGCGGGGACCCGGAGCGCTCGGCGTAACAGTACCCCCCCCCTTGGGTCTCCCCCTCTTCTTGGAGCCTGAGAACCTGAGGACCAGACTTTTGTCCAGGATATTGTCCTCAGGTTCCCAGGACCTCTCTTCTGGACCACAACCCTCCCAATCCACTAAAAAGAAGGTTTTCCCTCTGACCTTTTTAGATGCTAAAATTTCTTTGACGGAGAAGATGTCCGAGGAGCCGGAGACAGGAGTGGGGGGAACAGATTTGGGAGAGAAACGGTTAATGATAAGTGGTTTAAGAAGAGAAACATGAAAGGCATTAGGAATACGAAGAGAAGGAGGAAGAAGAAGTTTGTAAGAGACAGGATTAATCTGGCGCAAAATCTTGAAAGGACCAAGATAGCGTGGTCCCAACTTATAGCTAGGGACACGGAAGCGGACATATTTGGCGGAGAGCCATACCTTGTCTCCAGGGGAAAAAATGGGAGGAGCTCTTCTTTTCTTATCCGCGAATCTCTTCATGCGTGAAGAAGCCTGTAAGAGAGAATTTTGGGTCTCTCTCCATATGATGGAAAGATCACGAGAAATTTCATCCACAGCGGGCAGACCAGAGGGCAAGGGGGTAGGGAGGGGGGGAAGAGGGTGACGGCCGTACACCACGAAAAACGGGGATTTGGAGGAAGATTCAGAGATTCTGAAATTATACGAGAATTCGGCCCAAGGTAGAAGATCTGCCCAGTCATCCTGGCGGGAGGAAACAAAATGTCGTAAATAGTCACCCAAGATCTGGTTAATTCTTTCTACTTGTCCATTGGATTGAGGATGGTATGCAGAAGAAAAATTTAATTTAATCTTGAGTTGTTTACAGAGAGCCCTCCAGAATTTAGACACAAATTGGACGCCTCTATCCGAGACGATCTGCGTAGGCAACCCGTGAAGACGAAAAATGTGTACAAAAAATTGTTTAGCCAACTGAGGCGCTGAAGGAAGACCAGGAAGAGGGATGAAATGTGCCATTTTGGAGAATCGATCAACGACCACCCAAATAACAGTGTTGCCATGGGATGGGGGTAAGTCAGTAATAAAATCCATACCAATCAGAGACCAAGGTTGTTCGGGGACAGGCAGAGGAAGAAGAAAACCAGTGGGCTTCTGGCGAGGAGTCTTATCCCGGGCACAGATAGTGCAGGCTCGCACAAAGTCCACCACATCAGTCTCTAGAGTCGGCCACCAATAGAAGCGAGAGATGAGTTGCACAGATTTCTTGATGCCCGCATGACCTGCGAGATGGGAGGAGTGACCCCATTTGAGGATTCCGAGGCGTTGGCGTGGAGAAACAAAGGTCTTTCCTGGAGGAGTTTGCCTGATGGAGGCTAGAGAAGTGGAAATCAGGCAGTCAGGAGGAATGATGTGTTGAGGAGAGAGTTCAATTTCAGAAGCATCTGAGGAACGAGAGAGAGCATCGGCCCTAATGTTCTTATCAGCAGGCCGAAAGTGAATTTCAAAATTAAATCGGGCAAAGAACAGAGACCACCTGGCCTGACGAGGATTCAGCCGTTGGGCAGACTGGAGGTAGGAGAGGTTCTTGTGATCGGTGTAAATAATAACTGGAAATCTTGATCCCTCCAGCAGATGCCTCCATTCCTCAAGAGCTAATTTAATGGCTAGAAGCTCTCGATCCCCGATGGAGTAGTTCCTCTCCGCCGGAGAGAAGGTCCTAGAAAAAAAACCACAAGTAACAGCATGCCCGGAAGAGTTTTTTTGTAGAAGGACAGCTCCAGCTCCCACTGAGGAGGCATCAACCTCCAATAGGAAGGGTTTAGATGGGTCAGGTCTGGAGAGCACGGGAGCCGAAGAGAAGGCAGACTTGAGTCGTTTAAAGGCGTCTTCCGCTTGAGGAGGCCAAGACTTGGGATCGGCATTTTTTTTGGTTAAAGCCACAATAGGAGCCACAATGGTAGAAAAATGTGGAATAAATTGCCTGTAATAATTGGCGAACCCCAAAAAACGTTGGATGGCACGGAGTCCGGAGGGGCGTGGCCAATCTAAGACGGCAGAGAGTTTATCTGGGTCCATTTGTAGTCCCTGGCCAGAGACCAAGTATCCTAGAAAAGGAAGAGATTGGCATTCAAACAGACATTTCTCAATTTTAGCATAGAGTTGATTGTCACGAAGTCTCTGAAGAACCATACGGACATGCTGGCGGTGTTCTTCTAGATTGGCCGAAAAAATTAGGATATCATCAAGATATACAACAACACAGGAGTATAACAGATCACGAAAAATTTCATTAACAAAGTCTTGGAAGACAGCAGGGGCGTTGCACAGGCCAAAGGGCATGACCAGATACTCAGTGTCCATCTCTGGTGTTAAATGCTGTTTTCCACTCATCCCCCTCTCTGATGCGGATGAGGTTATAGGCGCCTCTTAAGTCCAATTTAGTAAAGATGTGGGCACCTTGGAGGCGATCAAAGAGTTCAGAGATGAGGGGTAAGGGGTAGCGGTTCTTAACCGTGATTTTATTAAGTCCGCGGTAGTCAATGCAAGGACGTAGAGAGCCATCTTTTTTGGACACAAAGAAAAATCCGGCTCCGGCAGGAGAGGAGGATTTACGGATAAAGCCCTTTTTTAGATTCTCCTGGACGTATTCAGACATGGCAAGAGTCTCTGGGGCAGAGAGAGGATAAATTCTGCCCCGGGGTGGAGTAGTGCCCGGGAGGAGGTCGATAGGACAATCATAAGGCCTGTGAGGAGGTAGAGTCTCCGCTTGTTTTTTGCAGAAAACATCCGCGAAGTCCATATAGGCCTTAGGGAGACCGGTTACTGGAGGAAGCACAGAGTCACGGCAAGGGTTACTGGGAACCGGTTTTAGACAGTCCTTGGAACAAGAGGGCCCCCAACTCTTGATCTCCCCAGTGGACCAATCCAGGGTTGGGGAATGAAGTTGAAGCCAGGGAAGTCCAAGGAGAATTTCCGAGGTGCAATTGGGGAGGACCAAAAGTTCAATCCTCTCGTGATGAGATCCGATGCTCATTAGAAGGGGCTCCGTGCGGAAACGTATGGAACAGTCCAATCTTTCATTGTTTATACAATTGATGTAAAGGGGTCTGGTGAGACTGGTCACTGGGATGTTGAACCTGTTGACGAGAGAGGCCAAAATAAAATTTCCTGCAGATCCAGAGTCCAAGAAGGCCACAGAAGAGAAGGAGAAGGCAGAGGCAGACATCCGCACAGGCACAGTAAGACGTGGAGAAGCAGAGTAGACATCAAGGATTGTCTCACCATTGTGCGGAGTCAGCGTACGTCTTTCCAGGCGGGGAGGGCGGATAGGACAATCCCTCAGGAAGTGTTCGGTACTAGCACAGTACAGGCAGAGGTTCTCCATGCGGCGTCGTGTCCTCTCTTGAGATGTCAGGCGAGACCGGTCGACCTGCATAGCCTCCACGGCGGGAGGCACAGGAACAGATTGCAGGGAACCAGAGGAGAGAGGAGCCGAGGAGAAGAAACGCCTCGTGCGAACAGAGTCCATATCTTGGCGGAGCTCCTGACGCCTTTCGGAAAAACGCATGTCAATGCGAGTGGCTAGGTGAATAAGTTCATGAAGATTAGCAGGCATTTCTCGTGCGGCCAGAACATCTTTAATGTTGCTGGATAGGCCTTTTTTAAAGGTCGCGCAGAGGGCCTCATTGTTCCAGGATAATTCAGAAGCAAGAGTACGGAATTGTACGGCATACTCGCCAACGGAAGAATTACCCTGGACCAGGTTCAACAGGGCAGTCTCAGCAGAAGAGGCTCGGGCAGGTTCCTCAAAGACACTTCGAATTTCCGAGAAGAAGGAGTGTACAGAGGCAGTGACGGGGTCATTGCGGTCCCAGAGCGGTGTGGCCCAAGCCAGGGCTTTTCCAGACAACAGGCTGACTACGAAAGCCACCTTAGACCTTTCAGTGGGGAACTGGTCCGACATCATCTCCAAGTATAATGAACATTGGGAAAGGAAGCCACGGCAAAACTTAGAGTCCCCATCAAATTTATCCGGCAAGGATAGTCGTAGTCCAGAAGCGGCCACTCGCTGCGGAGGAGGTACAGGAGCTGGCGGAGGAGATGATTGCTGGAGCTGTGGTAGTAACTGTTGTAGCATAACAGTCAGTTGAGACAGCTGTTGGCCTTGTTGCGCTATCTGTTGTGACTGCTGGGCGACCACCGTGGTGAGGTCAGCGACAACTGGCAGAGGAACTTCAGCGGGATCCATGGCCGGATCTACTGTCACGATGCCGGCTGGCAGGTAGTGGATCCTCTGTGCCAGAGAGGGATTGGCGTGGACCGTGCTAGAGGATCGGTTCTAAGTCACTACTGGTTTTCACCAGAGCCCGCCGCAAAGCGGGATGGTCTTGCTGCGGCGGTAGTGACCAGGTCGTATCCCCTAGCAACGGCTCAACCTCTCTGGCTGCTGAAGATAGGCGCGGTACAAGGGAGTAGACAGAAGCAAGGTCGGACGTAGCAGAAGGTCGGGGCAGGCAGCAAGGATCGTAGTCAGGGGCAACGGCAGGAGGTCTGGAACACAGGCTAGGAACACACAAGGAAACGCTTTCACTGGCACTAAGGCAACAAGATCCGGCGAGGGAGTGAAGGGGAAGTGAGGTGATATAGGGAAGTGCACAGGTGTAAACACTAATTGGAACCACTGCGCCAATCAGCGGCGCAGTGGCCCTTTAAATCGCAAAGACCCGGCGCGCGCGCGCCCTAGGGAGCGGGGCCGCGCGCGCCGGGACAGAACTGACGGAGAGCGAGTCAGGTACGGGAGCCGGGGTGCGCATCGCGAGCGGGCGCTACCCGCATCGCGAATCGCATCCCGGCCAGAGGCGGTATCGCAGCGCCCCGGGTCCGTGGAACCGACCGGAGCGCTGCAGTGAGAGGAGTGTAGCGAGCGCTCCGGGGAGGAGCGGGGACCCGGAGCGCTCGGCGTAACAAATACTGTGTACAGTACTGGGCACCAGTGCACAAGAAAGATATAGTGGATCTGGAGAGGGTTCAAAGACAGGCAACCAGGGGAATACGGGGAATGGGAGGACTACAGTACCCAGAAAGATTATCAGAATTGGGGTTATTTAGTTTAGAAAAAAGAAGGCTTAGGGGAGAACTAATAACTATGTATAAATATATCAGGGGACAGTACAGAGATCTCTCCCATGATCTATTTATACCCAGGACTGTATCTATAACAAGGGGGCATCCTCTACATCTAGAGGAAAGAAGGTTTCTACACCAGCACAGACGGGGGTTCTTAACTGTAAGAGCAGCGAGACTGTGGAATTCTCTCCCAGAGGAGGTGGTCATGGGGAACTCTGTAAAAGAGTTGAAAAGGGGTCTGGATGCATTTTTGGAGAGTAATAACATTACAGGTTAGGTATACTAGATTTATAGGGACAGAACATTGATCCAGGGATTTATTCTGACGGCCATATTTGGAGTCGGGAAGACATTTCTACCTCTAGTATGAGGGTTTTTTGCCTTCCTCTAGATCAACTCAGTAGGGACTCATTAGGGTCATAGGTTGAACATGATGGACTCTGGTCTATTTTCAACCTTATGAACTATGTTACAATGTTACAATGAGAAATGCATTAAAATAGATGATCAAATTATTATTTCAATATAAAAAGGCTTTTTATCTAGTTTTTTTGTGAGACTTTGCTTTGGGTTTATATTTCCCATATCACATATATAATTTTCAATATAATGTGTATTGATTGTTATTTGGCCAGGGACATGAAGCTGAGATGTCAGGGAAAAGGAAAACGGTGAATAAAGAAGTGTAGAGAGGCAGTTAAATGAGAAAAAAGTGTGACATTATAAATGAGGACCAGACGAAAAGAGATGGATGGTGCTGAGAACAGCAGAGGGAAATAGTGTGGTTAGCTCCGTACACTTCAGCAGTCTCTACCCAGGGACCAAAGATATTAAAACCATCAGTCTACAACTGTTATCTATAGTCCCTGTGCTGTAAGCGTCTATGGATGTAGGTAAGGAGCTGGGTCTGTTACAGCACAGTGTTAGGTTTAGGTGATACTTTATTTTTGACAGAAAATATAGTTTTCAATCAAGTGAACAGATTGTAACATACAGTTAACTCTCTTGACATGGTTGTGGATCTTTATGGCTACAAATGGTATGGCACAGACTAGATTGTGGTGCAGAGTCTAAGATATACTAGGTTTCCACCTTTAACCCCTTAAGGACTCAGGACCCATTTTGGCCTTAAGGACTCAGACAATTAAATTTTTACGTTTTCATTTTTTCCTCCTTGCCTTCTAAAAATCATAACTCTTTCATATTTTCATCCACATACTAGTATGAGGGCTTGTTTTTTGCGCGACCAGTTGTCCTTTGTAATGACATAACTCATTATATCATAAAATGTATGGCGCAACCAAAAAACACTATTTTTGTGGGGAAATTAAAAAGAAAGAAGCAATTTTGCTAATTTTGGAAGGTTTCGTTTTCACGCCGTACAATTTACGGTAAAAATGATGTGTGTTCTTTATCCTGAGGGTCAATATGATTAAAATGATACCCATTATTACATACTTTTATATTATTGTTGTGCTTAAAAAAAATCACAAACTTTTTAACCAAATTAGTACGTTTATAATCCCTTTATTTTGATGACCTATAACTTTTTTATTTTTCCGTATAAGCGGCGGTATGATAGCTCATTTTTTGCGCCATGATCTCTACTTTTTTTATACCATATTTGCATATAAAAAACTTTAAATAAATTTTTTATAAATTTTTTTAATAAAATGTATTAAAAAAGTAGCAATTTTGGACTTTTTTTTTTTTTACGTTCACGCCGTTCACCGTACGGGATCATTAACATTTTATTTTAATAGTTCGGACATTTACACACGTGGCGATACCAAATATGTCTATAAAATTTAGTTTTTATGCTTTTTGGGGGTAAAATAGGAAAAAACGGCCGTTTTACTTTTTTATTGGGGAGGGGATTTTTCACTTTTTTTTACTTTTACTTTTACATTTTTTTACATTTTTTTTACACTTGAATAGTCCCCATAGGGGACTATTCATAGCAATACCATGATTGCTAATACTGATCTGTTCTATGTATAGGACATAGAACAGATCAGTGTTATCGGTCATCTCCTGCTCTGGTCTGCTCGATCTCAGACCAGAGCAGGAGATGCCGGGAGCCGGACGGAGGAAGGAGAGGGGACCTCCGTGCGGCGTTCTGAATGATCGGATCCCCGCAGCAGCGCTGCGGGCGATCCGATCGTTCATTTAAATCGTGCACTGCCGCAGATGCCAGGATCTGTATTGATCCCGGCACCTGAGGGGTTAATGGCGGATGCCCGCGAGATCGCGGGCGTCGGCCATTGCCGGCGGGTCCCTGGCTGCGATCAGCAGCCGGGATCAGGCGCGCATGACACGGGCATCGCTCCGATGCCCGCGGTTATGCACATGACGTAAATGTACGTCCTGGTGCATTAAGTACCACCGCACCAGGACGTACATTTACGTCCTGCGTCCTTAAGAGGTTAAAGGGGTACTCCGGTGAAAACCTTTTTTCTTTTAAATCAACTGGTGGCAGAAAGTTAAACATATTTGTAAATTACTTCTATTAAAAAATCTTAATCCTTCCAGTACTTATTAGCTGCTGAATGCTACAGAGGAAATTCCTTTCTTTTTGGAACACTGATGACATCACAAACACAGTGCTCTCTGCTAACGTCTCTGTCCATTCTAGAAACCATGCATAGCAGATGCATAGCAGATGCATAGCAGATGTATGCTAAGGGCAGCATGTTGGCTCAGTGGTTAGCACTGCTGCCTTGCAGTGCTGGGGACTTGGGTTCAAATACCACTAAGGACAACAATAAATAAAGCATTATTATTATTATTATTATAATAACGTCAGCAGAGAGAACTGTGTTCGTGATGTCATCAGAGAGCATTCCAAAAAGAAAATAATTTCCTTCGTAGTATTCAGCAGCTAATAAGTACAGGAGGGATTAAGATTTTTTAATAGAAGTAATTTACAAATATGTTTAACTTTCTGCCACCAGTTGATTTAAAAGAAAAAAGGTTTTCACCGGAGTACCCCTTTAACTTTTCAAGGATATATGGACCTTGCTGCAAGGTAATCGCCAGATTGCGATCCCCATTGGCAAATGGAGAGCAGATGTAGAACATGGAACAGAACAGACACCAGGAGAATATCAGGAGTGAAAACAAGGCCAGCAGAGCAGGGCAGGAATATGGAAACCTAAGGAAGGCTAGTATGTTCACAAGACTGACAGGTGTGAACAGAAAGAACTAACATTTCCATGAGTGGTAACTGAAAGACAAGAAGATTGAGGAATAGGAGTAGTATTACCAGTTCTAGGATACATCATGGATCAAGCTAGGAACAAACTTGGAACAACTCCAAATCCCTTGAAACAACTTTGAAAAAAACAAGATGGTTTGAGGCAGAGTCCACTGGAGAAAAGGGCTGAACAGGATCTGCAACAAAGACTGCGCTTGAGAACAATACTCTGCTGCAGCAGCAACTATACAATGTGGGCAACGTATGAGATAAAATACCATACACATATAATAGCAGCCATTTCCTCCAATTCTCACATCCACATAAACTCTTGGCTAAGCGTTCTTGTGTTCTAAACAGAGAGGGGGTGAGCTGCTGCCAGACTCCTCTGGAAGCAAATTGTGTGTGTGTGGGGGGGGGGGGGTGGGTAATAATCAAAACCTGTGTAGAGGAAAAGTTGACAAGTTGCCTATAGAATGATTCTTTCATTTTTCAGGGGCTGCTTTGAAAATGAAAGAATCTGATTGGTTGCAATGGGCAAGTGGTCAACTTTTCCTCTGCACTGGTTTTGATAAATCTTTCCATAGTTTTTTTTTTTTTTTTTAAATCAACTGGGACCAGAAAGTTAAACAGATTTGTAAATGATTTACTACTACAGAGGAAGTTATTTTTGAATTTCCTTTCTGTTTCACCACAGTGCTCTCTGCTGACACCCCTGTCCATATCAGGAACTGTCCAAAGTAGGAACAAATCCAGAGCAGGACAGTTCCTGACATGGACAGAGGTGTCAGCAGAGAGCACTGTGATCAGACAGAAAGGAAATTCAAAAAGAAAAGAACTTCCTCTGTAGCATAAAGCAGCTGATAAGTACTGGAAGGATTACAATTTTTTATAGAAATTATTAACAAATCTGTTTAACTTTCTGGAGCCAGTTAAAATGAAAAAAAAAAATTTCCACTGGAGTACCCCTTTAACTTGGTCAAGAGTAAATGTTTCAAAGAGCAGAAGAGAAAAGGCCGCTACCAGACACTTTCGTCAGCATCTTATCTCCCCTGGGGAAAATGTTCAAATTCACCAATTCCTCTTTCACCTGACATCTGCTACCACGGAAGACTGAGGAGGTTCTCAAATACATTACGTCAACAATCCTACCCAAATTTAAGATGCAGCACATTTTCGTCTAATGTGAATGGACATCTTTACACATCCCCCTACAATGCAGAAGCAGTCCCATCATTCAGATTAGTACGTAGACTTCTAGCACTGCAAATACAGTATTCAGAAGGAATCCATAACCCTATTGTATCCCCATTAAAATAATATACAGTATGCTAAATATCAAGCCACGTCAATACAGAGCAAGCTGCCTAAAGAATCAAACACACGCATCGATTTGCTGAGCAAAGAAAGAGCTGCGAGTGGGAATTAGCTCCATCTGACCTCAATAATGGCTCCAAATCCAGATGTGTCCCGGGATATTTTGCGTAGCTATGCACTCCATGACCCACACATCTCACAGTGCAATGTAAGGAGAGGTTCTCTGTATTTATATGTAATGAATACCTTTTACAGATACCACTTTTCAGTTCCATAAATATTGTCATAAATTACTTACATATATATATATATATATATATATATATATATATATATATATAGTCTGACTGTGTCACTTATAATGTGACTGCTCTCAGGGCCGGCTCTGCCTATACAGTAGGCAAAATAGGCAGCCTCCTAGAGCCCCTTCTTGATGGGGGTGTCGCTCTGTTCCACCACAAGTAGGTTAGACAGCCACTATATGAACCACCTTCTCAACCAGCTCAGCTTGCAGCTCCACCATAGCCCCTCTCTGATGTGTGCCACCCCATTAGTTAGGTAACAGTAGTAAGGTAATTACATGAGGAGGGGTTTGTTACAGTGTGTCACCCAAGTAGTAAGCTAATTACACGAGGAGGAAGGTTATTACAGTGTGTCACCCCAGTAGTAAGGAGATTACATGGGGAGGAGGTTTGTTTCAGTGTGTCACCCAAGTAGTAAGCTAATTACACGAGGAGGAAGGTTATTACAGTGTGTTCCCCCAGTAGTAAGGAGATAACATGAGGAGGAAGGTTATTACAGAGTGTCACCCCAGTAGTAAGGAGATTACATGAGGAGGAGGTTTGTTACAATGTGTCACCTCAGTAGTAAGGAGATTACATGAGGAGTGTTTTTGTTACAGTGTGTCACCCCAGTAGTAAGGAGATTACACGAGGAGGAGGTTGGTTACAATGTGTCACCTCAGTAGTAAGGAGATTACATGAGGAGTGGGTTTGTTACAGTGTGTCACCCCAGTAGTAAGGAGATTACACGAGGAGGAGGTTGGTTACAATGTGTCACCTCAGTAGTAAAGAGATTACATGAGGAGGGGGTTTGTTACAGTGTGTCACCCCAGCAGTAAGGTGATTACATGAGGAGGGGGTTTGTTACAGTGTGTCACCTCAGTAGTAAGATGATTACACAAGGAGGGGGCTTGTTACAGTGTGTCACCCCAGTAGTAAGGAGATTACATGAGGAGGAGGTTGGTTACAGTGTGTCACCCCAGTAGTAAGGAGATTACATGAAAAGGAGGTTTGTTACAGTGTGTCACCCCAGTAGCAAGGTGATTACAGGAGGAGGGGGTTTGTTACAGTGTGTCACCTCAGTAGTAAGATGATTTCATGAGGAGGGGGCGTGTTACAGTGTGTCACCCCAGTAGTAAGGAGATTACATGAGGAGGAGGTTGGTTACAGTGTGTCACCCCAGTAGTAAGGAGATTACATGAAAAGGAGGTTTGTTACAGTGTGTCACCCCAGTAGTAAGGTGATTATAGGAGGAGGGGGTTTGTTACAGTGTGTCACCTCAGTAGTAAGATGATTACATGAGGAGGGGGTGTGTTACAGTGTGTCACCCCAGTAGTAAGGAGATTACATGAGGAGGAGGTTGGTTACAGTGTGTGACCCCAGTAGTAAGGAGATTACATGAAAAGGAGGTTTGTTACAGTGTGTCACCCCAGTAGTAAGGTGATTATAGGAGGAGGGGGTTTGTTACAGTGTGTCACCTCAGTAGTAAGATGATTACATGAGGAGGGGGCGTGTTACAGTGTGTCATCTCAGTAGTAAGGAGATTACATGAGGAGGGGGCGTGTTACAGTGTGTCACCCCAGTAGTAAGGAGATTACATGAAAAGGAGGTTTGTTACAGTGTGTCACCCCAGTAGTAAGGAGATAACATAAGGAGTGGGTTTGTTACAGTGTGTCACCCCAGTATTAAGGAGATTACATAAAGAGTGGGTTTGTTACAGTGTGTCACCTCAGTAGTAAGATGATTACGTGAGGAGGGGGCGTGTTACAGTGTGTCACCCCAGTAGTAAGGGGCCAATGTTCGGAGTCAAAAGGGCAGCAAACTTAGCTTTTGCCTACTTCTAACTATCAATAAACCTTAAATCAGTGTTTTCCAAAACAGTGTGTCTCCAGCTGTTGCAAAACTACAACTCCCAGCATGCCCGGACAGCCAAAGGCTGTACATATACATTTATGATCGAGTGAATACGTAAAAGGGTTTTCTGACCTTTTTACCAAATTATACAGGGACAAGGAATGGGAGGACAAGTGAGTATTGTACACACACAGAGGTAGCAGTGCCGAGCTTGTCAGGTTACCAGAGCAGAATTTCCAGCACAACTACAATGTTATGAGTGTATTATATGTGGATTTACATAGTGAGGTAGATACTAAAACAGGCTATTTGTTACAGAGCGTAAACTTCAATGAGACAGACTCAGATTGCGCCAGAGACAGGTCTATATTAAAGGGGAACTTTGGTACTTAACAACATATTTCCTATCCACCCCCTCCAAGCATCTCTATAGGAGAGTTGGAGACACATGAGTAGTGTATCAACGGCTCTCCCATGGAGGTGCATGGAGGGGACGTGTTGAACACCACTTGGTGCGGGCGGGGGTCGACACAGCTCTGTGCACCGAGCGGTGTCTGCGAGTCAGGTGATGGCAGGGGGTCACAGCAGTAGGACCCAGCAATCAGACACTTATCCTGTGGATAGGGGATAAGTTGTTAAAGGGGTTATCCAGGAAAAAACTTTTTTTATATATCAACTGGCTCCAGAAAGTTAAACAGATTTGTAAATTACTTCTATTAACATTTTTAATCCTTTCAGTACTTATGAGCTGCTGAAGTTGAGTTGTTCTTTTCTGTCTAAGTGCTCTCTGATGACACCTGTCTCGGGAACCATCCTGTTTAGAAGCAAATCCCCATAGCAAACCTCTTCTACTCTGTGCTGTTCCTGAGACAAGCAGAGATGTCAGCAGAGAGCACTGTTGCCAGACAGAAAACAACAACTCAACTTTAGCAGCTGATAATTATTGAAAGGATTAATATTTTTAAAAAGATGTAATTTGCAAATCTGTTTAACTTTCTGGAGCCAGTTGATATATAAAAAACAAAAGAAAGTTTTTTTTTACTGGAATACCCCTTTAAAGTGTAGCTCCCACCAAGTAATATATAATCTAATATGTCCCTACCTATTAGTAATCTAGCCCTAACCCCCTACCTGGCTTTAAAAAAAATGTAATCGCTTTAATAGAGCAGATTTAGTGCTTCTAAATCTGCTCTATAAAGCAGGGCAGGAAGCAGCGCTTCCCAGCAAGCGCAACGTCACTGACTCCTTGCTGGGCGCTTGCTTCCGCCCTCAGATCGTCTATGCAGCGCTCCTGTCGGGAGCGCGCATAGATGATCTGCCAATAGCGCGGCAGGCAGCTCCGGGGTCTCCTCCTCCCTGTTTACATGTGCATGTGCTATCCAGGGAGGAGGAGTAGAGGAGCATCGCCGGCCTGCCGTGCAGGATATTACAGCCGAGACCCGGGACCGATTACAATAATGGTAGATAAATAACTGGCAATACAATATAAAACCTTAGAAACCCCACCAATGATCTTAATTACGCCACTAAATAGTTTAGAATTAGCTGTAGGCACATTTATTATAGAAATACTGATGAATAATCATCAGTGTGCCTACAGCTGTTTCTAAACTACAACTACCAGCATGCACAGACAGCTGTTAGCTGTCAGGGCATGCTTGTAGTAGTAGTTTTGCAACAGCTGGAGGCACCCTGATGATTATTCATCAGTATTTCTAAACTAAATGTGCCTACAGCTGTTGAAAAACTACAACTCCCAGTGTGCCCATACAGCTGTCAGGGCATGCTTGCTGTTGTAGTTTTTCAGCAGCTGGAGGCACACTGTTTGAGAAACACTCATGTAATTATTAGGGTGGGTGCCTCCATCTAATGCAAAACTACAACTCCCAGCATTACCATACAGTCATCAGCTGTCAGGGCATGCTGGGAGTTGTAGTTTTGCAGCAGCTGTAGGCACCCTGATTACACAAGTGTTTCTCAAACAGTGTGCCTCCAGCTGCTGAAAAACTACAACAGCAAGCATGCCCTGACAGCTGATGACTGTATGGCCATGCTGGGAGTTGTAGTTTTGCGTTAGATGGAGGCACCCACCCTAATAATTACATGAGTGTTTCTCAAACAGTGTGCCTCCAGCTGCTGAAAAACTACAACAGCAAGCATGCCCTGACAGCTCTATGGGCACACTGGGAGTTGTAGTTTTTCAACAGCTGTAGGCACATTTATTATAGAAATACTGATGAATAATCATCAGTGTGCCTACAGCTGTTTCTAAACTACAACTACCAGCATGCACTGACAGCTAATGGCAATCATGGCATGCTGGGAGTTGTAGTTGGCATGCTGGGAGTATTAGTTGCCGGATCCTAACCAAAAAATGTTGCTGCCATAATTATTATAGTTTTTAAAGTTATATAAGACCTCAGATCAGACTTACCCATCCGGAGGATCAGCGCAGCAATGAGTGCGAGCGCTGCCTCCGGACAGGGTAAAGGGGGCGGGCGGGGCCGCGCGCGAGGCCAGTGGAGCTGGCCAATGCGCGTAGCCCCAGTTATCAGCGTGCTCGCTCTCGCCTGTTTGATTGACAGGCGGGAGCGAGCACAGCAGTGCCTGGATTTCGACTCATTGCCAGGCTGAAATGAGTCGAAATCCAGTAGTGACGTCACTGCTGAATGCATTCGGCCACTAGGAGGGCGACCCCTAGTGGCCGAATTTAAAAGTGATTTTAAACTTGTTTAAAATCACTTTTTTTAATTAAAGTATATTAGAGATATGTTGTAGTACTTAAGTACTACAACATATCAATTTTTTTACTTCATGACAGTGCCCATTTAAGTACCGAAGTTTCCCTTTAACAGATAAAAATGACCAATTTTCCTAGTGATAATAAGGAGGAAACAAATGTGTGTATAAAAGTTGAAGTATTACATGAAAAGTAGTTAGAGGATGTATCCCTAGGAAAGGTCAGAGACAAAAGTAAAATAAAAAGACTTACAGCACTTCTGGGTGTGGGTTCTGTGCATGAAAAAGGGACAAAGCGATGCATGGAATGATAGACGCTTATTACACTGTTATAACTTGGCATCATGGGCTTAAAGGCTGAAGGCAAAAAAATCCTGGGTTCCCTTTTAATAATGACATCAGTCCGCTACATCAATAGATGTCAAGTTTTACTTGCTGCAAACATGTTGACTACACATATTAGTTACTCCTATGAATTGGATTGGATTTGCACAAATAATAGGAAATTTACTTATTGATAAGCTCAGCTTCTCTTAAAGGGGTTCTCCGGTGCTAAGACATCTTATCCCCTATCCAAAGGATAGGGGATAAGATGCCTGATAGCGGGAGTCCCGCCGCTGGGGACCCCCGTGATCTTGCACGCGGCACCCCGTTTGTAATCAGTCCCCGGAGCGTGTTCACTCCGGGTCTGATTACTGGCGACCACAGGGTGGGCGGCGTGTGACGTCCCGCCTCCATCCCCGTGTGACTATCACGCCCCCTCCCATAGGCTTGCATTGAGGGACGAAGCGTGACGTCACACAGGGGGAGGAAGCATGACGTCACATGACATCGGCCCTGTGGTCTCCGGTAATCTGACCAGGAGCGAAGACGCTCCGGGGACTGATTATGAACGGGGTGCCGCGCGCAAGATCACGGGGGTCCCCAGCGGCGGGACTCCTGCGATCAGGCATCTTAGGATAGGGGATAAGATGTCTAAGCACCGGAGAACCCCTTTAAGGCGGCCGTACATGTTCCATAGCTGTAGGCCGAATACCTCCTTAAACATGTGCTCTTTATTTTCTGATATGTATTCTTACATGAAGCCATTTAGTTGTGTCACCATTTCTTATTCATAGCTAGAAGCTGGATGACAACCCATACATGAAGCATTGCAGCACCCGCATGGCTCATCATCCAGCTCCCCCACACAGCAAGATAACAGAAAGGTATATTGATACTGCAACATCAGCGTATTGGTGTTCAAGGGTCTGGAATACATGTTGTATCTGTACGATAGCTGTCACTCAGCTTCCATGAAAACACATAAGGAACAGATTGTTAAGAGATAATATACTAAAGCAGTTGCTGATTGTACAAAGCAGTCAAAACTACATAAGAAGTCAAAAAAAGAATCCAAAACGAGATTGCACTCACCATCCACAGACTTTATTCCGCAGAGTGTAGGCATGGACAAGCGGAGGCAGGGGCACACCGGGACAAGTTGACAAGTTGTTTCACGCTCAGCGGAGGCAGGGGCACACCGGGGCAAGTTGGCAAGTTGTTTCGCGCTCAGCAGAGGCAGCGGAGGCAGGGGCACACCGGGACATGTTGGCAAGTTGTTTCGCGCTCAGCGGAGGCAGCGGAGGCGGGGGCACACCGGGACAAGTTGGCAAGTTGTTTCGCCCTCAGCTCTAAACAACTTGCCAACTTGTCCCGGTGTGCCCCCGCCTCCGCTTGTCTATGCCTACACTCTGCTGAATAAAGTCTGTGGATGGTGAGTGCAATCTCGTTTTGGATTCTTTGCTTTACCACGCTGCTTACGCTGAGGTGCATCGCCGATGTCCACATTTTGCCTTGTTGCAGTCACATCTGTCTCTGCTGCTATACACTGCTCTAGTCCTGCAAGTGCCGGATCCCCACCACTCCAGTTTTCAAAACTACATAAGAATTGCCTTGTAAAATCTGCAGTTGCGGAACAACAACTGCAGATTTTACGACTTCAAGTCTGCAGCGGATCCTGTGTGTGTGAATACACTTTAAAGGTATGTTTACACGCGCGTATTTTTTAGCAGATTTTCCGCAGCGGAATGTATACTGTGGAAAATCCGCCGCAAGCCCCATTGAAGTCAGTAGGGACTGTAGCCGATTTTCCGCAGCGTAAATTCCGCTGCGGAAAATCTGCTGTGGACAGCCGAGAAGAGCCCGTCCACTGCGGAAAACCTGCTAAAAAATCCGCGCGTGTAACGTACCCTTAGGGCAGAGTCACACTGGGAGCATCCGCAGCATATTTCACGCTGTGGATGCGCTGAAAGTAGTAACAAGTTTGACTGCAGCGTGAGCTCCTGGCTGCGGTCGGGCAACTCTGTGTGTCCTCTCGTAGTGGTGGATTTTTACAGCGTTAACCCAGGGGATGTCACAGTGAGCTTGTAGTTTCTTGCTCATAGTTTCACCCCTGGTGTTAACGCTGTAGAAATCAGCCCCTAAGAGTGGACACACAGAGTGAGCAGCCAGGAGCTCACTCTGCAGTCTCTCTTGTGACTGCCATCGGCAAATCCACAGCATGAAGTACGCTGCAGATGCACCCCATGGACCTGGCCTAAAGGGGTTTTCTGAGTTAAATTAATTAATCCCCTATCCACAGGATACATACCTCCATTCATTGTCTATGGAGCTACCGGAGAAAGCCAAGCTGTACTCGGCTACCTCCTGCAGCTCCATAGACCAGTGTTTACCAACCAGGGTCCCAAAGGCTGTCCAGGCATGCTGGGAGTTGTAGGCTTGCAACAACTGGAGGCACCCTGGTTGGGAAACACTACCATAGACAATCAATAGAGCTAACGAGCTCAAGCATGAGTCACAGTACATTTTATAACAATGAGTTGGGGACTCATTTTGAGACCACCAGGGTTTAAGAAGACTACAGTTTGACACTGTAAAGTTAATTTAACTTTGAATACTCCTTTAAATGAAAGTATGAAAAAAATAAATTTCCAGACAGCCGTGCATTAGATCAGCATTTTCCAAACAGGGCCCCTCCAGCTGTTGCATAACTACAACTCCCAGCTTGCCCTGACAGCCAGCGGCTGTCCAGGCATGCTGTGAGTTGAAGTTTTGCAACAGCTGTAGACACCTTGGTTGGGAAACACTGCATTAGACGCACAGGACCATGCTTTACATGGCGGTCCTTTGAGTCAGTTCTTAAACAGCATTCACAACATTGCACAGACAAGTGTTTATAGAGAATCCCACCTAAGGCAATGTTTTTCATCCTGTCTAGAGCTGTTCAGTATAGGTAGGAATTCCTGCTCAGTTTATTTAGTTCGTTAGAACAATTTCAAACACACAATGCCCAGTAGATCATACATTGATTTAATGTACTGACATGCCAAAGCTGAAAGTCAACCTGTCCGCTCCCCTGACATTCTTGTTTTAGTAAATAATTGTATTTTACAAAAGATGTTACCCTATACCAGTGTTTCCCAACAAGTGTGCCTCCAGCTGTTGCAAAACTACAAATCCCAGAATGTCTGGACAGCCATTATACTTCTTAGGGGGAGTAAAACTGGGAAAGTCAAGCAGCTGCTTCTAAGGCCAGCAGGATATAGTCATGTATCAATAGAGGCATGGACTCAAGGGACAGGGACATATTACTACCGCTTGATAAAGCATTGGTACGGCCTCACCTGGAATTTGTTCAGTTGCGGTCAATGGTCCAAAAAAAGAGGTTATGGAAGCAAAAAGGGTATGGGTAAAATGCCCTCGGAAGACAAGGGACACTCCCTCCATCTGAAGTAAAAAGGTTTAGCCTCCAGGGGCTTTACTATAAGAAGTGTGAATCCAGGGAACAGTCTACCTCAGGAACTGGTCACAGCAGGAATGGTTGAGGACTTCAAAAACTAGATACATTCTTAGAACATAATAACAGTAATGCATATGCCTAAATATAGAATCATATTACATGTAGTTTTTTTTACTTCTTTAAAAAAATAGGATGAAAATGCTAGGCTCATTGGGTGTAGTAAGGTGGAAAAGGGGGCATTTATCATGTTCGAGGAGGGGGGGGGGGTGATTATGAAGCTACTAATCACTCCGCCTGAGCCTAGTCCTTGTAACATGACTTGCAAAAAGTTGCTGGAATGCAATACCCTATACCAGTGGTCTTAAACCTGCGGACCTCCAGATGTTGCAAAACTACAACTCCCAGCATGCCCGGACAGCCAACGGCTGTCCGGACATGCTGGGAGTTGTAGTTTTGCAACATCTGGAGGTCCGCAGGTTGAAGACCACTGCCCTATACCCTCAGACTTATGCCCAACATCCACAGTCTGTCCTAAAGACATTCCCTAATTGGTCTCCCCTAATATTAATGTTCCTCCACTATTATTTAGCACTTCCCCCCTACGCTCCATGCACTTTAAACATTCAGAGATTGTCTGGTAACTGGTTCACCCTCCTTTATGTAATCTACAATATTTATAAAACATGACTGGACAATTGTATATACAAAGCACTTGCTGCCTTTTGTCTCAGCCCCATCCCTCATAGTAGCGGGCAGGACCCTCACTCCACTTGTTTTAATATTTAGGGGGCAATATTGTAATGTCTGACATTTGTGCTTTTTCCTACCCTCAACATTTAAAGTGCAGTGGAATTTGTTGGCACTCTGTAAACAATAAAAATGATATTTATTATTATTATTATTGTATTATTATTACTACGTGTCTAATACATTGTACCTTGGATCACCTATTAAAGGGGTACTCCGGTGGAAAACTTTTTTTTTTAATCAACTGGTGCCAAAATTGTAAATGACTTCTATTAAAAAAATCTTAATCCTTCCAGTACTTAATAGCTGCTGAATACTACAGAGGAAAGTCTTTTCTTTTTGGAACACAGAGCTCTCTGCTGACATCACGAGCACAGTGCTCTCTGCTGACATCTCTGTTCATTTTAGGAACTGTCCAGAGCAGCATATATTTTCTATGGGGATTTTCTCCTACTCTGGACAGTTCTTAAAATGGACAGAGATATCGGCAGAGAGCACTGTGCTCGTGATTCAGCAGAGAACACTGTGCTTGGGATGTCAGCAGAGAGCACTGTGCTCGACATGTCAGCAGAGAGCTCTGTGTTCCAAAAAGAAAAGAATTTCCTCTGTAGTATTCAGCAGCTAATAAGTACTGGAAGGATTAAGATTTTCAATAGAAGTCATTTACAAATCTTAAGTCACTAAAGAAGGAGAGAGCACACCGTACAGCTTAGGCATGCAGATATACGATACCACTGGTATACACAGGCAGCCTCCGGACCCGAAAAGAACAACGCAGCACCTGCGGGGTGCACACACTAGATAAAGTATCAAACAATACAATGAAAAAGAGTAGCGTGCACTCACCGCGGCTAAACAGCTGCAGGCCCGAGATCACCGTGGCATAGACGAAGACGGTAAGGGGCGCTCAGAGGTCTCTGAGCGCCCCTTACCGTCTTCGTCTATGCCGCGGTGATCCCGGACCTCGTGCCTGCAGCTGTTTACCCGCGGTGAGTGCACGCTACTCTTTTTCATTGTATCATTTACAAATCTGTTTAACTTTCTGGCACCAGTTGATTTGAAAAAAAAAAAATGTTTTCCACTGGAGTCCACTTTAACTCTATGATTCCCAGATTAGACTAAACTAACTCTAACCCCAGAGACCACTCAACCCCATCTCACTGTTTACAGCTTAGCTATTTTTTTTTGTATACCAAACCATCCTGTAACGAAACAGTTAAAGGAAACCCCCATCTCTGCCTTCATTTCATTTCCATGTATTCATTTATAGTGTCTCTTATGTGCAACACATATTAACTTGACTCATTTTGCTGCCAGCGATTCTGTTGCTATGTCTTATCTTACCAGCAATGCCAGCCTATATTCAGTATATCCTATATTCTCCTGTTGCCAGGGTAAGATTGTCACAGAAGCAAAAGGACTTAAGAAATGATCACTACTGTACGGGTTACATAAGACTTAGGGGAAATGATGTCCTTATAATATGTTACATTTTAAGCCTTAAAAACAAAACCTAGCTCGTGGGCTGTAACAATTTCCTCCAGAGGCTCACAATCTGGCTATAATGTTTACATTCCGTTTTACAATGTATAATAACAACTATACTATGTTATTCCCCGAGAATAGAATTTACTATTTAGCCTTTTATTTAGAAACTTGATAAAGATGAAAAGCCGTAGTGTGGAAAACAATGATAAATAATGTATGCAAAGTCGTGGGTGGCTTTTATCAAGGAACTGAAGAATCAGGTATTTAAATACATCTAAGCCTATAATAAAAAAATAAACTATCAAAAATCATCAACGTCATTGAAACCATCAAACAAGTGAGACTTTCTGCTACTCATTAATGTCATGATCTACGTATACATTGCTCCGCCACCGGAAGGCTTCCTTCTCCTCTCTATAAGTGACTTTAGGTGTCTTTAGGGCTGTGTGGGGGGTAAATTGTAAACTTGTATTGCATCTAAAGGAGTCGAAGGTTGGGGGTGGGAATTGGGGGGGGGGGGATGGCAATTATTAATTCTCACCAGTCATCCAATCTCCTGGTTCTTTCAATTTACAACAAAAGTATTGATTCTATTCTAGAGAGAGAGCGAAGAGCGACAGCAGGAAACCTTTTTATTTATTTTTTTTAAGAACTGGGGTGGACTTTTTTTCTAGGTTAATTCTGTACAGTCCGGTGACCACGGGAATCAGTCAAGTAGAGAAAAGAGAAATGAGAGTGCTCGAGAGCAAGATGAGGTTATAAAAATGACAATGGGATATTGGGAGATAGGAAAGCGAGACGTTTTATAGAGGGAAGGTGGAATGAAGAAAAAGGTGCCAGAGATACATTTGTGTCCCTACAAAACACACTTGTCTCCTTGAGATTTTGAAAAACTACAACTCCCAGCATGCCCGGACAGCCAACGGCTGTCCGGGCATGCTGGGAGTTGTAGTTTTTCAACATCTGGGAGTTGGCAGTTTGGACACTAGTAAAAGAAATCCAGGCACTCACTATATCTTCTGCCAAGTGTTGTGTGTTTATTGAAACACAATGCAAGTACAAGTTGACGCGTTTCGGCCAAAGCCTTTATCAGACTGACATACATGGTGTGCCAGTCTGATAAAGGCTTTGGCCGAAACGCGTCAACTTGTACTTGCATTGTGTTTCAATAAACACACAACACTTGGCAGAAGATATAGTGAGTGCCGGGATTTCTTTTACTATTGCTATTCACTTCCACGTGCACCACCAAGGAACTTGAGTGCAGCCCCCCTTTTTTGTTTGTTCCCGCAGTTTGGACACCACTGTCCTAGGTGACAAATTTGTCTGATACATTTGTAGCCAGGGTAAGCTATCAGCAGCGTGGTAGCTCAATGGTTAACACTGTTGCCTTGCAGAACTGAAGTATTAGGTTCAAGTCTAATATCCCCTGTCTAAAAACACATATACACCCAAACAGTAAATTCCCTACCATAAGGTTACTGGAATGTGTGAGGATATTGGCGTTCCTAGAGGAATCCCACACATACATGCAAACTTCATAGAAATGTTCTACTTGGTCGCATTTGAACCCAATACTTACATGCCAACCATTGAGCTAGCATATGGCTATCCAGGCATGATGGGAATTGTAGTTTTGCAACATCCCAGGGTCTTCAGTTAATAGACCACTGTCCTAGATGACATATTAGTGTGTGCTACATTTGTAGCCAGTGTAGGCTATAAGCAGCATGGTAGCTCAATGGTTAGATCTGTTGCCTCGAAGGATTGAAGTATTGGGTTCAAATCTAATGTCAACCATCTAAAAACACGTAGACACCCTGTCAGTAAATTCACCTTTATGGTATTGGAATGGATGAGGGTATTGGAGTACCCAGAGGAATCCCATGAATACATTTAAACTACGAACATTCAGATTTTGCAAAACTACAACTCCCAGCATGGCCAGACTGCCATTGGCTGTCCGGGCTTGTTGGACTTGTGGTTTTGCAATATCCAGGGGTCTGCACTTTGGAGACCACTGTCCTAGATGATAAATTTGTATCTGCTACATTTGTAGCCAGTGTAAGCTATTTGCAGCATGGTAGCTTGAAGGAGTAGTCCAGTGGTGAACAAGTGGTGAGCAACTTATCCCCTATCCTAAGGATAGGCCCCAGCGGTCGGACCCCACACGATCTCCTGTACGGGGCCCCCGACAGCCCGCGCGAAGGGGGCGTGTCGACCACCGCTTGAAGCGGCGGCCGACAAGCCCCCTCAATACAACTCTATGGCATAGCCGGCAATCTCCGGCTCTGCCATAGCGATGTATTGAGGGGACGTGTCTGCCGCCGCTTTGTGTGGTGGTCGACACCCGCTATCTGGCGATCGCACGGGCCCCAGCGGTTGGACCCGCCGCGATCTCAAACTTATCCCCTGTCCTTAGGATAGGGGATACGTTTTTCACCACTGGACTACCCCTTTAATTGTTAGATCTGTTGCCTTGAAGTATTGGGTTAAAATCTAATATCCTGTCTAAAAACACATATTCACCCTAACAGTCATTTCACTACCATAAGGGTATTGGGATGTGTAAAGATATTGAAGTACTCAGAGGAATTCCACAAATACCTAAAAACCTGTTCTCCTTGGTCAGAATTGGACCCAATACCTCAGTCCTGCAAGACTACAGTGCTAACCATTGAGCTTCCATGCTGCCTACACTGGCCAATGGCTGTCCAGGCATGCTGAGAGTTGTAGTTTTTGAACATCCTGGGGTCTGCACTTTGCACACCACTGTCCTAGGTAAAAAAAAATTATATCTGCTAAATTTGTAGCCAGTGTAAGCTATAAGCAGCATGGTAGCTTAATGTCTAAAAACACATATACACCCAAACAGTAATTTCACTACCATTATGAGATGTGTGGAGGGATATTAAAGTACTCAATGGAATCCAGCAAATATGTACAAACATCATGCAAATGTTTCCCTTAGTCAGATTTGAACCCAATACACCAACTCAGTCCTGCAAAGCAACAGTGCTGAGCATTGAGCTGCCATGCTGCTTACAGCCTACACTGGCTCCATGAAGGGGGATCAAATTACCGTAGTTATCTAGGACTGTGGTCTTCATACTGGGGACCTCTAGATATTGCAAAATTACAAACAGCCATTGGCCAGTGTAAGCAGCATGGCAGCTCAATGGTTGGCTTTGTTGGCTTACAGGACTGAGGTATTGGGTTCATTTCTGACCAAGGAGATCATTTTCATGAAGTTTTCATGTATTTGTGGGATTCCTGTGGTTACTCCAATGTCCTCACAAATTCCAATAGCATAATAGTAGTCATATT